>NC_089660.1:3025625-3347500 GCF_037042795.1 Molothrus aeneus
ATTTTCTGCAAATTTCTATGCCAAGAGACAGTGGTTTTCCAGGATGTGCTGTGCTTCCTGAAAAATTCTGATTGTTATCTGCTGGAATCTTGTGGAAAAGAGGGAGAAATACAAGTGGATTTCAGAAAGAACCTACCTGCTTTCTTAAAATGAGCAGGTGGGGAAAGAATGCCCTGAAACCTCAAGGAATGGGGATTTTTAGCGTTGCACAGGCTAAAATTCCCACAACTATTTAACAACAGTGGCCTCTGGTGGAATTTTTCCTAACTAAGGGAATTTGCTGGAGGATGGAGACATCTGGGCTTGATAATAGCTGTGCATTGGAGCTCAGGAACATGCCCTGAAGCACTGGTGCTTCCAAGCAGGTCGGGTTTTGGCTTTTCATTAACGCTGACCCAATTTTAGCACGTGCCTCAGTGTGTGTTCAGTGCTGCTGCATTCCTAAACCCTTGGAGATTCCTGGGTGACACTGCCCGAGTATGCTCCTTCTCCCTATTTCCTCTTCATATATTCCAAAAGTAGTTTTGGAGACCTGGGAGTCCAATCTGGGCTTTTTTTTCTTTTTTTCCTTTTCCTTTTCCTTTTCCTTTTCCTTTTCCTTTTCCTTTTCCTTTTCCTTTTCCCTTCCTTCTCCTTCTCCTTCTCCTTCTCCTTCTCCTTCTCCTTTTTTTTTTTCTTAGACATTGATTTGTACCTCCCATTGATCTCTCCCCCAGATTTTTGCATCTCTGTTACATTTGTAAAACTTCAAAATTCACTGGGAGATGTGACAAATTGCCAGAGATAAAGATAGAGAGAAGAGCAGTCGCCTTTTAATTTCATTAAACATCTTCTAGGATTAGAGAGCCACCACAGCTCCTTTCTTAGGCTTTGGTTTGGCAACCTGTTCCCATTCCATGAGTGTGTAAAGCATATGCTCACCCCAAAGTACCACTTCCATCCATCTGCCTGCAGTCAACTGCTCGTGTGTGTGGTTTTCTCAGGGCAACCTTTGCATCTGCTGAGATTCCCTGCCAAAATCACAGCCTCCGTGGCTTGTTGGGATACCCAGCCTGATTCCTGGGACTTTGTGTGGAAGAGGTTTTACATCCACTGCTGTGAGCCAGAGAGAAGTTTGATAATCCATGTTTACTCCTGAAAGAATTCTCTACCAAGGTTGTTACTATAGAAATCAAGAAAGAAAGAAGGATAAATAAGAGAAACCTGCAACTGCCTGTTCCAATGAGCACTTTGTTTGTCTCTCGTGACCAATGAGTAAAGTGTAAACTTATGAGCCTTGTAAGAATATATAAAAGGCATAAATGCTATAATAAAAACAGTTTGAAGCCATCTGAAAATGGAGTGTGTTGCTTTGGGTTGTCTTTGTCTCAGCTACAACAACGTAGAGCTGTATAGTGGATATTTTTGCTCCCGATGAGGGGGAGAGAATGATGCATCTGACTCCATCTTATCAGAAGGCTAATTATTTTATTATACTATATTATTCTATACTATATTACACTATATTACATTACATCTCAACTGAATCTGCCAAGCACTCAACCCTGCACACGCTGCCCAGAATCTCATGACTGTCAGCCAACAGTCTGGACAGACACACACACACCTGGCCCTGACAGGCCAAGGAAACAAAACAAAACACCATCACTGTGGATAAACAATCTCCATATTGCATTCTACCTTGGCACAACACAGGCACAGCAAATAAGATAAGAATTGTTTTTCCTTTCTCTGAGGTTCAGAGAATGTGAAACCCAGAAATATTCCTGGGAAGAATTGTGCCTTGCTTTTCTCTGTGAAGAGAAGCGTGGCCACAGAGCTGCGCCTTGCAAGGCCTCGGCCAGGCCTTAAACCATTGGGTCACATTGCTCTGTAACAGCCACCCACGCCCTTCTCCATTTTAAATCACATTATGGTACAGCAGAGTTTCATTTGATGTTATCACCACAGTGTGGTTGTGAGGAGCTGATCAAAGTGAAATCCACTTTAATGAGCTTTTCCCAGTGACCTGAGCGTGCTTCCATGAGAAATCTCCCTGCGTCACCCAGGCCTGAGGACTCTGTCAGGAGGCACAGACCCCTCCCAGGGCCGAGGACACCGTCAGCATTCCCTCCCCTGCAGCCTGGCACCAGCTGGGATGTGAAATGCATCTCGTGATACGTTATTCTTCCCTCAGCCAGCCCTTAATGACTGCAGCTCCAGGCCAAATCCAGGATCCTAAAATGAGGCCGTCAACATCACCCAATTACTGCTGTTATTAAAAATGCCAAGTGTAATCATAATAATAATTAGACACTTATTATGCAGCACTGCCTAAGGAATAGACTCTAAGTGTGTAAGATGTCATGCAAGCCCTATTAGCAGAGCTGGGCAATCTCACCACCTCCACAGAACTGCAGAAGATAAAATTGCATTGGAATGTGAATTGCCTGAATAAATCCAGTTTTCTCAGCCTGTCACCTTCTGAAGGTTTCTTTTGGGGTGTTTTTTTAACATTGCAACTGCTAATGCCCTCTCTGAGTTTACCTCCTGCCACTAATGCCCTCAGAGAGACTCTGAGCATCCAGAGAAATATCTCCCTTTGATCTGTTATTTATTATCAAACAATTATCCAGACAGACAAGTTACACCCACAGTCAGTTGGTGCCTCACATGCCAGAAAAGCAGTGGTCCAGAAGAGAAGGAACACACTCAGCACCAGATGCTTTTTATTGACTTCAGGCAAATACTTCCCCCTCCTTGGGCTTCTGTTGGGCCTAAACCCCACAGACTTCATGAAAACACTTGAGTAAAAGTCCTACAGAAATGTGCTAATTAAAAATGTCATAAGTTTGCTAATTATGTTGAAGATTACCATGTGCCCAGCTGATCTGTTCCCAAGCTGCCATTTGAAAGCCAAGCTTCCAGTTCCTTCCAAATGTTTGTGGAGAAAGCTGATATGGCTCCTTTGTCCCAATCTCCTGCATTGCATCCTAAGCATAATCTCCCTGGTTTTGCAACATTCGGGCAAAATCACAGCTTTTGAAAGAGATTAGGTGGTGTAACTTGGCTCCAGCCATCGTTCAATCCTGGCATCTGTTTTATTGCTTTGTATATTGTGGAATTGAGGGAGATTATCTTCTAATTATTCCCTGGAGTCTGCAAGACAGATGGAGGGGGGGAAAAATAAAAAAGCAAATTGTGTTTCATCAGCATGCTGCCAGTATGTGCTCAAACTTCAATCTCTTTTCTGGTCCTTGTCCCAGACATGACAGAAGTGTGGGAATCATCTGCAGATGGGATATGGATCTGTAAAACAAGAGTTCGTACAACTCCACACAGATTGCACTTGCATGAGCGGCCACAGAATATTCAGGGTTTATATTAGATTTCTTTTTCCAGCATGGATTTAATGGTCAGGAAAGAAAACCTGTTGAGTCCAAAAAGAACATGCAGCCAAACTCACCCAGCCTCCAAGCAGAAGCTCGCTCAGGACAACTTAGAGACATCTGAGATAACTTTGTGTGCCACTACTGCACACAAGCCACCAGTGCCACCACAGCTTAGTTCAGTGGGAATCAACCTCAACTATTTATTTTTGGGGTTGTCTAGAAAGTGGATTTAGGCCTAGCTTTTGATTTTCTCCCTATCTTTGCATGGCACAGTCACAATCTCTTTGATTTTCCAGATGGGCAAAAGCTCCTCATGGATTTGAGGTGGAGGCATTTTCATTTTCACATTTTCTGTTCAAAATAGCTCCTGCTCTGCTGTGAGGTCACAAAAGGAAACTTTTCTGTAGGGACAGGGGTGAAGAGCAAGAGGGACAGTTTATAGGATGGCAGGGCCCAGATGAATGTAAGAGTGAGGAAAACAAGGTAGGGAAAAAACAATCCAAAAAGAAACCAAGGGGACACAAAGATTCAGCTGAGTTTATAATCAAAGCATTTCCTTGGGCCTAAACTTGCTCCTAAATACAACTTCAGCTGCCCCTGACCCTTTTTGTCCCAAAAAAGGGGTAGAGCTGCTCCTGGGGTGCTCCTGCACCCTCCCCAGGTACATCCCCAAGGGAGGGCAGCTTCTCTGGATGTGTTAATCCTCAAAGTAATGATGCTCCTGTGAGTTTCATGACATCAAACACTGGGAGGGGAGGGGGTAATTAGTGCCCCAGTGACTGCAGAGTTGTCAGCAAAACGCTGGTTGTGAGCACCAGGCTTTTAATGGGTCATGAGGAAATGGTGTGGGGCTGGTGGAGAAGTCTCTGCTCAGCAGGAACAAGAGAAACTGACTGGATTGAATACTTTAAATAATGTAATAATTTAATATCAACGAAATGTCAGCCAGTTTGGGGAGGGCTGTGTTCATCTCCAGGCCTGGATGCAGCTTCAGTGGGGCACTCTGACCTCTCTGACCCTATTTCCTATAAATCCACACCTATCCTTAGCGTCAGAGATTTTTTTCTTTTTTTTTTTTTTTTTTTGCCTATCCAGGTACATATTTCTGTTTGTTCTTTACTTTTAGAATGGCCTGAAAGAGAAGTCCCAGGGACCTTGAAGCTATGGAACAGGCTGGGATCTGGGATCCAATCCTATGGGAAGAACCATCTGCAGGAAAAGAGATGTTCACACATCCTGTGAGAGGAACATTTCCAGAAGACTTTACTCATTGGAGGAGAGATCTCAGTGCAGTTCCTCATCCTTTCTTGTTATGGGACCTTCAGGGAGGCTGGACACCTGTGGTCAGTGGTTAGGGCTAAGCCTGGGCTCAGCCTGGAGAAGGGAGACAGAGTGATGGGGAAAACAGAGATCAGAAATGGGAGCCAAAGATTTTTCCACTCAAAAAGGGAAGAGAATGAGGAGATTGGAAACCAGAGTGATGCTCAGGAATCCTGCAAGTGCTGTGTGCTGAGCAAGGAGCAGGCCAGGCTCGAGCAAGGGCAAAGCACAGCCCGTGGACCCAGGAGCCCAAGCCAAGGGTGAAGGTGACCCACAGGAGCAATCAGAGAATTAATCCAGCTCAGAGACAGCACCTCCCTGGACAGGCTGATCCAGGCCATGGCTCCCAGGGGCCCTGCAGGACTCACAGCTCACACAGAGCCTGATCCAGATGCAAATCCACACACAGGCCCAGTGCCAAGAAAAATATAAACAAGGTACTAACCAATGCTGATGATGTGTCAAGTCCTTTTTTTAATATTATCCCTTTGGCCACAACATTGGGCAACAGTTTTGGGGACTGAGTGAAAGAAAGGACCTTGTGATGGCCCAGTTTAGTGATTAAAGCAAGATAAACATGAAAACCCTGTAAAAGCTGAAGAACACAATCCACTGAGTGCTTCTCCACAATGATCCTTGTCCTCTCCCTTGGCTGATGCTGCTGCACCTTTTCCTAATGTCCATTCAGAGTCCTCAGCTCTTTTTCTTTGCTCCTCCCCTGGACTGTGGCAAAACCCCAGGGAATGGAGTTTTGGTTTTGGCAACTTTGGTTTTCTGACCATTCTGTGGTGGGGGTTCCTTTAGAGGAAACCTTCACAGATTATGGACCAAAACACCCCCAATTTCTAGAACTATTTCTAGAAGAAGACTGAGCCATTGCAAAGTTGCTGGGAAGGAAATAATCTAAAAATGAAAGCACTGCAGAGCATGTGATGAAAGGAAATTACTCCATGGTCAAGGAAGTTGACCATGATCTGTGTGAATTTGTTTCTGAGTCTGGGGAGATGCTCTGGGTCAGCCAAGGGTGGTGCCCCCAACTCTGACTCTTTGACAAACGTTTGGCAGCAGCTGGACGAGGAGATCTCACAGGTTTGCCAGGTCCTCCTGCTCTGCCAGCTGATGAATTCAGCTGCTGACAGCCACAAGAGCAGTGTGGTTTGCAAGAGAGCAGCCAAGTGCATGGGCAGGGAGAAATGCTGTGCAAAACAGCTCAGAAAAACACAGCAAAGGGGAGCAGATGCGGGAGGAGAGGGGACACCTCAGGGGAATAATGGCATATCCATATCATATAAGATTTGAGATCCTTCCACAGAACTACAGCTGGTACCTTGCAGAGCATTTTTGTTGCTGTTGTTGAATGAGAACCAACAAAGTATTCTCCCAGAAAACACTGTCTTGAAATTATTCTGTATGAGCTCCATTTGGGGGCAGGCGAAAGAGAGTTGTTCAAGACTAAAGCGAGGCCATGAGCATAGTGAAATATTGTTATATTAAATGTCACAAGAATGTGGTGTTCCCAAAGGTGTTTGATTTCAAACCATGCTGTTTGCAGGTGTCAATCACTGCCCATGGTTTCTCCCTCAGCAGGTGTTGGTGTTGAATCCTCTAAAATTGCACCTTGGAGCCCTCCCTGGCTGTTCACTGCTGGTGAGGGCTGGTGTGAGCACAGGAGACACCACACATCCACTGGACTGGCCTTTCTCCCCCAGCCCTGATGAACCCAAAAAGAATTCAGTATTGACAGGCCCACCCCCACATTCCAGGCTCAGGGCATCTCCATTTTCCCAGAAATCCAACTTTTCTCAGCTTTTTTTACTCCTCAGCTGAACTGAGCACTGCTTGTCATCTGTAACCCAGACCCAGGGCTGCACTGAAATAAACTTTTCCCTCACTTGATGAATTTGTACAACCTTGCACCCACAATTAGAGCAATTAACTGAAATGAATAATAAAGACATAGATTTCTGAGGTGACATGGGACTTTCTTGGTTTTCTCACCTGAATTCTTGGTCTGGCTCAATAAAAAGTGGGAGATTGCGCCCTGAGGAGCCTTTGTCTGACCCAGAGTGTGGAGCTGGACTAGAAAGAGCAATTTTGCCTTTCAGAAATACACCCTTCTCCTGGCTTTAGGCCTTCACACCTCTAGATAAGGGTATCACTGGAGATTTTGGGCTGTTTTTCAGCTGGATTTGTTGGACTTCAACTGTGAACAGCTACAAAATTTTTTGGTCAGACAAGCCCATAAGTGTTTCCCTCATGTCTCTGCTTTCTGTAAAAATTCAAGTTACTTTTAGACCTCTTCTCTGTTCAAGTAAATGACCTTTGTCCCTTTGGATGCTCACAATTTTGGTGGTCTAGAATACAGTTAAGTTACCCAAGATCCAAAAGAAAAGTCTCCGCTGGCCAATGTGCAGTCAAAATTCCAGGTCATTCTCACCACTGATTATCTATGATAGCCTCACACAAAAATGACATGGACCTGGTAGATCCAGGGGAAAAGAAAAGGTTCATCTGATCCTTTTAACCTAATTCAATTTTCTGTGGCCCCCACACAAAGACACTTGTGGTTTTTCTACTCAATCAGAACAATTTGTCCAACACTGCAAGGAAAGTTGCCCCATCTGGTAAACTCCTTGCTGAGCAAGGGTGGATTTATTGTTGCTCTGTGATTCCTTAATCCCTTCATATTGTTTGTGATGTGGGACTGGATGAACATAACTGAAACACAGGGTTTAATTTCATCCAGAGGCTTTTGATGCTCTTAAGAAAGGAGAAAGACTCGTGGAGTTAAGAACTAGGCCAACAGCAGGTAGGAGATTTTTAAGGCTTCTCCTTCTTGAGCACATGACTTGGGTTTCCCCACAGGCACCCATGCTAGAAAAAAAAATTAATCTGTCACACATAGGGACTAGATTCAGGACAGGTTATGTGCCATGAGACAGCAGCAGCTGATTTTGGGGGGATTTAATTGAGACCTGATGCCAGCCCTTTGCAATCAATGGGAATATCTCAGTGCATCTTACACCCCAAGTTAATTTGGAATATTTATTTATTTTCAAGGCAAATCTGGAGTGCAAAAAAGAACTTGATGCCAAAAGAGAGGTACAAAGTGTGGGTTGGAGTCGGTGCATGGAGCATTTTCTTCTCTGCTGAGTTATTTCTGAGAGGTGTTTCTCTTCCCATTCTCACCCACAGCACACTGATATGTCCCCCTGGCACTGGAGGTGCTCCTTTATTTTCACATATCATGCAGGCAGGGGAAATCATGCCCTGAAGATGTAAAATGCAAATTATTCAGCAAAAGCAGCCAGCAATCAGAAAAACAGAATTCCTGTAGTGGTTACAATCATGAAAACTCTGTCATATTCTCAGAGCCTTGTTGCCACCATCCAAAACATCCTGGCTACACTTAAACTACAGTCAGAGAAATGACATTTCCTATTCTCTAATCCATTATTCACCAAAAACCAGCACAGAATGAAAACAGAAGTGCAAACATCTGTTTTCAGGTTCCATCTTTTTGGAGGTCTGATTCCTCTGAAGAACTTAAACCCAGAAGTCAAACATCATAAATAATTAGACAAAGGGTGCTGAAAATTACAGGAGAGTCAGGAGTATCTCCAGTGCTTTTATAGACATCTCTGATATTCCTTTCTTAGGAAAACATTTACTTTCAGGCAAGAACATCATATAATACAAGGAGCTGCTCTGATCTATTTCAAATTCCCAAGCAGGTTAATATTTAAACTGCCTGATCAATTGTATCTGCTTCTATATCCTCTTAATAACAAATAAAAGGCATTTTTGCAATATTCAATAGAGTTTCTTTTGTGGAGATCTCCCTCTGCAAAGGGAGAATTGTTCAGTTTTCGGCGTCTCACTTTCAGACACATGATAGAATAAATGAAATCTGCCTGAGATGTCCACCATAACCCACAGTTCGGAAGAATAAATCTCTGCATAACATTTCTACACCCCACAGCAGACAAGCAGGATAAATACATCAGGACCCATCAACTCAGCAAGGAAACAGCTTCAGCCACAGCAATTTAATGGTCTAATATAAGGATGAGATATTATTGGCTGAATTTTGCCTTCAGTAAAGTCTGTAAGTACATGTGGTTTCTTGAAAGAGAGCAGAGACTTGTAAATATTTAGGCTGTGCATTATCCCATATGATAGCAATCCGTGTGTGACTTGCCACTGGTCCTCTTGAATGGGTGATTTTGCAGACGATGAGCACAGCCCCTTGTCATTAGAATGAGACAGAAAAGGGCTTGTGGTGTTCTACACCAACAGCCCCAAACCCCACATCCCACAGCAGCCAGATTGCGAGGGTGTGCAGAGATTTAACTGAGCTGGATTTTTACAAGGGAATCTCTCTCCTTCCTCCTGTGCTCTGAGGATCATTAAGGGCTTTAATCTGACACCGAAACGCGTCAAGCGCGGCTCAACTGCTGCTGATTAAATCCTGGTTTTCCTCAGCAGAGGGAGCTTGAGTCTGCAGCAAGAAATGCTGGCTTCCCTTGGGCTTGTTCTCCTCAGCACACCCCAGTGCCACGGATACCCGCAGGTAAAGGAGGAGAGCGATCCTGGTGCTGGAGTGTATGCAGCAGAAGTCTCTCTGAACCCTTCAGAGAGACAAAAAAATGCAGGGGTTGAATTAAAGCCTTTAGAGACATTAAGATATATTAAGCCACATAGATATGAAGTAGAAGCATAGGCTTAAGTAAGTTTAAGCTTATGTTTTAGGTTTTAAGTAAGTAGAAATATATTCTAAGTGCCTTAAGAAATTGTGCTTGCTAGCAAAAGCCCTAAGGCCTAGTTTAAATTTCAGCAACTTAGTCCTAGACATAACAGAAACATAGCAGAACCTTGCCACGAAAATAGATAGAATTATTCACGTAAAACAGATAAAACTACATATAAATAAATCGATTTACATATAAGTAAATAGATAGAACTATTCATGTAATTAGATAAACTTATGCACATAATTTTTAAGCAAGAAAACAGATAGTACATTTCCATAAATAAATAATATCCTATACGTAGTTTTTTAGGCAAGAACTGACACTGCTTTCCTACTGCTTTCACACATCAGAATCAAGTTCAGATTGGTTTAGAAAGAATGCTCTAGAATTGTGTTTTTAGCTGGTTGGATGTTTTATGAGTAAAATGCCCTGTAACGGGGTGTGATCGTCATAAACGACCACCACAACCATGATCATCAAGCCCACCACAGCAAGAAGACAACAAGAAGATCAACAACAAGAAGATCAAGAAGAAAGAAGCTGCTGCTGCTGCTGCTCCTGCTCAGAACCTTGGACTCTACACCAGGGACACTTTGCCAGGTAGCAGCTGCTGCTGCTGCAGCTTGGAATTTTATACAGGAGATCTTTTAACATGGACTTTAACATTTGAACTCTTTGCCTTTGAGACTGATGTATTCATGCAATGAACAACCTTATAGCAACCTACAACTGCTCGTGTCTTTTTGAAGACCCTAGGCCCAGCAACACCTCGACATCCTGGCAGCAGGGAACAGTTTGGAAAAGCTGCTCATCCCTCTGGATCAGAGAGCATCGAGCAATCCAACACGTGCTGGATGCCCCCAACCCACAGAGGGGCTCTGTGTGGGGTTCAGGTCCAAGAGCAGCCTGAGGTGGGGGTGAAACCCTGAGAAAAGTGGCTTTGCACTGGTCCTTGTCAGCACAGAGTGAAACCAGAGTGGATTTAAGTAGCTGAAGGTCTGAACTGAACCAGGGGTGGGACTGAGTACCCTCGGTGCCACCCCTTGGGAATTGAGGTTGAGGATGTGGCTTTTCACGGAGCCAGCCATTCTGAGAAAGCTGGGATGGGGAATCAGTAAAAAAACGAGGCTTCTTAGGGGTTTTTCTCACTGCAGGTTGGCACAGAGGTGCCCAAAGGCTGTTCTAGGATGCACCAGCACCCTGAGCACTGTCCTGGGGAGCCAGAGGGGCTCCAGAGCGAGTGCCAGGGATGTGTCCACCCTGCTGGAGCCCACGGGCTGGCACTGACCATTCCTCCAGTTCCTTTGGCCTGGAGGGTCTAATAAAGAGATTTCTGCTTCACCCAAAGCAAATAAAGCAGAGGTCCCCAAGCAGCAATCTCCAAACCCCTGTTGTTTTTTGGATCTCAGTGCCCTTTGGAGGGTGGTTCAAAGGCACCCCTGGCAGTGGCCAGGAGCTGAGCAAGGCACTTGTGTGCTGCCATTTGGGTGTGAAAACATTGGCCTGATGTTTGTAAACAGAACAGGAGGCAATTAGTGCTCCTAACTCAGCCCAAGATAACCGAGGATGGCAACACACGTCTCAGAATAGAAAGCTGAGCATGCAGGTATTAAAATCACCCCAATAAAAATACATGTTGAAAGAATTAGAAGCAAAGCCTGTAAGATTGAATTCTTAGGCCTTTATCCTGTGCACTGGAGGAGTAGTTATCTAATTTTATTCCCCTTACAGGCTGTGATCCATGGGAAAATACTTCTATAAAACAGCCATTAACCAATTAATAACATTCTGGCTCGAGTTGTCTACTTATAATCCATCTTTTCCCACATATTCAAGTGAGTTATAGCTGTATAATTCTAACCTCAGATTCTCTTGATGGGCAGATCATTTGTTGTGATGGAAGAAGCCTTGAAGAAGTGCCTGCTACCCACTTATTCTCCAGGTAAATTAAACAAACTGTAAATGAAACAAGCTGCAAAAATTAAATCTTGCAAAGGTTTAGTTCAGGGCTGTCTGATTGAATATGCATTGGATCAGCCCCAAATTGCAATTGGTTTGCATATTTCCCAAAGAAATGCCAGCGCATTAAATGCCCATGAATGCAAATAGGCGGTGATTTTTTCGGATTTGTATAATTTAAGAGAGGGTGGCTCGAAAATGAATGCACACAATAGGATTATCCAATATTCTCAGGGGTTCAAACAAGTCGCTGTGTGCCTCGGGGGAGGCCGATGTGGGGATTAAAGCCGAGCCTGCAGGGAGGAGGAAATCACAGCCCTTTAGCCCCGATTGATGGCCGCAGATCTGGGGAGTCACCCGAATTTTCACGCCTCGCCCACGGAAAAAAGGACAGAGCCCATTTCACCCACCCAGCCACGTCTGTGTGCTGATAGTAGAGCAAGGCAGAGGTGGTGTTGAAAGGCAAATTGCCTCCTGGCTCCACAGATGTATTTCTGTTTGTGCCACGAATAGAGCAGCACCCACAGCACATACGTCTTTGCTTATTATATTGATTTTTTTACCCCGTTTATGCCTTACCCTCCCTCCCCAGCCGTTCATAGCCATCATTGCCAAGAACATCTGTAAAAAACCAGGATGGCATCACCCTGAAGCTCCCAGTTCTCTGCCTCTCCTGAGTGGGATTGTCAGTGTTTTATGTATTTACACCAGCAGAGAAGGCCTGGGATGGGGACTTTCTTCGTTTATATGAGTCTCAGCGCCACAGGGGGTATTTAACTTTCTGCCCTGGTTGCTGTAATTCTCTCTCCAGTGGATATACAGTTCAGATCAGGTTCCTATTGCTGTGATGACAGGCATTCAGCAGGCACTGTAATTGCAGAGTTAAAACAGCTCATTTTCTTACTGGCAAGCTGTAGTTAAAGAGGTGCTAGGAGGCAGCCTGGCTGTCTGCAGAGGAACTGATCAAAGCACTGAAAGGCATCTGGCTTGTCTCTGTTTTCTTTCACCACCCCCCTTGCTGATGGAGGGGAAAAAGAGAGAGAAGAAGAGAAAAAGCGAATGAAAAAAAAAAAAAAAAGAAAGAGGAAAAAGAAGGAAAAAACCATTAAAAAGGAATTTATGAAAATGAATACTTGTCCTTTTCCTAAGGGTAAAAGGCAGTGTCTTATTAAAGGCAGTAAACACAGTCGGGTTAGGTCTATTTTTTTTCAACTCCCTGTATTTTTTAATGAGAAAATTGGGGCTTGTGAATGTTCATTTGTGTCTATTTCCATTAGCTCTTCCCAGTAAGATCTGAGCTGTTTTTTGCACACTTTGCACACTGCAGAGACGGAGCTTTTGCCATCTCTGAACCAATGTCATCCTCCCTTATCACACTCAGCTTTTTCTCCTTCTGACCTCCACCCTTCTCTGAAGGACATCCAGCTGAGGCCAGAATATGATGGACAGTGGGATTCTGCATCCTGGATTAACAACAAAACTACAAATAAAACACAGTTTACTTTATTTTTTATTTGTTCTAATTTGTTCCAATTCTTCCTGTCGTAAATTTCAGCAAATCAAGAAGGAAAAGGTGAACAGAGTTGTCAAACCACTTGAGAGAGAGGTTCATATGAAAGATAAAACAAGGGGGAAAACTCCATCAGCAGGGGAAGGTGTCCATCAAAAAATGTCCATTGACATCAGTGATCGAAAACTCACTGAGAAGCCACTCAAAATGTTTCTCCCAATGAGATAAAGGAGCCCCCAGCCAAGCAATGGCTCCAATTCCAAATGATAAGAGAAATGTTGCTTCCTGGGGAGAAGAACCATTCAGGTGAAATGTGGGAATTTCTTGCTGTGAAGCAAAGGGAGAAGGTTACCACTGCAGGGCTGGCAGCGGAGGGCACACACTCCCCTCCAGCAGCTCAGAGAAGATTCAGGACTTCCAAAAGCTCCTCTAAGGCAGGAACCTGACCCAGTCCATTCCATTTTCCAGCGTTTTTCACCAGGTTTCCAGTCTGGCACCATGCAAAGGCAGCAGGATCTGTGCTGGATCTTCCCAGCCCCTGGAATCTCCTTGGGGACAGGGCCCATTCTCACTTTTGCTCCTCTCCCACTCCATTTTTTCACCCCCAGTCTCTGGAGGGTGACACCACCGCTCTTCCCACAGACCAAAAAGGGGTTCAGAGTCTTTGAAAGGAACAAACAAACCCCATAACTCCACGAGGAGCCCAGACAGGCAATGTTGCAAATTAAGTTGAAAGAGGCCCAGTTACTGCACCATTATTTGATTTCCCCTTCTCTAATCCCTTGCTTGTAATTAGCATAATTTATTAACATATTAGAGCCATGCATGTGAACCCTCTTTATAGTTGCTGAGTGCTCCCTGAGGCTGCCTAGTGAAAGCTTTTCCCCACTGTTTAATAATATGTTACATAAGGAAAACCAGCTTCTGATATAATTTAAATTATGACTTTCCTTTCTGCCTCTGAACACTCATTTCCTTTAAATGAGTTTAATTTCCTTAAATAATGAAAATCCTCCAATTTCAGTTTTCCGTTCATTAGACCCCCTTAGTTCGACATGAAAAAGTCACACGCCAAGAGGGAAAAGAAAAAAGAAATTAAAAAAAAAAAAGAAAGAAAGAAGAGAAGAGAAAAGAAAAGAAAAAAAATCCCATTGAACTTCAAACAGAACCATCCTGAGAAGAGGATTCCTGGGATCCTTCTTTCTTTCCTGGGTTGAGAAGGGCACGACACAGACTGTCAGGAGATAAAGATGGACAAACCACTGTGCACCAAACTCCTCTCTCCCATCTGGCTCAAGAGGTTCCTCTGCATGCTGAGGACATCTCAGACTTGCAAACATTTACTGCTCCTCTGAGGCATCACAGCCAAACATGCATTTCTTTGTATTCCCCCAGATAAGTCCCTTTTTTCCCATTAATCTGCTGCTGATATTTTGGCAAAGCAGGCCCCTCTGTCCCCTTTCTGATGGCCAGGGATGCCCAGGTCCGTCTCTGGGCACAGGACATGCCCGAGGGCACAGGATTGCACCTCCTTGGCTGCTCCAACACCCTTTGCCTTCACTTTGTGCCCTTAAGGCATCACTCCCGACCCAAACCTACAGCTCACCTTGCCTCAGCTCTTTGCTCTGAGGTTTTTCCTCCTTGTTCTTCTGAACCTCCCCAGTGATAACCCAAAGCAAGGACACTTTCAAGAGCTAACTGAAAATGTGACGAAAAGCAGAATTTCCTCCTTGTTCCTCTACATTCTGTACAGAAATATAAATACATTTTCCTGTGGAATGCTGGCTCAGGAGTTCCCTAGCCCTAAGCCCAGGACCAAGCACTAGCTAGGCAGAAGATATGCTCAAGAGAAGCAAAACCAGGGCCAAAATTTGGCTTTGTGCTGCTCCCCTGAGTGCCTGTGTGCTGCTTGGCTCCCCAGTGTGTGCGTGCCCGACTGCAGCCGAGTTCAACCTGCCTTAACTCCTAATACCTTTGAGGATTTAGGCCTCTGTTATACTTCAATAAACTGGGAATAAAGTAATTTCTGCCCCTCAGAGAACAGCTGGGAGCTATTAAAGCTCGTGGCTGTGTGCTCCTGGTAGATAATTCCTCTTGCAGTCCCTGTGTGAGCACAGCCCAGCCTCGGTGGCACTTCCAGCTGTGCAGTGATGCAGAGCAGCAGCATCCCTCGTGGCTGAGGCTTTAAAGATGGTTTTTCCATGTTAACAAAAAGGGCACTCTGCTCTTTTTATGAAGAAATCCCTGATATGACAAAGCCCCTGGTGTCCCCCCACTGAGAGGTTTTTGTAACCACCTCATTTTGGGGGCAGAGGAGCTGTGAGAAGCTCTGAAGGGAACTCTGTGCTCCTCACTCTGTGCTGGGCATCTGCCAGAGCCCAGCAGTGCCCTGGGATGTGGGCAAGGCTTTATTCATCAGCAAATAATGATCCCAGAACCCCTAAGGTTGGAAAAGGCCTCCAAGCCCATCAAATCCAGCTGATCCCACCTTGTCACCAGCCCAGAGCCCTGAGTGCCACACCCAGGCCTTCCTTGGACACCTCCAGATTCCTCCAGACTCCTGGGCAGCCCCTTCCAATGTTTGACATCTCTTTCCATGAAGAAATTCTTCCTGGTGTCCAGCCTGACCCTCTCCTGGGGCAGCTTGGGGCAATGTTCTGCTGAGTTTGGGTCAGAGCTTGTGCTTGCAGCCTCAGTTAACCTTTCTGCAAGGAAAAACCCAACTTAAACAGCAGAAAATATAAGGAAAATTATGTTAATTTGCAGAGTGAATTTTCTTCAGGACCTCAAAGAAGTAAGTGAATGTTATTGTTGTTATTACTTGTTTTTTATCACTGGGGAAACCCAAGGACAATTAAATGAACTCGCTGGAGATCACAATGCTAGAGAGAGAAGAAAAAGAAATGTTTCCTGACTGAAGTTGGAGGTTTATTGACTTGGGGATTTTAGGGGTGTTTTTCATGAGAAACTGCCAGTTTCCTGAACCCAAAACTTCCATGGAAATGGACAGCCTGTCTGATCAGGAATAATTCTTGCTATAAGGAATTAACTTCATCACAAATGGGAGAAAACAAGGCTCAGACAGGAGGGATTGGAGGTGTCTCCCCTTCCCACCCAGGGTGAAAGCCAGCAGGGCCCTCCAGGGACAGCTCTGTGCCAGCATGGAACAGGAGAACTGGTTCCCACCCCACTCCCCAGCTTTTGACTCCCAGCACTTGACTGAAGCAGAGTCTGTTCCCCTCTCCTCTCCCCTGAACCTGATTTACTGTGGGATTTATCTGATTTAGGGTTGTTCTTCTTTCATGCTGTGCTCGGGAGCAGCAGTGTCTGGGATGTTGCAACATTTAGAAAGCTTTGGGTGTATTTATGTGTATTGAAATGTACTTTTCATGCTACAGCTGCATACGCCCTTTCCACTATTCAGCCTCTTCTCCTCCCACTTGAAAACAAACCTTTTGAAAGCAGAGGGGAAGAAGAATAATTAAAAAAAATTGTAATCTGCCTCAGGTAATGACATGATTGAAACATCACCATTTTGTCTGGAGGGTCACAGGATGGTTTTATGAGAAAGCTTTAAAGCTGCTAACTCGAGAGAACCTTTGATATTTCACCTTTTGTTGTTGCTAACGTGTTCTCCTTCCTGACTCTTGGAAACAAAGCCCTGTCGCTTCGACAAATTTGGTGCCAAAGATGTTCTGCCACGGGCTGGTTTGACAAACTGGGAAGATTAATTGAGCAGCTATATCTGAGATATTCCAAATTGCTTCAGTAATTTAGGTATTTACCAGGCAGGAGACACCACGGCCCCGCAGCCAGCCTTGGGAATGGAATGGGGGATCTTACATGGCGTGGTGTGGTCCCTGTGGGGTGATTTGGGGTTTGGCAAGAAAAAATCCTTCTCGTGGTGGCTTGTGTTTCACCAAAATGGCTGCAAAAAAAGGGAAAACTGAACTTACGTGCTGCAAAGTGCTCGTGGTGGCATCAACAGTGATTGGGCAGAATAATTTTCCCACTCCTTACAATACAAAATAGTCACTAAGAACCAGGAGTGGAGATTTCTGTAGCTTTGATGCGACTTCTGTGTTTTTAGAGATCCAGCAAAGCATTTCTCACCAGTTCATATCACACAACTTCCTTGTAAGTCCTGTCTTGGTGATTATGAACTAACATTTCTTAGATCTTATTTTTTTACAAATGTGTTCAGTACCCAGAATGGCTTAAATCTTGCAGGCAGGAATATTTCTCCATTGGTTTGCTTCTAGTATTATATCTAACATATATTTCCACTGTTATTCTACCACTCTTATATCTAATGTATATTTCTGCTGTTGGGTAGTTGTTGTTCATGATGAAAAATGAAGTTACTTCTGATCAAGCAGCGGTAGACAGAAAATGGAAAAAGAAATCTCAAAATTGAACTGCAGTAGAGCATGAACTCTACTCAAGCAGCCATAGAAGGTTCTCAGGGTGTATTGCCCAGATATTCTTCACTCAGCAGCAGCTCATAGAAAGTTTTGCAAGAAACAAATGAGACGGATTGGGAGTGTAATTGAAAAGAATGTGAGGATTTTACTTGAAAAGACATTAATGGGTCATTTCTAAAACCATACTGACATTTCTCCTTGTACAAGAGTCTATTTGAGGAAAACGTCTGCTTATTTTGTGAGATGCAGGAGGTTTGGAAAAGATGTAGAATGTTGCACTGTAGCCAAACCCAAATGAAGACAAATGAAAATGGGCTGGTGGCAGCCAAAGGAAGCCAAGTCAGACCATAGACACTGCTGGGACCTGTCCATCACAGGCTGCTGGCAGAGATCCTGAGCAACTAAAAATGTTTCCACCATTGCTCTCGCAAAGTGAATGGTCTGGGCCTCATAAAGAGCTGTTTCTTGTGGAAATCAGTGGAAATATTTAGCCTTTGGGTCCTGGTGGAAAGTTGTCTCTGCAGAGTTTGGCCAGCACGGCTTTGCCTTGAAATTATCTTCACCAGCCACCAAATGAGATAAATGAGAAGCTGAGGCTTGGAATGGAACCACTGCTGCCTTTTGTGATACCAATGAGATGGAATTGTTCTGCCATAGGAGAAGAATAAATAGGAATTATTATACATTATATGTATGTCTGCCATCCTGAGGGAAAAAAAAAAGGCTGCTCTACACTCTTTTGATATGGAGTAATGAACAATTTTTCTCTCTTTATTTTTCCTGGGCACACCCAAACTCCTGGAGGCTATCTCCTGTAAAACAGGGAGGTGTGGGCAGCTTATGGAATACATTTATTTCACTTTATTTTAGATATTGTCTTGTCAGAGACACTTAGCAGAGAGGGATGCAAAACCTTGGATGGAGCTGGCAGCTAATTTATAGGTCGAATACCAATTTTTGCCATCTGGAAGTGATTTTGTCTTAGGTTTAAATGCTAATTTTTTGTCTTCTGGACAGGTCTGTACTCTAACCATAAAATACAGAATTCTATGTCTGGGAAGTCTGGGAACTTCCATGAATATTGCTCCTGTTCCCAGTATTCCAGATTGTCCACGGACTTTGAGCAGGGTAGACGGAATTGGATGGATTTTGATGCAGACCATCTCAAATATTTCTAGCTTTCATACCAATATCTGTGCAAGGATTCACCTGTCAGGAATGTTGGGTTGGACAACTCAGGGGTCCCAGTGCTCCAGTGTGAATTTCTCAGTACCACCATCACAGATCTATTTCTGTCCACAGAGGTCACATGGGAGGGAGTTATAACATGGAGCTTTCCTAAAGAATGTCAAAAATAATGTTTGTTGATTTAGGAATAAGTGGGAATGTGATGCATGACCCTGTCTGGATGCCAATGCTCTGACACTCCCCTCCTGAGCTGGGCAGGGGAAAAAAAATGTAATAAAAAATCAAGATAAAGCCAAGTATAGCTCACTGAGCAATTGCCCTCACAGGGAAGACAAGGAGATCCCAAAATGTTGCCATGCAGAGAAAAACTGCAATAAGAAATGCACTTGTTGGTGGTTAAAATGTTGTGTGGGGAAGTCCTCTGGGGTTCTGATCATTGCTTTCCCCAGTGAGCTCCATCCAGGCAGTGTTTGCCCTCTGGGAACTCTGCCCTGGCTGCCATAGACAGAAAGGAGGGGAGAGAAATCAAATGCTATGGAAAACAAAAGTGGTCTGAAGTGGAGCTGTAGCTAACTCCAGCTGTAACAACAGGGCTGTGGCTTTCCAAATTTTAATCTCCCAAAAGAATCTGTATCAAATTCTTCAGCCCAGAGGTCAAGAGGGATTTTAGTCATGGAATGGGACAACTCAGCCTCTAAAGCCTTGTGGGTAAAGGCCTTCCGTGGAATAAGTGTCCATGATCAGTGCTCCCAAGCCCTGCAGGAATAAAAATAAATAACGGTGATTATGAAGTTATTTTACACTTTTCTCTCTTCAATCACATCACTCATGGTGAAGATGACACGCTCTGCACAGGAGGCAGCTCAGATGGAGGAGGCTGTAGGGCCCATGCTCGGATTTCTGACGTTCTTGAGCACAGGCTGTAGTCATGGCACAAAATCTGTCTCAGGAATGCTCTCTGGGTTTTGTCATTCCGGTGGTATTTGGATATAAAAGTGTGTGTGAGTTGGGAATACAGTCTGGGCAACCTCAGGGCCTCAGGATGTCTATTGCAAGTAACAAGTTGAAATGCAGTCGTTGCTCGAGAAAACGGGGTGGGAATCCCTGGCAACAAAAAACCTGTGGAAAATAAACAGTAACTCCAACCTCTCAAAAATCCTTGTTTATTCTTCTCCAGGTCCTAAGACAGCATCCAGAAGGACCTTCCAGCCCAGCAGTGAAACCCACTCCCCTGCAAAATGGAGCTGCTCACAGCTCTAGCCCATGGCATGAGCCCTTGGTGCTGATGGATGGATGGATGGATGGATGGATGGATGGATGGATGGATGGATGGATGGATGGATGGATGGATGGATGTGTGAGAGAGGAGAGATGACCAACACCACTGCTGTGTGGAGACAAAAGCAGAGAGAAGTTTTCCATTTCCCACACAAACACCTCCCTCTGCAGTGCAGAGAAACCTGGGGTGCATTTCCTAGGCCATACCAGGTACAGGCGATAAATACAGGAGGTACAGGCAGGTGGAGAAGAAGATAAATGCTGGTATGAAAGGCAGGGATGAGGGAGATGAGTTATGTTGTCTGCTGGTAAATGCAGCCTCATCTTGGGCTGCTCTGTGAGCTTTTGGTTCCCATCAGAGAAGGGGACTGAGCTTGGCCCTCTGTGCCCTGTTGGAGCAGAATCACTGACCACCTTTTGTAGGGTTTGTGGGTCACAAATAATATTTGTTGTGTAGTAGGGGGGATCAGAGCTTCTGCAGCCAGGCAGAACCTTGCTGCCCTTCTCTGTCTCCTTAGATTCCCAAAGTCAGCACGTTCTCCCATGGCTCTGGCTCTCACAGGACAGAGCCAGATTGTCCCTGCTGAAGTGGAGCAAACGTTTTTCCAAAGGGTCAAAGTTCAGGACGAGCTTGTAAGCAGATTATGGGGCTGGCAGAAAGGCCAAAGGCACCCTAAGTCTTTACATTCCCAAAGTGCTGTGTTAAACTCTAGCCCAAGGATGTACTTAACCCCAAAGAGGACGGAGGTCAAGTGAACTTACAGCATTTCAAACGCAATCAGTTTGGAAGAGTAGCTGTTTATAAAGAAGTTTATTGCAGGCCCAAGCTAATGTTAGCATTCCCTCTCTACAAATAGGCCTGACCTATTGTTAGTCTTGTCAAAGAGCTGCCACGTTTGTTTTATAGCATCGCACAGCCGGGCTTTATTTCAGTTTAGATTAAATCTCAGGGAACGTTTTTGCTCAGGGGCATTGAAAGGAGATGCAGGGGGAGTGGTTTTTGCCATCTCTCTTTAGGTACTTAACTCAGACTTGCTGCTTACACTTCAGGGAGAGTGAAGGAGAGGATTCCAGAGCACAGCCCAGAGCTCCTGGAGTGGGCCCTGAACTGATACCTGGGGGTCCTTCTGCCTTCTTGGGCCAAAAAAATGAGGTGCAAACGGGCCAGGCTTGGCCCAGCCTCAGCAACCCTCCTGCTTTTCTCAAAGATCCTTCACCAGGCACCAGGACAGCCAAGGGCTGTGCCAGGGGTGGCAAACAGCCCCAGCTGCACTTGCTGAGGGTGCTCAGCAGTTCCCACCTGCTTTTCCTTTGGATGAAAAGGAGCAAATGCATTGTTTGGCCAGAAAAACTTTGATTCAAATCACAGGATCATTTGGATTGGAAAAGACATCCAAGATTATTGAGTACAACTGTGCCACATCCCCACCTTGTCCCCAGCCCAGAGCTCTGAGTGCCACCTCCAGGGATGGGCTCTCCAACCCTCCCTGGGCAGTTGCAAGGCCTGAGCCCCCTTTCCATGGGGAAATTCCTGCTGTGCCCACCCTGAGCCTGCCCTGAGCCCCCTTTCCATGGGGAAATTCCTGCTGTGCCCACCCTGAGCCTGCCCTGAGCCCCCTTTCCATGGGGAAATTCCTGCTGTGCCCACCCTGAGCCTGCCCTGAGCCCCCTTTCCATGGGGAAATTCCTGCTGTGCCCACCCTGAGCCTGCCCTGGCCCAGCCTGAGGCCGTTCCCTCTCATCCTGGATGCCCACCTGGCTGTCCCCTCCTGTCAGGAGCTGTGCAGAGCCACAAGGGCCCCCCTGAGCCTCCTTTTCTCCAGGCTGAGCCCCTTCCCCAGCTCCCTCGGCAGCTCCAGACCCTTCCCCAGCTCCATTCCCTTCCCTAGACACACTCAACCAATGAGAATAGCAACATAAAAATAACAAAAAGTCTCCTTTAAAAGGCTGCAGCCACTAAGAGAATCTCCCCCATGGAGACCATGCTCTGCACACATCACTATATTTAATTACCATTTCTCTCACCATCATAATTGATATTTCCATAATCATTGGAGTGACACCAGCAATAGTTCTGAGGAACCACACTCAAGAACTGAGATCCCTTTTTTGGGGGTGTCAGCAGGGAGGCATCAAATCTGCATGGGCAGTGAAATATCTGAAATTTTCAGTGGCAGCTGAGCAATTTCTCATATAATCAGTGCAAGACACCAACCAAGAAGTGATGAAAAGCCAGGAATGAGTGTCCACTCCTTTTGAAACTTTCCCAGCCTACGCCTGGATGCACAAATTCCAATTACTCAGGGGGACATAGGACTTATACAGGTATTTTATGGGACAAACGAGTTTATTCTAGCCCCTTAAGTGTTCTCCAAGAGCCCATTTGGCTTTGTTTTATGATAATAGTAATCTTAGGTGAAGCATTTAAAATCCTGAAGCTTAGAAGTCATTCCTATAAAGGCCAGAAGCGTGCTGGGGAATGAGTAAAGATTTCATCTTTGGGGATTGTATAACAGCCTCAGAAATTACTCTGTTTTGTCAGGGAGGCTGAATATTTCTGAGTCAGAAGGCAACTAAAATATGTAATATAGATGTTTATTCTTATATGTAGACCTTCTTAAAAAAAAAACAAAAAAGAAGTTTAAGAAAGCTCTTTTTTTGGTAAAAATGTAAGAATAAATTAAGCAACCTTTTCTCATGGTTGATCCAGACACACTTACGGTGGTTTATGAGAAAGGGGACTCAAAACACATTTCAAATACAGGGAAAATTCTTTTTCTAGAACAAAAAACGCTTTCATTTTTCCTAGGATCTTGCTTAAGAGCCCTGAGTGTTGAAAAACCCACTAAGAAATGCTGTCTCCAGTCCAGTTCTCTCAGCTCTTTCACACATAATTGCCTAATTGAAATAGGATCATTTATTAGCTTCTTTGCTTGAGGCTTCTGCAGCTCCAGCTCCTGCTCTTGGGCATCCTCCTTTGAATTGTAGCATTTGCCTCAGCTAATTATAATGTGGTATCACTTGATAAAGCCAACTGAGATCATAATGGGAAGACACTGAAACATCTGCCAAGGTTGGAAAATTGGGTTTTTCTTTTTACTCCTGCCAAAGACAGGTTACCTGTAATTAGTTCTAATTTATAAATAAGTGCAGGCTGTACTTCTAAAAGGTACAATATCATGCCTTGCCCCCTTTTTAGAAACAAGTTGGGAATTATACAGCTCAATCAACTGTATTCCTTCTCTGTGTCAGGAATAATGGCTTTGCCTAAGAATTTAGGGAGGAGAAAGGGAGTTATACAAGCAAAAGATCCATGGGATACCTGTCCCACGTGACAAAAAACAATGGCACAAGTCCCCAGAATGGCAATCAAGGGACTTAATTCTCCAAAAATATGGATTATTTTTGTTGCTCTCTGAATCCTGAATATTTATTATTCAGGCATTACAACTCATCTTCCAACCCCTTTGAATTATTTTTTTTTAATTGTTGTTACTTTTTAATGCCAGCTGTAATTCTCAAATAATCACAGGGCTCCAGGAGCTGGAGTTTTACAAACCCACAAGCATCACAAGAGCTGGAAAAGTGCTCAGATCTGCCTGAACTTACATCACATAATGGAACTTCTTGGTGTTCTTTTTATCTGTTTGGGTTTTTTTTAAAGCCTTGTTTCTTCTCAAAGGATCCCAGAATTCCAGCCCATTTTGACACGAGCTGTGACCCCTAATCCCAGCCTTTCCTAGGACAGGCAGAGCTGTGTGGGAGCACCAGGCTGGAACTCCAAAAAGGCTGGGATGGTTGGGATGCACAGAAAAAAAGCTGTCTGTGGAGTTCAGGAGAGAAAAAACTTCAGATTTGACACCCTGGCTTAACCAAGCCTTGATGAAAGCAGCTTTCCCTGACCCCCCTGAATTCCTCCTGCCTGCAGTCAGTCCTTCCAACCTGATAGAAAGTCAGGAAGGGAAGAAAAGCCAAAGCAGCTCGTGGCTCTTGACGTCTGACACTCCCCTGCTGCCCAAGTGGGTGCTGTGAGGCAGCTCTGCAGCCTCTGAGTGGGCACCACTTCTCATTTTGCAGACACCTCCCTGTTCTCCAAAGCTCTTCCCCATTTCCTGTGGCACCTGATACCCTTCCCAGGGCACCCCCCAGGCTCTGGCCCCCACCAGGGTTTTCCTTGAGCAGCCCCAGCCTGAAGAGGCCGTGGGGGATGAAGTGCTGACTGCTGCCCCGGGTCTGGGCCATCCCTGAGCTCTGTTTTTAGAAGGCTGTCGAAGATAAGCTGTTAGCAGGCTGCTTAGGAGGAAAAGGAACCACAAAAAGGATGTAAAGGAAGGTGGTGGATATGCTGAGGAGGACATTGAGCTCCACAGCAATACAGAAAACTCTTTTGAGAATGGCTGCTCCCTTGGTGGGTTTGTTTTCTCCCTCTGAATGCCTGAAATCCTGCACTGAAATTGGGAGGGAACCTGGTTGCAAAGAGTTTTAATGATCTTATTGTACATGATGGCACTCATGCAGTCCAGATCTCAGCTTCTCCCCTTTGGACTTTGTAAAGACCTCTTTTGTTTTAATCCCTCCTATTAGAAACTGAGCCAGAAAATGAACAAATAACTACATTAAGATATTGGCTTCTTAAATTTCTTGACTCAGTGTGGAAATGAATTTTATGTGTGTATGTGTGGTTTCTCTGCTCTTTCTTCCTTCTTTCTAACAGCCACTTTGTATTAAACATTTCATCACAGACATTTGGTCATCCTTTAGAAGCCTTTTGGTGAATACTTGCTGGTGCTGCAGTTTGTCCATGCAGAAAGACCAGGGTGAGTAATGAGAAAATAAACTTTCCCCTCTGCTGTTCTTTCACTTCTCTGCTTCTGCTGCTGTGGTTTCACCCAAGCCTCTGCAGCTTGGAGTTTGCTTCTGCACCCTTGCAGAAGATGGAGAGTGATTCTCAGGAAATAAAAAGAACAATTCAATCTCCTTGGTTTTGATTTTTTCTGAGATTAATGATAGGTGCCCATCAGGAACCTGGGCTTGAGGCAGAAGTCTTTCTTTAGAATCCAATTAATGTGGGGTAAATTACAGACCAACTTTTCCTCCTTTTGCCTGACTAACAGGGTTTATTTTAAAAGCAAACCACTAAACTTCAGCTGAGCCATCACCAGCCCAGCCTGTCCAAGCATTTGATAAATCTTTGTGTTGGGTAGGCACTTTTACATCATTACTTGAGGCTGGCAACAGGCACTGAGGCTCCAGTCCCAGAGAACTCCACAGGAATCCTTCAGAGCAGCTTTCTCTGGAAAATTTCTACTCATATCAGATCCAATATTGCTCCAATTGAGATGATTTGAAGTGTAGGTGCCTGGTTGTTTGGGGTCTTTCAATGAGCACTGAAATGTTCACCTGGGTGAGTCCTGAGAAGCCAGGAACAGGTTCAGCATTTAGGAATTTCATTAGATTAAGCTCAAAAAATAGGTCAAGAGCCCCCAGGGACACCATTGTGTTCTACAATTGGGTTTAAAAGAACAGTGAAGTCCTCAACCAAAAACTGGCAATAAGAGGTGAGCCTTTCCTTGCAGTAGAGTTTGAAAAACAAGCCACAAACTCAATACATTTTCAGTAACATTAAGGCAGAAACCTGAATGCTGATTCACAAATATTCTAACTTGGCTGGCTGCAAATCATTGACTTACATTAATTCCTCCAGCTCTTCAGAAATTTATTTCCACTTTAGTGCAGCACTGAATCCCCCCCAAAATCAAGACAGCACCTTGATAAAATATCTATTAAGTGTGGATGTTAACTTCAATATTCTCATTGTCAGCTCTGTATTACTGACAGTAAAGTGCAAAGCATTTTGAATTTTTGTTCAGAAGCAGCTGATGTTTGTTGGCTGGGGAGGTTTTTGTGTTTGTGACCATGGATGAGCTTCTTGGAAGGTTTGGTGCTCTCCAAGGGAAACTACAAGGGATGGAGGGACAGGACAAGGGGAATGGCTTCCCACTGGTAGAAGGCAGGGATAGGTGTGATATTGGGAAGGAATTTTTCCCTGTGAGGGTGGGGCAGCCCTGGAATAGAATTCCCAGAGCAGCTGTGGCTGTCCCATCCCTGGAAGCATCCAAGGCCAGGTTGGATGGGGCTTGGAGCAGCCTGGGACCATGGAAGGTGTCCCTGCCATGGCAGGGGGTGGAACTTTAAGGTCCCTTCCAACCCAAACCATTCCACAACTCTGTGATTCTATTCCATGATCTCTTTTGCCCTCCCCTCACTCCTTTGGGTCCATCCCTGCCACAAACCCCTCGGGACAGAAATCGCCTCACGCAGGATTTCCCACAGCGCTCACCCACAAATTCCCCCTGCTCCACACCCCAACGCCATGATCACACCAAAACACCCACAAAGGACCCAAACATCTCTCAGGATGTGCAGTTCAGCCATGTCCAACCCTCTGGGGAGGGAAGGGTGGGCAGCACCCAGCCCAGGCCGGGACAGGCCGCGCTCAGGGCCTGCCCCTCCAGCGCGGCGGGAGCTCTGCTGGGATTAACCCAGCCACTTGTTTATTCCCTGGGTTAATTTCACACGCCGAGCACCAAGCTTGTGTTAATTATATGATTTACTGGGCTGTGTTTCTTTTTTTTTTTTTTTCATTGCATCGTAAAAATAAAAAAAAAGGTCTTGAATAAGAACTCTTGTTCTGGTAAATTTTTGCTTGTTTGTGAACGGCCTGGAAATAGTTAACAGCAAGCAGGTCCTCTGGGCCAAAAGGGACTGGAAGGCTCAGATTATTGCCTTATTTATTTTATTTTATTCCTAATTAACGTTTTATGAGCTCTGAATATGTTTACAGAAGCACATGCTGGAAAGGGCACATGGACAAACAGAATTAAGAGCCATTGGCTGCTCCACAGCATGCCCAGATTAAAATATCACTCAGCAGTCTTGTGCCTTTGCTGGGGGAAGCTGGACAGGCCCATCTACAGCAGCAACAAAAGTTCACCTGGACAGTTTCACTTTTTAACCCAAGCCCAATGTTTGGGAGGGAGGAAGAGCTGATCTGCTGGTGGGGAAATAAATCCACCAAGCAGCATTTCCAGAGGGAGCTTTGGAGCTGGGACAGTTAGTTCCCTCATCCCAGCTCTTTGTGGATTCAGTAAAATTAAATTAAATTATAAAAATGCCAGGCATTTTGCACAGCAGCTCCCGAGCGTGGTCTCCTGAGCCCAAAGGAAGGGGAAGATGCTTGAACCCAAATCCCACCCAGATCTGCCCAGTGGGGCAGGGAGAGGCTCCAGCCTGACCCTGCTGAGGAACAGACCTGGGTTTGTCTCTGTGCCCTGAACTCATCCTGCTCCAGGTTCCAGACTGAAATAAACATTGCCTGGGAATAACCTGGCTTGGTTTTATTCGAGCCCATGGGTAAAGCTAGGAGAATGTTCATGCCTTCCAACTCAGGATGAACTCAGGGCCTGGATCAGCCTTTTCCAGCCCCTCTCACTCAGAGCTGCTGAGGAATTCCCACCTTTCCTCTGAGCCCACATTGCCCTCCTGCTTCTGCAGCAGCAATATTGACTCCATTTTACAAATCACCTCTCTCTTTCCCCCAAGATTTGTCTGCTGCTCCCATTGGCAAATGCAAGAGCTCTGGGTCCCATCAACCAATTGCCCACAGAGAGTTTTATTGCCCTATTTTTTTAGCTGCCAAGGGAAAAACTAAGGCTGTTTATCAGAGAACTGCAAATACTCAATGCTCCAAGAAATGTTCATATGATGCCCTTGGGATAAACATTGCTTCACTGTGTTTTTAAGCTGTCCATTACTCTCCTTTGGAGAAATAAAAAGAAATTACTAAGAAACAGAATGATTGTACAGCATGGTTAAAATCAAAAATAATCTGGTGGCGGGGAAAAAAAAATCCCCACATTTTTCTCCCAAAATACATTTTTAATTGGGAACAGAGCAGTACAGAGATCTAGGTGCAGATAAATTAAGTTTTCCTGCCTTCCTAGGGCACAACAGTAAGATTTTACTGTTGGCTAACATCTTTTAGTACTTTAATTATCAGAACAGAAAGTGCTCCATTACTCCTTGCACAAAAACAAAACCCTAAGTGAATTATTCATCCATAATATCTGAATTCCAGCTGGAGAAAGTAGTGAGAGGAATTTAACTTGCAGCTAGAACGATGCTGAAATCCGTGAGAGTTCCAGATCCAAATTGCTTTGGTGTCCCTGAGTAACTCAGGGACTATTTCTCAGCTCTTTAGACCTGTAGGTGTTTTCTGTCTCTCCATTCCCTTGTGAATCCCAGTTTTAGGGCCAGGCATGGCCCATATTCCCCAAACATGAATGCATTACCACTGCTGGGTATTTCTTATTTGCATGGCTTTCCCTCCCTCCGAATTCTCACGGTTTCCCGAGTCAGCAGAGGAGGAAGGTGGGAATGCCCTCATAAGCAAATTGGTGCTTCTCAGTGTTATTTTTACTGCTGAGGTACCTTTGCTGACTCAGAAGAGCCTCACAGTTCTGCCTTTTCCACTCAACCACCATCCTTCCAGTCACAGCTCTCCTGCAGAAGGAAATTAGAGGGAAGAAAGCACCAGCAGGAGATGTCATGATTATTTATATAAAAAAGCAATGATCATTCAGCTGTAAATAAATACAGGAGCCTGACCAGCCATGAGGTTCAGCCACTCTGGAGATGAAGGAGAGCTGATTCTTTAGCCAGAGGTTCATCTGCTGTGGCAGCAGCTGCACACACTGACAGCCCTTTTCCTTTCCATCACCACAGAATCACAGAATCACTGGGTTGGAAGAGACCTTCAGGATCATCGAGTCCAACCCAGCCCCAACACCTCAACTAAACCCTGGCACCCAGTGCCACATCCAGGCTTTGTTAAACACCCCCAGGGATGGGGACTCCACCACCTCCCTGGGCAGAACATTCCAGAACTTTCTCACCTTCCTGTAAAAATCTTTTTCCTGATATCCAGCCTGTATTTCCCTTGGGGCAGCTCGAGGCTGTGTGCTCTGGTTCTGTCAGTTCCTGGAGAAAGAGCCCAGCCCCAGCTGAGCACAGGCCCCTTTCAGGAGCTGTGAGAGTGATGAGGGCAGCCCTGAGTCTCCTTTTCTCCAGGCTCCACCACAAGCTTATCAAAACCATTCATCTGCTGGCCAATATTCTGCTATTTCTGCTATCTCACTAAGCAGCAAAACCTGCAGGTGATGCTGGATTTCCAGACAAGGAGAGTGGGGGGAAAAGAAGAAAAAATTCCCTTGGAACTGGTTTCTGTCAAAGGGTGAATTAGAGTGTGGCATAAACAAACAGCCCAACACGTTCTCCTGTTTACATGGGACCAGAGAATGTTTGTAAGGCTGAGTCCTGAGGGAGACACTCGGAGTAAAAATGTCCAGACTTCCCCTGCTCCAGGTCCAGAACTGCAAGGGAAGAGGGAGGGAACAAGGAGTGCTCTGAGAAAGGAATTGTGCAATAGGAAATTGCTGTTGTTCCATTTTGCACCATTTTGTGCAAATGTGCTGATGGGAGGTTTTATTTGCCTGCCTGGAGACAGTTCAGCAGATTTCTGGAGGTTTGGGTGCCTTCATAAGGCTGAAAGAGGTGCTGTAGCTGCCACAAATTTGTTTCTTTTTTTTCCTTCTTCTCTTGGATTCTCAGTTTCACAAAGAATAAGTCCAGCTTTTTATAGAAAAACAGTTTAATTCCAACAAGCTTTTACCAAGTGGAAGTGAGTCCTCCTGCTTCTGTCTGGGGTTGTGTTCTTGAAGGAATTTCTTGTCTTATTGGTCTGCCTTGCTTTTTGGAGATATTGGGCCAATTATCCATGAACTCCATGGATCAATCCCTATAAGCTTCCACTATCACAAATTCAAAATACAGACAAGGTGGCTTTCCCTTTGAAGAAATCTAAAGTGCAAACACTCAGTTTAAGAGCTGCTCCAAACCTTTTCTCCTACTCCTGGAATTGCACCAAGCAGAAGCTCTGGAAGCCACAGTTATTCCATGATCAGCTCCTGAGGCTGCTCAAGGAAAACCATCCCCTTTCTTCAGGGATGAAATACATTTCCCTGTGGTTTGTAATTGAGCCTTAAATCAGGAATTCAGTCTGAAGGCAGCCTCTTACTCCTGATTTCATTTTCACTCTGTAGTCAGGGTCTGCACATCAAACTCCAGAGAGAAAAAATCTGTGCAGACCCTGACTCCAGAGCTTGAAACTCCAGCAGAAAGTTCAAGGAAGCATTTGGAAACAAGGATTTCTAAAAGCTTATTTGGATCCTCTTTGATCAAGGATGCTGAAAAGAGTATTTGGATAGAGAGTTTTAGAGTGGAAATCATATTTAATGCTCCCACTGCTGCTTCTTAAGGGAAAAAAATCCCACACAACAGGGACCTGGAGGTTCCCTACCCTTCTCAGAGGTGAAATTTTAGGCTTTGCTATTTACTGACTTTGGTAAATAAATAATAGAAACATCATAAATGATGGAAACATCATCAGCCTCATCAGCCCAGGACAGATCAAAGGCAGCAGCTCAGGCTCCTCCCTGGGGTGAAGATAAAGGGCTGCACTTGACCTGTGCCTGGAATGTGGGATGGTGTCAGAATGCAGGAAAATAATAATAATAATAATAATAATAATAATAATAATAATAATAATAATAATAATAATAATAATAATAATAATAATAATAATAATCCTTTTCTTCCACCTCTGCCTTTGGAGGCTTCTGCACTGAGCAAGGCAGGGACTTGACATCCAGACATTTCTGCAGGTAAAATGTAGCAGAAGCTGGATAATCGTTGCTTTTTTCCTTCTACAACAAAGGAATTCCTTTTCTGCAATTCAGGAAAATTCAGGAAGACATAGACACTAAACACTTTTAATTTGCTGCCTCCCAGACTTTTCCTTCCAACCAACAAAATAAGCATCTTTTCCCTCCGCAATATTTTCTTTTTCTTTTTTCCTTGAAAACTTTCACTGCCTTTAAAAAACCAAAAAGGCTGTAGGACTGAAGGGAGCTGTCTGTTCCCAGCTCCAACAGCAGTCTCCGCTGTCTGAGCGATTTTAGGAGTTTTTCCAGCCCACTGCTGCTGCCTGAGCCGGTGACCAGTGGCAGTGAGAGGCACAGCAGGCAGCTCTGGAGCAGTGGAGACACAATCCCACCTTCCCTCCCACCCTCCACTCATCACAGACCCCCTCCTCCAGCCCTGCCTCTGCCTTTTGTTGTGATTATGAGCTCCAGGGCTCTGCTGCTCTGCAGTAAATCACTCCCAGCAGCCCCCAAAAGGAATCATTTGGGCAAGCCCTGCTCCAGCTGGTGTCCTGGAGAGAGGCTGTCTACAGACACCTTGGTGGGTTGCCTCTTCTACTTCCTGAGCATGAGAAGCTCTCATTTCAGCTCCTGAGCTTATTGCAGCTCCTAGGTACCTGCCTGACCTAATTTAGAATGCTGAGAGCTGCACTGATTCATCTCCTCAGGAAATTTGGGCTCTCCAGGCTTGGCCAGCAGTACCTGTTTCCTCTGAATAAGCTCTGGCCAGAACAGAAATGGTCCCTTCCTGGCACTGCTGTTGTTGCTCAAGAGCCTCAGAGCTCCTGCAAAAGGGAAAAGTGTTCGGTGCTGGCCACAGTGATACAGGAATAGGAATAATAATAATAATAATAATAATAATAATAATAATAATAATAATAATAATAATAATAATAATAATAATAATAATAATAATAAATGAATGAATGAATGATACAGGTAGCTCTGAAAGGAAAGCCTTAGAAATGTGTGGAGCTGAAAGGTGGCCTGCAAAACCTGCACCATTTTAGCACCAGCTCAACTGCCTGCCTTCATCTCTGTGATCCCAGTTTTATCAGGAATAAAGGCAGGCAATGCCATTTGAGTTGTCATTTGTTTGCTGACAGATCCCTAAAATACATCCAAGGGAAGAGAAACAAGCAATAAACTGATTTCTGACTGCTTTTTGGAACTACCTGAACCCAAATTCATCCCAGCTTTTTGCACCTTCCCTGACTCTGGGTTTGAATGCACACATGAGGAACTTTTCCAGACAAAGGGTCTGTGTTATCTCAGCCTGTCTGTGCTCCCGCCTGGTGGAACACAGACGTGGTCTGAGACACCAAATCAGGGCTGCAGATCTACCTGGGAAATCACCTGTGGGAAGGGGAGCTCATGGCAGGCTCAGTGCTGCTGCCTGAAAGGTTTATTTGGGTTTATCTGGGTTTGTTTGGGTTTATCTGGGTTTTTTCTGGGTTTATTTGGGTTTATTTGCTTCACAGACACTTTCTGTGTCCAAGCCCATCTTTCTCCCCGGAAAGAGGCACCGAGGAACACGATGGGAGCAGCACAAACCCTCCTGGCAAGCAGCTGCCAGGACCTGACTGAAGCACTCCTGGTTTGCTGTTTTACTGAATTCTGACAAAGCCTCACCTGCCCCACTGCAGGTTGGTGCTGCCTGGGCTGCTCAGAGGGATGGGTGGCCAAGGAACAACAAACCCACTGGCCAGACTGGAATAATTCAGGGTCAAGAGCAAAAAATATCCTTCTTTGTGTGCCCTGCTGCCCATCCCCTGGTCCAGAGGCCAAGCCACCCCATCCTGCAGGGCTTGGCATGGGCAGGGGCAGGAGGATTGCTGATCCCTGGGAAGGGAAGCCTTGCCCCAGCCCTTGGAGCAGAGCTGATTTACTTGGATTACCTCAATCTTTTAATTACCCTGTGTTTTCCCTCTCAAAGCCATGGGTCCAGTTTATCTGGCTGTGATTCCTGGGTTATTTTCCTGATTCTTGGCAATTCAGAGCTGCAAGCCTGTGCCTCTCCTGCAGGACAAGGAGAGGTGAACTTTGTGTCTTGGCTGCTGCCAGGGCCATTATGGAGAATTGGAGGTGATTCATTACTTAAAGACTTCTGGGCCCATTCCCCAAACTTGGAAGGAATTCTGGGCACTCTGCCTGCTCTACCCAAATTTGTGGTGGTTTCCCAGAATGCAAAATTGAGCACAAGGCACATCAGGGTGTGCTCTGAGAGGATAAGTGAGTTGGAAGGCAGAGATTCTTTTTTGTCTCCTAATTCCTTTGTCTGGTATTTCTTGACAAGGTAACCCAGCGCTGGAAATAAATTGAATTTACTGCAGCCTCACATAGGAGTGGAATTGTTTTATTCATGTGTTGTTTGTGGCCTTAAAGAACCTTTTTGCTTTCATGGATTTGTATAAAAATTCCTGGCTGGAATGGTGTCAGAGATGAACAGGATTTACTGCTGCAGCTCTTGTGGTCAGAACTAATTACCAGCTGCATTCTCTCAGATCTTAACTGTGCCTCTGGATGAAGACATTCAGACAGAAATTTTGTTCATTTGGTTGGCTTGGGGTTCCCATCTTAAAGGTGGAAAATGAAAATTAACCTCCAGCAGAGGAAAAAGCCTTGGAGAAAGTAAAATTTGTTTTCATAGAGAGACATGCTGCTGAAAAACCAGCAGCTTGTGGAACTGTTGTAGATCAGGAAGTTTTGCTGTGGCAGTGACAGAGATGGGCTGAGAAGGGCAGGTTTGGAGTAAATGAAACTGGAATTAATTTGGAGCAGAGCATTTGCTTACCTGAGCCACTGGGATGCTGAGTGACTTTGAGGTTTTAGCACATTTCTAGTTGTGAATTGTCACTTTGCTCGTTTAAAAGCAGGCTGAACAGAAAAAGCTCTTTTTTCCCTTAATTCATAAATGACAACAGATCATCAGTACATTCATGGATGTGCCTGGACAAAAACTTCCTGGGATGACCCGGGATGAACTCCAGATTATTTTGTCAGGTATTTTTTGGCCATTTGGAATGGTCCACAGGAGAGGAGAGCAATGTTTTAGCACTCATTTCACATTCAGCACCAGTCAAACACAAGTGGCAAAGTCCAACCTCCTTGGGGGCAAAGCTCCAAGCAGATCTGAGATTTCTGGGATGATTTTTCTGCATTTTGAAGTGACTATGGCTTTTTGTTCAACATCACATCATTTTTATCTTTCTTCTCTTCAAAACCAATCCACTCATCCTTTAAAATTCTTGTATTCCACCATCAATTTCCAGCTGCATCTGAATTCCCCACAGCTCCCAGGGACACTGGGAACAGGGATTTTCCTGCCTTGGATGTGATCAGGTGTGCTTAGTTTTAAAATCCATTCCAAAGCAATGACTTGTACTGTAGAAAATTTGCCTTTTTCCCTTTATAATCAGTGCTTGCACTTGGGAAGAAGCTCCCTTTCAATCTCATATCCCAAGCAGGAGATTCTTGGAGTTGTGATAATTGGCAGTGGCAGCACCAAAGAGAAAATGCTTTTTAAAAATTTTTTATATATATATATAAAATTTATTTTAAATAATTTATCATTGTTTATAATAAATACATTTTAAAATGTTAAAATATATCTTTTATATAATTTTTAATATATATATTTATTTATCAGTTTTAGGATGGAAAGTGGCATTTTGCTAAGAAAGAGAGTAATGTTATTCCTTCAGTCAGGCAAAAGCTCTCAGCCTGTACAAAACCTCGGAATCACCTTTAACTCATTTTTTAGAAGAAAAGAAATCCTCTAATGCAGGAATTCTCCTACAATATTAAGGGAATGAGCAGGTATTTGTCTTTAGAGGAGATTTATGTTCTTTGGGAAAGCTGAATTTAAGTCAGAAAACACTTGTACCTTCACCATTTGGTGCAATAAAAGTCAGATTTTTTTCTTTTTTACAAGGAGGGATCTGAGCATTCTCAGACTCTCTGCTCTGGGTGCTTTCATTTCCATTCTTCGCAATTTTGAGCAGGATTTTCCGTGAGGGAGCTCTCCTGCTCCATGAACTGCCTGGGATGATGGGGATGGGAAGTTTCTCCTCAATATCAGGAGAATAAATTTTCATGTCTGAATTTCTAGACTGAGCTTCAAATGTCTTTTCATCTCTGTGTTCACTTAAAAGCACAAACTTCTACTGAAACGCCTCCCACTCATTCACAAACCAGCTGAAAATTACAATTTAACAGGGAAATGTCAGGACCAAGCTGATCTTTCCTTGAAAAAAAGCCAATTTGGAAAGGTTTGCTGAAAGCCTAATGTTCCACAGGGATTCTGAAGGAGCTGAGATCTGAATCTCAGACCCAGGACACATCCAAAGAAGATCATCTCAAAGGAACCTTTTTGGGTTCTCTGCTGGAGAACCTATTTGGAACTGGCCAGGTGAAGTTTATGAGTACCCTTGTTTTAATTTAATATTTGGGCTTTTTCTCCAGATACTGGGATGACACATCACTGCAGAATAATGCAAAACAGTTAAACTAACAAGTGCAAAGGCCACTTATATTTTATAATGAAAATAAGGAAATATTTATCCCCTTTTCTCCTTCTTTCTTTCTTTCTTTCTTTCTTTCTTTCTTTCTTTCTTTCTTTCTTTCTTTCTTTCTTTCTTTCTTTCTTTCTTTCTTTCTTTCTTTCTTTCTTTCTTTCTTTCTTTCTTTCTTTCTTCCTTCCTTCCTTCCTTCCTTCCTTCCTTCCTTCCTTCCTTCCTTCCTTCCTTCCTTCCTTCCTTCCTTCCTTCCTTCCTTCCTTCCTTCCTTCCTTCCTTCCTTCCTTCCTTCCTTCCTTCCTTCCTTCCTTCCTTCCTTCCTTCCTTCCTTCCTTCCTTCCTTCCTTCCTTCCTCCCTCCCTCCCTCCCTCCCTTCTCTCTTTTTCTTTTTCTCTTTCTCTTTTTCTCTCTTTCTCCCATTCCTTTCTTCCTCAGAAACTTGACATTTCAGCCACAGCAATAAAAAATTCAGAGCAAAAGGCATCACAATGCATTGACAGCTCTGGAAAGAAAGAAAAAAACCACTTTCTAAGTCTCAGGGACAGCTTTCACTGTAAATAAAAATAAAAAAGAGCAGAAATTAATGTTTGTGGTCAGTCCCCAGCAACCACACTCTCTAATGCAAAGCAATTGCATTTTTACCTGAAATCTGTGACAGATAGCTGAGGCACTAATGTTTTTCTCTGGTAATAAGCTGGATATGGAACAGAGCTCCTTTAGAATATGTACGGTAAAGTGGAAATGCATGCTTTGGTGACTGCTAGAAAGCAGGCCAAAGATATGTCAAGTCCAATTAATGTCAATAAGGAACATCTGTATTTAGGCACCCAAGTTACTTAATGCAAACATTTCATAATTATATACTATAGCACACATGGAGCATTATGAGATGTGGTGTCCCAGTGTGAATAATATTCACATTTTTCAGATCAGTCAGCAGTCTTGGTCTGGCTTTGGCTCAGCTTGCAGTCTCCCTGTAAGAGCATTTCTTTATAATATTGAATTAAGTACAATCCACATTTTTTCTCTTATCTGTGAAATCTTGTGGTTGTGGCTTGACTGTTTTTATAAAATGAAAGATCCAAGTGCATGTAAAGCTGGGGGTTTGGGGGCTTTTTTTTTTGCTTTTTTTTTATTCCTGAGACATCTGGGTTTTTTCTTATATGCCTGAAGTCTGCAAGGAAAGGTTCAAGTGGATGAAGCAGAGCATGAGAGGCTCAATGTCTAAAAGGATTCTTCATCTCCCAGGCAAAAAACCAGCAAAGGAGCAGAACAACAGCAGGAACCTTTTCCCCCACCTGAATTAGTGTGAAAAACACCTTAGCTCAGGCAGAGACTGGAAGAGATACCAGCATTTCTAGTTTGGGAATCTCAAAACTTCCTAAATACTTGTAAATTCAAAACCAGCCATGCAGCAATTGTTTAAACAAATGGGGCAGCCACTGCAACTCTGCTGCCACCCACACCTGGCTCTGCACACCAGGATGGGCTCCTGGAGCTGGGGGAGGCTCTGGTGGGGCTCTGGAGATGAGAGTTTGGGGTTTTAATCCCCAGTTTAGAGGAGCTGCTAAGAAAAGATGGAAAATCCCTCTGGTGCTTGATGGGAAGCACATCCCAGGCAGCAGAGTGCTCTCCTTGCTGGAAGCCCCCCAGTGCCAGGGGACAGAAAAGGCTGCAGATGCTGAGGTAGGAGCTGGCCTGAGCCCCCCAAAACTCCCTTAGACAAGGGGCAGGGAAAAGCTGCTGAAGATGTCATGGTGGATAACTGGGCAGCCTCACCTGATCCAGCAAGTGGAGAGAAATCCAGTCCAGGAAGAAGCAGGTGTCAAAATGGGCTTAGAGAAAATGGAGCATCAGCCACTGGGTGACAGCTCTGCCCAAGGATCAGCCACCAATCCTTGAGTCTCCTTCACCCAAGAATCCTGGCAGCCTTTCCCAGCCCCACCTGCCAAGAGGAGCTCTGCTCTGAGCCAAGCTCCCACACTGTTTTTAGCAAACTGCCACTGCCACCCCACCTATTTCAAGAAACATCCAAGCCTGAATACCCACTTCCCACTCTGGATGTGTTGTGTCTTGTCTGGCTTTTTTTTCCTCTTCCCCTGTGCCTTTGGAATACAATCGCTTCAGGGCAGGCTCCACTCATCTCTTTGGCACTTGACCTGCTCTTCCTCGTGTAGTCACTGCTCAGAGTCCTCTGTGAACTTCACTGGGATCATGCCTTGCCCTCCTGTGATTAACAGGGCTCCAATCAATCACCTTGGATTGTGTTCAGGAGAGAGGAATGCACAGTCATGTCAAAATTCAGACAAGGGCTTTAAAAGATCTAAAAGAGGCCAGGTCCTCATAGGATCAGAAGTTCTGGATGTTGGTTTTTTTTACCAAGTTTATTTTTTACCAGTTTAGTCCTGGAAAGTTTTCCAGTTTACACCTGGAAATTAAAAGTTTGGGGCAGGGAGAATTATTCATCACTTAGGGTTGAAAGAGGGTCTGTGCAGACCGTGGTGCAGAGCTCAAAGCAAGGCCTTAATGCAAATGTTGTTTCTGCAGTTTCTTGATATAATTAACGATAGTGGCAAATTTTTGCTAATTGAGAAGAATTCTGCATGATTCAAAGCAGAAATAAAAGGAAGTAGGGAGGAAGAGGGAGGAAGAGAAGAAGGCACTCTCCCAGCCTCACTGGACATGGACTGGTGGAGTAATGGAAGACCCAAACACCATCAGAAGGCAGCCAGGAAGAGCTTTTCCAAGTCTTGCCTAAGGAATCTGTTCTAAAATCTTATTAATGACTAATGGGATTCCTGTATCGTCCTCCCACGCACTGCTCTGAACCTACAAATAACAGGATTTGTGTGCCTGCCCTCCTACACACCTCCAACCCTCCAAGAAAGGCTTTGGGAAGAAAACAAACTTCAACGTGTGCATGTTCTCATTATGAGCAGGCAGGAGGAGAGCTCCATTCCCAGCTGGCTGAGATCCAGGGATCCCAGGGATGGAGAGGCTGGAAATGGGTCTGCAGCCAGAAGAACTTGAGAGATTTCTGACAAGTCTGAAGGGAAGAGTGATGGCAGGAAAGGAACTGCACATCCCTGAGTGCCTGTGAGTGGGAGTGCAGGACAGTGGTGTGGAATTCAGGGAGCTCTGGAGCCCTGGGGCTGCTGAGAGAGATTTCCAGCTAGACCTGGGTGAGATTCACTCCAGGGCAGGTGAGGGGAGGAAAAGGGGTGAGAGGAGCATTCCCCAAAGCTCAGATCCCATGGGATGGTCTCTGCCCAAGCTTGGACAGGGGCGATCCCTTTTTCCTCAGACATCCCACGTGCAGCTCCATCCAATGCAGCACTGGGGCAGAGTGGGTGCCCCATTCCCGCTGATTTCCTTATTAAACACCAGGGCAGAGCCCCATGGGGTGTCCTGAGTATCTCAGCACATCAGGCACAGCTCCACGGGGTGCCAGGACTTGTTTTGCCATCTGATAGCAACGGGGAGGGTGACTGGGAATGCACTGCGGTGCTTTGAGATCCTCACTACAAACAAATCACCCGGACCAAAAAAACCCAACAACAAACAGTCACAAACCTGCCTGTGTCCAGGCTTCTCTGCTCAGATGGAACTTGTCTTGCTCACTTCCTATAAAAATGTGTTCAGCTTTCTACCAATGTGTTTTTTTAATATCAGTGTTGTTATTTTTTATTTCTTTTTGGTAGCTATTAAAATACCCAAATAGCTTTTAAAAGTTTCTCTGGGGACTTGCCCTTCCAACTCATTTATCTTAATTTTGAAGATGGAGACAAACTTCTTATTTATGTTTCAAAGATGACATGACATCAAAGAGTTTGAATATTAAATGCCTTAATTACAGATGAAGGCTGATAAAACGAGATCACCTCTGGAGTTTTATTAAACAGGAGTTGCAACTACATTCACAGAGATTTAGGACTACACCAACCTAACCCCAAGTAGCAAAAGATTATTTTTGGAGAGGGAGAATAACATTTTTCTCACTTGTATAACTCCAGTGTACAACTGCAAATTGCAACCTACAAAACCAACACTCTGAAATTATCCATCACACACTGACCATGTTGCTTTTCTTGCTGGGCTCTGAGTGGGTTTGTGAGCTTAGGAAGATTTTTGCCACAACCAGAGTGTCACAGGCAGAATTCAGAGATGTATTTCCCCAAGGGGTCCCACTTTTCCTTGGGCAGGTTAAAAATGAGGCTTTATCTGCTTTTCTCTGACCTTTATTTTACCCTCACTCAGTGGCTGCCCTGAGTTCTTGGAGTTTGACAGAATTTTAGCTGCTGGAATTGCAAGGGGACACCAGAGGAAAAACTGGTGCCAACTCTTGGGACTGCAAACACTGATTTTCACTGGAGGGAACACCATGAGGGAACTTATCACAAAACCTCAGTGATTTTCCTTGGTAGTGTGGGAGTCCTTAAATCAGCTGGGGAATTGTTCCTCACTCAGGACAAAACTTTCTGTCAGGAGATGACTGAGGGGAATCGTGTTTGTGCTGGGGGGTTTGGGTTTCTTAAGCCCCAGATGACAAGCCAGTAATTAGCAGAGTCCCTCAAAATTCACATTACACTGGACTCATCATTTGGGGCTTTGGTTTGTCAGTCCTGAGCAGAGTATGAATCCAGCAGGTTAAAGGAGTCTCCTCAGGGCAGCCTGTCTGGGTGTTTAAGAGGCTTTGATTATGTGCAAATCACTCTTTTACAGCAAAAGTACTTCCAAAAGCTCCCAGAGTCATTTCCACCCAGAACCTCGAGAATTCCAAGGATCCCATCCAAAACTCTGCAGGATCAAGCTTTGTACCTGCCCTTCCTGGTGCAAGGTAAGTTATAATTGTAGCCCTTTTAACTTAATGAAGTTTTGGCAGGGAGAGTTTAGAACAGTCTCATTTTCCAGTGGGTTCAGCCTCAGGTGTGCCTGGGTCTGTCAGGGGATGGGAGAGCAAACGTCCCCCAGCACATGCACAGCTCACAGGCACACAAACCCGCGACAAATGAAACCTTCAGAGATCACAAAGGATCTTCACAAACACCTCACAAAGGTGGGAGGTCTTGGACCAAAAAATAAAAGTCACTTTTCCAGTTTCCTAATGATTTGGGTTGTCCTTTTGGCAGCTGGTACCCCAAGGACTGAGCTCTGAGCTGCCCTGATGGGGTGACCCAGGTGGAGCTGGAGGGTGTCCAGGGAAGGGAACAGAGCTGGGGAAGGATTTGGGGCAGCTGAGGGAGCTTGGGGAGCTCAGCCTGGAGAAAAGAAGGCTCAGGGGGGACCTTCTGGCTCTGCACAGCTCCTGACAGGAGGGGACAGCTGGGTAGTGTCACAAGTAAAAAGTGACAGGACAAGAGGAAATAGTCTCAGACTGTGCCAGGGGATGTTTAGATTGGATTTCACCAACAATTCCTTCGTGGAAATGGTTGTCAAGCTCTGGCATGGGCTGCCCAGGGACGTGGTGGAGTTGCCATCCCTGCAGGGATCAGAAGCTGAGCATTGTGACACTCAGAGCTCAGGAGTGGGGTTGGCAGTGCTGGGTTAGAGGTTGGACTTTGATGGTCTTGAGGGGGTTTTTTCAACCTAAATGATTCCATAATTCTGTGGTTCTAGAAAAGGTTTTAAAGCACAGAGCCCCAGATTACAGAGGCAGTAATAGACGGCTTGATCAGCCCAATTGTCATCAGCATTTCAAGATTTGAAAATCCTCATTTTGTTTTCTGTGCTTTTGGCCGAGGTCAGAAGCTGAAGTTTCACTTACCTTTCCTGAAGCATGAGTGTGAAACCCCTGCTCTGTTACCATTGTCCCAGAAAAGCCAAACCACTGAGGGTGCTTTTTCCTGTACTCACTCTCTTATTCTGCACTTCACACAGTAGCAAGAGCATTTCAGCAAGGCTTAGTTTTAACTTGCTGGTGACTAATTTTAACCACATTTGATGATAACAATTACTTTCAGCACATATTATCCCATCGTTACGAGCTTAATGAGTTGCTATCCATTCCTTCTATTTTAAGGCAGCTATGAAGTCACCTTTCATTGATATTTCTTTTTTTTTTTCTTCAAAACCCAGAGACGTTTGGGAAGATTCATCATGATTGAATCCCCAAGTGAGCAGCTCTGGGAATGCTGGGTGAGTTATACCAAAAACAACATCCAGAGATGACAACCACCAGGGTGTTTTCCTTCTGGGAAGAACCCAGTTTTCTCCATATAGAGTAGTACATTTGAGTAGGGCTGGAAGGCACAAAACCCTTTAAATCTGCCTGGGCACAGCCATGAAAACACTCTGAAATCTTCCTTCCAAAAAAACAAGCCAAGTCCTGGCTGGCTCGGCAACAATCCTGACCCTTTTCTTTCTCTTCCTGCCATAGGGTTTATTGTCCTGCACATTTGAGAATTCCTCTGTCCTTCCATGGTGAAGGAGATGAGGACCACAGGGAGTGGTGCTGCCCTGTCCAGGGCAGCCCGGGCTGGTGCCACCTTCCTCTCTGCTGTGCCTGCAGCTGTGGCATCTCCAGGGACAGGCAGTGGCAGATCCCAGGAATGTCCAGCCCCACTGCCCCTGGCACATCCCACCTCCCTCCCGTGCTGCACTAAATGGCTCCAGCCTGAGTAATCCCGTTCCAATTGCAATTTGCATAATTGCCTCCTGCTTTCAGATCTCCTGCAGTTCCTTTTAGGTTAAGTCTTGTTGTCTCCTTATCCAAGGTGGTTGTTTAATGCTGCAACTTGCTTGAAAATGGCAACATCTTCCCTCCCCTCTCCCCAGCCAGCTGCACTTCCAAGGGTGGGGACACGGGTGCCAGTACACTTGAAAATGGAGGTGTTTTGGAAAGAAAGCACTACAGGCTTGCTGTCAACATGCACAGCAATAAATCAGGGCCAACCTCTCCTCCCCAGAGCTCCCAGTGCAAGTCAGGGGTGCCAGTGTTCCTTGGGGAGCTCTGATTTTGCTGTCTTTGTAATTGGTGGCTGTCACAGCCTGGATTTCAGTCCAGCAGGAGCTCAGGGAGCCTGGATTTTGTGTCCAAAATCTGAGGGGTGACACCCAAGGTGTGATCACACCCCTGGGCACTGCCAGCCTGACCATGAGCTCATGGCTGAGCAGGGAGCAGGAAAAGAGGTGGAGTTGAGCTGATCCAGCCCCTTCAGTGCCCACTGGCACCCCTAAAATTCCATTTGGGATCCATTTCTGACTGCACCTCAGGGCTCTCCCTGACCCAAGCAGGTTCCTTGGTGATGGGGATGGAATCCCCTCCCTGCCTGCTGAGCTGGCATCAGGTGAATCTGATTTTCAGCTGGCAGCAGCTGAGGGCACAGGGCTGAAGCAGCCTGGACAGAATCCCTCCCTGAGTGGGGGAATGTCACCTCTCTGTGCTGGCACTTGCAAAGCAAACATTGCACAAGGAATGGTGTGGCAGAGGAAAGGTGGTGCCCTGGATGCAGGAAATCATTCTGAACCTTTCCTGTCCCTTGAGAGGTTGCAACAAGGCAGGAGCTTCACCTTCACCAGCTGATGATCAGATCTGCTCCAAGAGCAGCAAAAGCAAAGGCACATTTAGCCTGGGAAACCCCACAGGAGACAAATCCATGACTATAAAGAACTTCAAAATTATTTTTAAAATGCCTTTAAAAATGCCTTTTAAAATTACTTTAAAATGCCATTCCTTTATAGAAAACAACAACAACACAAAAGATGCCTGTGAGGATAGAACAATGAGTTTTGTGGAGGTTTTATGCCCGTGCTTGGTTCTCATCTACCTTGCACTCCACCTGGATGTGCTGTTGACCACGAAGGCCCAGCCTGTGAGGTTATCTGGAAAACAGGAAATAGGTTGTGACTAATTCCCTCTCCATGTGCTGTGAGTCAGAAATCTTGGAGACAAGGAAAAAAAGAATGGGGGGGAAAAGAGTAGACCAAAAAAAAGAGTTTCCTGGGCCAGAGAAAGGAAAAAAGGAAGTGATTTTCCCCTTCAGAGCCCTATGTGAGAGTGCTCAATGTCAAAGACAGGTGTCCCATGGCTGGCACAAGAAGCCACAAATGACATTCTGAGCTGTATGATTGCTTCTGGTTCAGCTAATTTGACTAATTAATACATAAATACCACCTCAACATGTTGATTTCACCCTTCTTCAAAACATGCTGCTAGGGCAGGAGGGTTTGTGCCAGGCTTTATTTACCCAAGATCTCTCCAGGAGGCAAAAAAAGAAAAAAAAAAACAAAAAGAAGAAGAAGAAACAAGCTCTCTTTCAAGTCCTGCTTGCTCAAGTTTTGATTCAGATTTAAATTTGTCTTCTCTAGCCTCTTTTTTTTTATTTTCCTTTTTTTTCCACAAGAATTGTTACGAGAGCAAAGCTTTCTATTTGCCATGAAGGGAGACTCATCAGTTCCCTTTTTCCCGTCCCCACTCTGTTTTTTTGCCCATCTATCTGAATTATAAGACAAACTCAGTAGCATTTTTGAGGGAGAGACACAGAGAACTGTGTGAACTGGGAAAATTGGGTGCTGCAGTTCCGGCCCATCAAGGACAAACCCCCCGTTTTGCAATATAATCCCCCAATACCTCAGCTGCCACTTGGCATTACTGAAATCCCCTCCTCAACAAGAACTTCATCCCTGTTTGTAGTTCTGTCATCTGCTGGATCTCCCAGGGGAGATGCAGAAGTTGTTTATGAGCAGAGGCCAGTGGCATTTCTGTGCTGCTGGAATCTCCTGCCCCCCTCAAACCCCCCAGAGCGAGGAGGGGTTCCCTGCCCAGGTCTCCCAGGTTCCTCTCACAGCTCTGCCAAGGATGTGGTGTGACTTAAATTAAACCAATTAACTTTTCAGTGCCTCGGCAGTGCAGGGCTTACATTTCCTGGGGAGGGGGAGTTGAAGGCTCCTTCTGCAGCTTTGTAAAGTGCTTTAAAACACCGAGGCAGAGGCAGCAGAGAAATGCAAAGAGCTCTGGTGTTTTGTGGTCTCAGAGGCAGCAAGTCACTCTGCAGGGTGGAAAGAGACATTTGGCATTTGGGCTGAGAGCAGAGCTGTGCTCTGATTCTCCAAATGGATGCAGAATACAAAACCCTTCCATGGAAAGGCCAAGGATGATCCCAGAACAACAGGATGGAGACAGCCTTTCCCCTTGGGAAAGCACCAGTGCTCCCTAAATACAGAATTCCCTGCCATGGTCTCAGTCCCTGATTCCTCTCCCACTGCAGGAGGGGTTTGGGACATCACCAGTGAAACATCACAAGATTTGACATCTCCAGGCAGGCAGCAGGGGAAGGAGGACTCAGGCCATGCTCTGGCTGCAAGGGATTGAGGAGGGGCAGAGGGGGGGACAGAAGGAGCACACTGCAAACCCTGAACAGCACCAGGGCTGGCATTAAAGCCCATTTCCCTGATTCCAGCAGCACTTTCAGCAGGAGGAAATCCATGCTTACACGTGGCTGGCTTGAGAGCAACCGGAATTGCTGCACACACAAGAATTTGGGACTTGGAAGAGTTAATTACCCTTGTGCTTGCACAAATGAAATGCTTGGGGTTTGAGTCCAATAGGCCCATATTTCATAGTTCCTGAAATGAATTTGGATTTCTATTTGACAGAGGCTTTGCCTGCTGGGTGATTTTTGGAGTGATAAGGTCAGTGCTGCTCAGGTACTTGGGATGTTGTTGAGTAAAGAGCTACAGCTCTGTCCCTGACTTGGGAGGCAAAACTGGCTGCTGCTGCAGGCTGGACCTGAGTGCCATCAGCCACCACAGAAAAAGGGGTTTGAAATCCCCTCACTGCTAGAGAGTGAACCAAATGCCTCATGCACCAGAATTATTAATTGTTGATATTACTTAAGATTAGGGTTGGTACCTGACCATGGCACCCATCCCCACGGGACTGTTCTTACCCCTGGGGAACTGAGCTGCCGCTTTTCCTGAGGGAGTTCCAGCAGCAGGGCATGGCCAGAGCTATCCCCAGCTCCTGCCAGGAGTGGGTGAAGGAATGGGGCAGCCCAGGAAAGGTCATTTCCTGTCCCCTGGCCATCCTGGGGCAGGGCCCCACGTGTGCCTCCATTTTCCCTTGGTCTTGGTGAGCCCTTGGTGCAATGCCACAGCTCCTGATCCCACTCCAGCTCCCTTCTGGCATGCAGGGAATGCCAGGAGAAGAGCAGAGCTCACCTCCTCACCAGCCAGGGAATGACTCATGCTCACAGAGAGAACTGGATTTATCTGGGTGCTTATGGAATCTCACTGCACCATCAAAACAGAAAGGAGAGGCCCGACCCACCTCCCCCACTGCGAGTCATCATAAGCCCATTGAAATCAATTAAGTTAAATATATAAAATTAAGATGAGGCCTGAAGTCAGGAATCTGAGCTACTTAGACCTAAACCACTGCAAGGCTTTTATATATAGGAGATTTACCAACCCCTGAAAACCATAGGCTCCTTATCATTGCTGTCAAGGAGCAACTCAGGCAGAATAAATCTTGAAAAAGTTCCTGCTTATCATAAAGCTCTCTGCACTGCTTCTGTGGTGGGTGAAAGGCCTGAGATTGAATATCCTCAGGGCAAAAAGCAGATCCTTTATGGAAAAATATCAATTAAAGTACAAAAATCTATTTTAAGGGGTAAACTTCACACACTTTACAGCACTGTAAGAAATTAATACTGAATTACTAGGGATGGAATGATTTGGAAATTTTATTTTGCCACTTGTGCTTGTTTACCTTTGGGAACCTGATCAGGGTCAGAGATGCTCCAGCCACACACCGGCTGAAATCCAAGGCCCTCTGGAGTCAGTGGGAACTTTGCCACTGGAAGTCAAGAGTTTTAGGAAGCCAACCGAGCAGAAAACCCCAAATCTAAATGGCTCAACAAATTCAGCTCTGTCAGAATGTTCAGCACTGGTCCTGGTTGGAAAATGCTTTATTGTGCCATGGAAATTTATAAGGAGAAAAGCGGTGGGAGGGGAGAGGTTTGTTGTTGCCAGCTCAGTCCTTGATGGAAATCCTCCCTGGGGAAGGGAGAGGGCAGACCCAGGGACCTGGCAGAGTCAGCCACAGAAATTCAGTCCCACAGAGTGAGACTTGCAGAAATTTCCTCAAATAAGATTCCAGCATTCGCTTTCCAGGAGTTTAACTCATGGGAGGGCTGGTGCATCCCAGTGGCTCTGCTGAATTCAGTATCATGGGAAGAAAGATACTTTTCTGGGCAAATAAAAACATGAGGTTGTGTCCTGGGTTTACAGGGCAATGGGAAGCTTGAGATGGGCTGGGGAAGGCAGACGAAACTCCAGGAAGAGGGAGGAAAAAGGAAAAAAGAACAGTCAGGAGCAGAGCCATGGTTAGACACTGAGAAAAAAGTGGAAAGATAAAACCAAGTAATGGTGGAGCAGCACGTGGAGAGCTCAGGAAATGAAGCAAGACTGTGCAAGAGACACAGGATCCTAAAATGGGCATTCTGGAGGGGAGTGAAAAAAGAATGGAAGGTTTTAATGTACAGCAAAAATACTTTCTGCATGCAAGCAACTGTTTTCATTAGAGAAACTGCCAGAGCCTTGGCCAGGAAGAGAAAAGGAAGGAAGAGCATAAAGACAGTTGAAAACAGCAAAAAAACCCCAACCCCAGCACTGAGAGAAGAGGAGGAAGCTCAGGAGATGAGGTGTTTAGCAAGGATGGACTCAAACAAGCACACACAGGGGATACTTCAGACTCAAGTGGAAAATACTCCACGTGCCTTTCTCTCAAAATCCCACATATTCCTGGAGAAAACTGATCACCACCAAACCTGACCAGCTGCAGTTTTAAAAAGCACTCTCTGCACGTTGCTCAGGGTGGGACAGGCCTCCCATTTGCCTCACTTTTAGCTGGCTGGCCAAGGGAGAATGGGAAAAGCAGAGTTTCCTTTTGGCCCAGTTTTCCTTGAAGCCTGGGAGCTGAATTCCACTCCTGACTTTGAATCATTGAGACTTGCTGTTGGAGCACAGTCAAGTCACATCCCTCACCTCCCTGTGATTCAAGAAGCCTGGCTTTTAAGGGAAAAAATATGCAGAAAGAGCCCGTAAAGGCAGGCTCTGGATCCAAGAAGAGTTGTGGTGGATTAAGAGATTAAAAGTGTGGAAGTCTGTGAAGATAAAATTCACAAAAGGAGGAACGTGGTGCAGCACCTCCTGTCAGATGGAGCTTTGTCCATTTTCCTGTGATTTTGGAGATATTTCCACTGCCTCACAAGAGGCTCTGGTTCCAAAGCAGGCTGTGGTAATGGTTTGTGAGGATGTGTGAATGCCAGCCTGGAACCAGCTAATTACCTAAATGGGGCTGGTGTCTGATGGCAACGGGGAGAAGCTTCTCCCACCTTGTAAATTCTTTGCATAATAGAGGAAATAAACCCCATTGTTTTTATGAACTGGTAATGAAGCAATGTAAACGGGATTCCAACAGGTTCATTATACCCAGGGTGGTTGGTGCAGCTGGCCTGATCCTGATCCTGACCTGCCAGAGGACTTGGAGCAGGATGTGTCACTGCCTGCCTCAGTTTCTCCACCTGCACAACAGGGACAGCGCCTTCACCCTGCTCATGACAGGCCCTGCAAGAGTTCCCTAATTGGTGTTTGCAACACTTTGAGTGCCGTGGATGGAAGGTGTTAGAGGGGGGCATGAGTCACTGTTAGGCACACGTCACTTTTTCATGGAGCTTTGGGAAGATTTTGTCATGCTGGGCACTGGGTGGCACCTCCAGGGTGTCCTTCAACTCGGATCCTCACAGTGCCTATCAAGCAACCCTTCCTACCCTTCTCTCTCGAGGGACAGGGGATCCCTGTGCATTTGTCTGTGCCTTTACTTAATGAAGCAATTATGCCTGCTAACGACATTCTTCGAGAAACATCCTATCTAAAGTTTCCCACCATTCTTGCACTGGTAGCTTTCCCCCTTCCCTCCTCCTTTCCCTTATTAATTTATGAAGCAGCTAATTATGATCCCTGCAGGCTAAATAACTGTGCAGTTAGAGATGCACTAGATGAGTGGGTATGGCAAGGCAGCGCAGAGCATTTTTCTCTTCGCCTATTACATGTATTGTTTTAGGTAATTAACATCCACTTTGTAGTGGCAACACAGACGCCTTGCTGTCTGTACAGCTTCTTGGCTCAGCTCCTTGCAAATACTCCCTGGTACACTCCTTGCAAAACCATGTGAAGTGTTATATAATGCTCTAGGTTGAAAGGCAATTGTGTACATCCAGGTTATTAAACGGATCTGGATGTGTGTGCAAAGCCAACCTTTCAGGCCTTAGCTGAGGTGCCTTCAGCTTAGGATCACTTCAAATCTCTAAAAGCAACCCAGGGAGACTTTCTCCCTTCCTTCTTTGCCTGTGCCTCCAGAAGTTCCCAGTTTATCTCTGTAAAGACCTAGGAGAATGCTGATGTTTCAGGTCAATCCTCAGCATTTTGGATATTGTCTGTGTGCTTGGCACTGGACAGTCAAAACCCCAGAGATTGTCCTCATCTGATGTTCCTCTCCCCTGAAAAAGGAACCAACACAGAGACTGGACTGAACCTGGAGATTTAGCTCAGTGCTCTTGTTCCTGCTGCTTCCCAAGCCTGGTTCAGTGTGTTTGTGGAAAGCTTTGGAAAAGGAGAATGGAGGGATTAGCGGGGAGGGAAGGGAAAGCCATGCAGCCTACGTGGGGCAAGGTCAAAAATGTGCTAAGCTCTGAAGGGGTTTAAATGCCAGACAAGGTCAGGGCAAAGACAGCCCTGGAAGCTTTAAGATGTCCACTTTTCCTGTTGCCAAGGAACACTCAGGTACATTGGAGTAAACAGTGTTTGAGGCAGGAAAAATTTATGGACGACTGCTGAATGAGATTGTTGTTATTATCGATGGGGTCTGCGTGCCTCTTGCACTCGCAAGCTTTTCACACTCCACTGTCTGAGAAAATTGGTGCTCTCCAAGCTGAGTGAATGCCCAGAAGTGCAACCAAAGGCCAGGGTGAGGGAAGGGTCTCCTGGTGCTTTGTATTGGTACAAACCCCTGGTTTTTGCTCTGCAGGGAAAGCATCTCCCCTCGGCTCAAATTCCCCTTTGTGAGGGTGGCATGAGAAGAAGGGCAGAGACCAAAACTCAGGCCCAGAATTATTTTAATGAAAGCAGCAAACCTGGCCATTTTTGCCCTCCCTGTGCCTACCAATCAATGGTGTGTGTCAGCCTGGAGGATCAGATAGGGCCGTCTGAGTGTGGGCTGGTGCTTTGCAAGTTTAATTGCACAACTCTGCCCCCAGCTCTGGAGCTGCTGACCTGCAGGGCCAGCCAGTCCCAGAGCGGGATGGCCACAGGGCCAGCTGGACACACAGGGGTGGAGGGACAGACCCCAGTGAGTCAGAGCAGGACGTCAGCCCCACTCCCTGGGACTTCCCTACCTGGGGCTTCCCTGGAGCTCTGCTCCCTCCAGACTCGCTCGACACCTTCCTCCCCACCTTGTCACCCGTGCATGAACCCTGTGTTTGGATTCAGATGGAAAAAAGGCTCATCAGCATTTTGTGGGTATCATCTGCTGCTCTTCCTCGTGAGATAGAAATCCATCCGCTCCCAAGAGATGTGGAATTATTAATTGCTGCTGTAAATCAGCAGAGTGTGCTGTGAGCCAGCCATGACAGATCTCTTGGGGAGCAGCTATGCAAACAAGATTGCTGATAAACACACAGGAAGAAATATATGGGAAGCTTCAGTGGAATGGAAAAAGAGGAATAATTGGGTTTTTTTTAAACAAAAACAGTATTTAAGGGGTAATTTCAAAATGAGCATTCATTACCTTTCCTTATTATTTTTTTCGGTGTAAATTGCTAATGTACAGCTTGGTGAGTTTTACCAAAAGCAGTGGAAGGAGCAGTGGAAAATCTGAATAATATAATAGGATGCCCACAGGTAAAGGTGGGCAAAGACTGGGAAGGGCAGAAAATGAGGACAATTTAATATTTTCAAGACAAGCTACACCAGACTGGGCAAGGTGGGATAAAAGATCTCCACACAGAGCATCAGAAATGGGCTGTGCTGGGGTCCAAGGGAGAATGGAGAAACAAACAGAGGGAGATGTCATCCAAGTCAGGAATATTGGGTGGAGCAGTTTTTGGCTGAATTAGACCCACAGGAGGTGCTAGATGTGGCTGCAGGACACAGACACGTTCCTGCAGTGCAGTGGGACAAATCCAGTGGAGGAACCAAAGGAGCTGCAGTCGACACCAAGGGCTGCTCAAGCCAATGCTATTATTAGGTATTCTCATTCACAAGCCTCAAATTCACTAACAAATTATTCTTTAAAAAAAAAAATATATCCTCTCCATCTGTTTTCCAGCTTTTATACCAAAATTCTAATTTGAGACATTAGCTAAAATGGAAAAAAGATTTTCCTTTCATTAACTTTGAGTATATCCAATTTACGTTTCATATGTTTCCATTATTTTTTTTTCTTCTTCTTCTTCCTGAAGGGTTTGTTTTCTGAAGCACAATGGAAACACCACACTTCTTTTTTTCTTTTTTTCTTTTTTTCTTTTTTTCTTTTTTTCTTTTTTTTTTCTTTTTTTTTTCCTGAAAGCATTTCTGAGACTTTAGAGGGTGCCACCTACATGTTATGAACCTGTCAATGGCTCTGGCCACCTTCCAAGTCCCCTGGGGCAGGTGAATGTCAAGGAATTGAAGCTCCCAAGCAGAGGTACCATCATGATCCAGGACTATCCAGACCTTATTATGTTTCTTAGTGCTGACACCTGCCAGTAAACACAGAAAGGGATGCACCACTTGTGTGTTTATTTCTAAAGAGAAATGTTTGGATTTGCTCTTCCCAGAAGCAGCTGGTGGTTCAGAATGGACATTTTGCAGCTCATAAACACACTTTGTCCTGCACATGAAAGTGCCTTTCTGCATGTTTGATGTTCTTGGTTTGGCAGGAGGCAGCTCTGGCTGGTGATACCCCTGAGCCACAAACAGCTGGAGCAAATCCTGGGGAATAATCCACAAAATCTGCTGCTGAGCTGTGCTGGGGATGGACAACCAGGAAAAAACTCCCATTTCACCTGGTGCAGCTGTGCTGGTGCTGCTGAGCCACACAATACCCAGAATAAACCACTGCCAGGAGTGTCAGGGGATTATGAGGAACTGCTGGAGTTTACAGAAGGCACTGACAGCTCTGCCAGCCATGCAGCCATGCCTGGGCCGTGCCAAGAAAAGCATTTTGCAAAGGATCCTGCGTTCCCTCCGCGCTGCAGCAAGCAGATTAGAATTAATGCTTTGTAGTGGTATGTAAAAAAGCTCACTGTCTCTTGTCTGGAAGGCTAAAAATAGGTTGGCAGTAAGAAAAGGGACAATAATTGCCAAATTAAATCAATATAATTTTTAATCAGCACGCAGAATAAATGATACCATTTTAGACTGCGCTGTAAAAAATGTCCCACAAACTTTTATGAGGAAACAAACACAATTCCATTGGCTGGATTTCCCCCTGTAGGTTCAGAAATTTTATTTTATTTACCAATGTAAATACATTCCGTTTCCATACCCAGGCAGCCAGTCCAACATACATATTGATATAAGGATGGCCAACCTTGCATTAATATTAAAACCTCCTCTCTGCAATGGGTAATGATGATTTATGCAAAACGCTTACTTTGTGGGAAAATGAAGTTTTGTGGGTTTGCATTTCATGCATTTGTCCTCTCCACGTTATGAATTCCTGCTGTTTGCTTGAGCTCAGTTATTCCTGCAGGGATTTGAGGAGATTCTCCTGAATGCCAAACCTTTTGCTGTTGTCATCTCCCCATTAACTTCAGGTTGTCCCGAAGTCAAAAGGACTCCACAACTTTATGCAGAGAGTTCTTCTGAAAATATAAAATGAAAATAAGATGGCAGACCATCTTTTTGAAGCTTCTTTGGCTGCTTCTTCTGTTTTTGAGGGCGGTTTCCCCAGCGAAGAGGCTCTTGTGCTCATAGACCTACACAAATCTCTGTGAACCATTTTATGAAAAGCTGCAGGAATGCCAGCTTGAGATCATTTTTGTAAAATTAACATCTGCCTAGCACAGAAACTGCACTGTCTACGAGTTTGTCAAGGGTTTATTGTGGGATCATTTACAGTAAGGGAGCAGAACTGTGGTCATGCTGGTCATATTCACATTGAATAATTCTTCCCAGTTCTAACATCCTGCCTCTCCAGGGCACCCCTGAAACCCTCCTGGGTGTTTTGGAGCTTTCTTCCCGGTGTTTTCTTCCCTGTGTCATCACCAGGATGATCAAGGGGATATTTTCAAGGCACAAGAGGAGCTGCCATACAATTTATTGCACACTGTGATTTTGCTCAACTGTGAAGGCTGAACCTCCCCCTGAGCCCACACTGCAGGTCCCCCGAGTTTGCAGAAACCTGTGTGAATTTGGGTTTCCAGAGCTCCCAGAATCCCAGGATGTCCTGAGCTGGAAGGGACCCACAAGGATGATCCAAGTCCAGCCTTGACCCTGCACAGGACACCCCAACAATGTGCCCGTGGTGTGATTCACACCAAATCACGCACAAAGCTCAGGAACTGCTCAAAACCTCAAGGAATTCTCAGATTTGGAAGAATTTTGCCAAACCCAGGCCGAGTTTTAGGGTTGCAGGACCGTTTCTCAGCCGGGTGAAACCCAAGGGGCAATGAGGGGGCTCATGGTGGAAAATGCAGCCATGCTGGAGGATCAGGAGATTGTTTCCTCATCCCCGCTCACACACAGACACCTCCTCGTAAACTGCAGCACAAACCCTCCTCCCAGTTTACACAAAGCTGGACAAAATAGCTTTTTATCTAAGCTCTGTGGGCCACGTATATGAAACGAAGTTGCCAAACACAAATTAATGTGTAATTATTTTTCTTGCCTGAATCACTTTCTTTCATGTGTCATAACATGCAGAGTAAATAGCACCACACCTTTTTACTTTAATTGTGGTAATCTGATCTCTCAGCCACAAGAAAGCCTCCTCTAATGCCTTCTTTAGAATGGACTTTCAAGGCAAAGCAAGAGCAGTAACTGTAATAATCACCTCTTCTTTTCTTCTGCTGTCAAAATGCAGGGGGGTTGTTAAACTAATCAAGGACCAGGACCACACTGCAAAAAAATAAATGCCCTAAAAGACAAACAGAGGTAAATGTTTGACAGGTAATTTAAGGTGATGGTGGGATTATTTTATTTTTTTCTTTTCTGATTTGCCTGGTGACTAATTATTTATGGAGTAAACATGAGGCTGTCTGGCTTTATGGTAATATCATAATGGGAACCGTGTTGTATTGTTTATCTGCTGGGATTGTCTCAGCATTTTGAGAAGCAGAACTTAATAGTGGCAGGTGTCAACTCAGTTTGATCATCAAGGATCTCCTGTGCCCAGAAGATCATTAAGATAAATAGAATTTCATTAGCTGGGTTTGGCCCATGTTTTGCATTGAGTCCTTGGAAAAGAAAGGACACAGGGATTTACTTCAGAGCAGAAAATCTCTTTTACTATTTAGAAGAACATCTCCTTTTCTCCTTATTTTCTATCACCTTTCTCTGATCAGTCACAGCTTAGAAATAAAAACCTACATCCAAAAATGATCCTATGACAAAATTAAGTGGAGAGCACCAAAAAGGGTTGCCCCTCCTGCTGCTTTCATGCTCCAATACCCACTGAGGTGAAAGAAAGTCCTCTTAAAAACCTTGGGGACAGCTGGGTGAGTTCCAAACCTCAGCTGCTTGACCAGGTCATGGGGAAGGTGGGCAACAACTGCAGGAGCTGGAGCAGCCTTGGGCCAGCACCATAGAGACAGCCTGGGACAGAATTCAAACTTGAGGGTGAAGAACATTGCTGGTTTGCTCTGTCCACAAAAATCACTGCCTTTGGTGCACTAAAATCACTGCCTTTAGTTGCACTAAAATCACCTTTTTCTGTGGTGGAAAAAGGTAGGGAATTTGAGATTGAGTACAGTCATCTACCACTTGAAGCTAAGCAAAGCACCCCTGTGCTGGTGGGAAAGAAGAAACCTTCCCCCCTGTCTGGGCTACCCACGGACAGAACACTGCTCCTCAGTGCTCTGGAAAGGGCATTCCCCATTCCCTGGGAGTCCTGTCCCATAATCTGGTTATTTCCAGGGCACCTTGAAGCTTTGAGGCCCATCAGTGCTCCCCCAGTGTCTCCCAGGGGGCTGTGCTGTCCTGCCCCACGAGGCAGAAGGTCCAAGAGGTCACAGAGGGTTTGGATTCCAGACCACTGTGGGACCCTGAGGGTTTTCTCTGCACACACAGAGCTCTGGGCGAGGCTCTCACACCATCCCTGCATCTTTTGGGTCTCCTGCTTTCCTCGTAGCTCCCTGGTGGAGCTCTGCTGCCAAAGGCCCTCCTTGGCCTCCTGTTTAGCTAAGATCTAATTACACCCCTGCTGCCTTTGCTGGGTTTGGTGCTGGTTGCACTGAAAGCCCTGCAAGTCGTCACATGCTGATCTCAGCGAGTCTCCTGATTTCTGCTGCCAGAACCCAAGGAGCTGGTGTCAGCTCATTATCCCTTCTGCACACACCTCTCCTGCCCAGCAGAAGGAAATGACCAGCAGGTGGTTGTTCAATTTGCTAGGAAGAGTTCTGGGAAACCATTCCTTCCCCCAGCTCAGCCCGAGCTGTGTACATGATCCACCCTACAATACACTTGGGGGGAAACCTATTTAGCTGGTGAAGTGTCAGTTCATTTATCTTTAAATCATTTCTGTACTAACAACATCACTGAAGTCACAAAGATCTTAGAAATACCTTATCAAGGTCTTTGATGTCAGATTTACCCAACCTATCAAGCGGCTTAACCAAACATCCTCATCGCCCAATGCCAAAACATCCTCCTCACCCAGTCTAAACACATTCTGCTCACACAAATTAAAGCCTGACAAGGCTTTACTCCCTCATTACCCAGCTGACAAAAACCTTCCTTCTGTGTCGGGAGCACAGTGTCAGATGTAGCATCCTGCTCCTGTTTCTGCTGAAGGCCCCCCTGTCAAAGGCTCCACCTGTACAGATCACACAGAGTCAATAATCCCAGCATTGCCTACATCTTCTGTTCCTTCATGACAGCCAAGATGGAAAATTAAAAAAAAAAAAAAAAGAGAGGAACAAAAGAAATTAATCAGTTGTTCCAAATAAAGATCCTTATATTTGCAGAGAATTTTCTTGGTGGTTTGATTATCCCCAGCCTTCAGGCTTGGGATGGAAAATGGCCTTTGAGGCTGTGCTGAGGGCAAAATCACTTCTGGGATGGCCAAATCGAAGTGGTCATTCCTATTTACCTCAAGAACATTATCAATGTTGCAGGAGGCAGTGGATGGAATGCAAAGGGTGATGTTAGAAGTCTCCAGATGGAGCTCCTGCAGCACCAAACCCCAGCCCTGGTTCTGGAGCCTCTCTCTGCTTTCGGGGTGAACCATCCACCCACAGCCGTGCACCCAGCATGGGCTGGTTTATAATAAGAGCCTCTTTCATCTAAACTAATCAAAGCCATCAGTTTACAGGAATCAGTGTCTGGAGAGGAGCCTCCACCCTCTGCGTGAGAGCGAGATGTTGTAGATGCAAACAGGACGGAAGCGCCGCGTAAACCTCGGAGCAAACAAAAAAGCTGTGAGGAAAACAAGAGGAGCTGTAAACTCCAACCACCCAGAGGGCAGGTGGAACTCTGGCAATGAAAATTTGTGCAGCTCCTTCTGTGGATTGAGAGGAGTTGAGCTGTTGAGCAAAAGGATCTGACTCCTTGGAGTCAAAATTTTCGAAGTTTGTCTCATCTCCTCACAGCCTTGTGCGGGTGTGAGAGCTCAGTTCCACAACAGGCACTGTGTTCTCCTACTTTCAAAATATTTTGTTATTTAGAACCTTCCCACCCTCCAGGAGGGACACCAGAAAGGGTGGCAGTGGTGTAAGAAGAAAATGGAGCATCACTTAAAGGTAATTCCATGATTGGACAACCAACTTTTCTGACTGGAGGAGGAGAACAAAGACAAATGTGTTGTTTCAGATCCATCTCTAGCAACAATTGTGGCAGCAAGAATAAAAACAAATGTGCAGCAAAGTGGAATAAGGAATAAAACTGTATATAAAGTACTTTGATATTAAAAATGCTCCTTCTACAGGGAGTGCACTCGCACACTTATGGCCTTCTGCATTATAGAGCTGGATTTTTAATTTTAAATTGAATATGTTTAAAGTATAGGGAATATGTATAATATATAAAAATATTTACAAAACATGTAAATAATCTCTAGCCCATTCAGGTGATTGAGATGCACATATTTCCCATAAATTATTCCAAGCTGGTGCAAGTTTTGCCTTAAGCCATAGTCCCAGCAATGAGACAATTACTTCACATGTTTATATCTGTGAGCAAGTGGTTAAGTATTGAAGAACTTTGTTGGTTAAAAAAAAAATCTGTGAAACAATGAATTTTTAATTTTGATAAATTAATAATTCAAATCCCCATTCAAATGTCCAGGTTCAGTGATGTCCTTTATTATTGGGACAGGAATCCTTGGTGCCTTGGAAGGTGCAGATGCGAGACCAGGTGTTTATAAATTATACAGTAAAACAAATATATTGCACTGAAGGCTCATCTATTATGAATTAAAACAGTAGCTTTAATCCTCAAATTTTATTCCCTGCTGAGTAAATAGTTGTGGGCTATTTCCAAGGATGAGAACAGAACACAATGAAGAAAAGCAAAACAAAATATTACTTATGTTGTTTGTATTCCCCAATAGTCAAAAGGTTTAGAATAACAGGAACCTTTCAGTGATTTAAAGTGATGTCTCCTGACAGACTTTCCTGTGCTCTCTGCCTTTCTCTGCTTGGCATTCCCAGTCAGGCAGCCTGGGTGACTCCCACAGCTCCTGGGGCTGGTGGAGAGGGGCAGATCTGGCATTCCCCACTCCAGGTTCCTGCTGGGGCTCCCCTGAGGACAGGACAAGCATGGACAAGGTGCAGAGGATATTTTATCAGGTACAGGGGATTTCCTTAGATCACTAATGAGGAATTAGATCTTCCCCTTTCTCAGACAAGAAATATCAAGGGAAAGAAAATTGTCCCCACCCTTTACCAAATGCCTCCCTCACTTCCTAGGAACCTGAAATGATTTTCCAGAAGTTCTCCTCATGGCTGCCAAATCTCATTTCTGTTGGATAAGTATTTACTGCAAGCTCAAGACAGGCTCCTACCAGAGGCTTTTTCCACCCCACCCTTCCACCCTGCACGTACATAACAAGGCAGTTATTCACGGCCTGAGCACAGGATGGGATGGAAACTCCTGGAGCTGGAGATGGGATTCAGACAGGCTGGGCAGTGTGGCAGCCTTGGAAGGAAGTTGGCCAAGAGCTGAGGACAGAAACATCTCGCAGAAGTTGTTCTGCTGCCTGTTGTTCTGGTGGATTATTTTTAGCCTGGTGTGGTACAGGAGGCATCCTGTTGTCCCAGTTCCCTCCAGGGATGGAGGGTGAGCTCTGCAGGGCACAGCTCTACCTCAGAAGCTGCACCTGAAAGCTCTGACTTGAAGGTTGGCCCAAACCCTTGATGTGCCTCTCTTCTGGGTGGATAGATCCCATTTATCTGAGTCCAAATGGATCAGGGGAATGCTGGACAGCAGTGAAGCTCCACCAGTCCTGCCATCCAAGGGGGTCTGGACTGAGTCAGTTTGAGCATTTCTGTTTCAAACTGTTTGAGAAGGGCACAGAGCAAAAAACTTCACCTTTGGATCAAGTTCCATACAGGCATTTACCCAGCAGGGAATAAAATTTGAGGATTAAAGCTACTGTTTTAATTCATAATAGATGAGCTTTCAGTGCAATATATTTGTTTTATTGTATAATTTATAAACACCTGGTCTTGCATCTTTACCTCCAAGCTGCACACAGTTTAAGAAATCAGAAAATGCCAAGATCTTCAAAAAATAACTCCTGACAAACATCAGTGGTTACACACACAGGTGAATAAACATCTCTTTGCAACAAAACAGTGCCAGAGGAAGAATGCTGGTGAGGGCCATCTGCTCTGAACCCTGGTCCCAGAAGGCTGAAAGCCCTTTCAGGGATCCCTTTCCATGTTCCCTCACTCCTTTAATCCTTCTCTTTGTCACTTGGTGCTTGTTTTTACTGTAAGAACACAAGCCTGATTTTGTCTTTGATCTTGGCTGTGGATTCAAGGTGCTGTAAAGGCACAGTAATTATGTCATCAGCAGCCTCTTGCCCCATGTGTGCTTGGGGATATCGTGTACCAGCAGTAGCATTCCTCCCTCCACGTGAAGAGATCAGCCTGGAGATTATCTGCCTCTCATTAATGCACAGAGCTCCTGTGGCACCTTCAGTCCTGCTACTGCCTCTCCTTTGTCCCACCTTTCTCAGCTGGACAGGGTTCCTAGCTCAGGTGTTAAAGGAATGTTGGCAGATGTTTCTTCTGTTTTCTCCCAGTTATCATGAGGAGCAGACTGCCAGACCAAGCTGAAAGGTGTTTCCTACACAAAGTGTAAGATCCTGTACAAGACAGCAGTGAGGAAGGGCTGATGCTGAAGGGCATCAAAGAGAACCCTTTAGAAAACAAAATAAGCTCTTGAATTATAGCACTGACCAGAGACTGGAGCAGGAATCCCAGCAGGTCTGCAAATCACTTTCCCAAACAGTGAAATTCCAGCTGGGATTCCAGTAACAGCATTAACCTGAGCAGGTACAAGGAATGTGGCTACACCCATCTGCCCATTTTCCCTCCCTGCCTCTCACAGCCATGCCCATGATCCACTTCTTCCATTTTGGCACCTTTAGCATTCCCTTGTCTCTCTTTTCTCATCACATTCTCGTTCAACATGGCCATGCCTGGATCTCTGTGCTTCAGCCTAGGACAGAGAACAGTTGAGTGACCAAAAACGTCTCTGTGGGCAACAAAATCCTTGTTCTCACTCTTTGTTTTTGCAGGATCTATGTGTTCGATTGGTTACAGGTTGATTTCTAATCTGAGTTACAATTTCCATAGTTAAACCATCCCTCCTTTTTGGGACAGAAGAGAAGCCAAGATTTTTTCCTATTTCCTACAAGACAGGGCAGGAGGAAATGGCTTCACACTGACAGAGAGCAGGTTTAGATTGGATATGGGAAGAAATTCTTCCCTTGAGGGTGGGCAGGCCCTGGCACAGGGTGCCCAGAGAAGCTGTGGCTGCCCCTGGGTCCCTGGAAGTGTCCAAGGCCAGGTTGGACCTGGGACAGTGGAAGGTGTCCCTGTCCATGGTGGGACACTGGAGATGATCCTTAAGGTCCCTTCCAGCCATGATTGACTCTATGATTAATTTTCCCCCAAGTTCCACTCTCGTTCTGACTTTAGCATCGTTGCCTCAGTCAATGGAACCCTCCACAGCAGATGTCCACCACTGAAGAAACCTCTCTTGAACACAGAAATATCATTGTGTTTAGGTGTTAGGACAAACACAGGCACCAGGGAATTTTCTTGATCCCCACCCTCCACCTCTGCTGGTAGAAAGAATCAGTCAAAAATCCATCCCCATCAGCAATGCTGAGAGGCTGTGGGAAGAGGCCAAGAAACCCCACAAACCCAACTCCTTTTCATGACAGGCAATAAAATCGTTGCTCTCTTAAATTAGAGTGATCAGTTTGTTAATCAGTGAACTCAAACGGGCTCAGTGTCACAGTGAGCTTTGAAGGTCTCCAGACACATCAGCAGGGCTGTAAAAAACCCACAGAAAGGAAAATCCTTCCCCAGAACTGACAGTGCTGTGTGAAAAGCAGTGTTTAGCCAGGTACCTGTAGGTAAGGGGTCAGGCTGATCCCTGCTGGGCAGCATGAAGTGACTTTGGGATTATTCAGTCCTTGGGTCCCCCCTGCCAGTGAAGCAGACCCACAACCTACAGGCAGCTCTCCATTCAGTGCCCAGCTCATTTGTCATCAACATTTCATCAGAATCCCACACTTTAAACTCAGCCCTGCTTTGGCATCAATGGGGATTCTCAACTCCTGTTGTGGTCCATGAGAAAAATAGCAGCTCAAACATTTTTTCACTTTATTTCCACTCACTGGTCTCACTGGTGAGCCAGAGATGTCCACTTTTAAAGAGGAGCAGGACAATTCATTGACACTTGCCCATTTTTATGCCATCCCTGGGCATCTGCTCTTAGGAACTGAGGCAGGCAGACCCAGAGTCTTGACCTTTTTTATTCATTCACCTCCTTGCTGACCCAGTCTGGGAGAAGTGCAGGAAAGCAAGGAGCTTTCCTCGTAGTAAGGAAATCAACAGCAGCACCTGTAGAGGTTCCAAGAAGTCTAAGAAAAGATAGGTGTGTTAATTTATTTTTGATACTTTTGGGTGGAGCCCTCCCACTCATGGCAGGCTGCCACTGCATCACAAGCGCGTTATCCTCTTGCTTCAGAGCCTCCTTCCCTCTCCCCCAGGTTTGGCTCGGTGCTGTTCCCACTGCAGATGTCTTTGAAAACGTTCGAGCTGTCGTTGGTAGATGGAAAAGGAGATGCACAGCGTGTGACCCCTTTGTGAAGGAACTGTCTCTCTGCTCTAACACACGCTCAGATCTTGTTATTATTCTCTGTGGTGGTGCGATTTTGTTTCTTTTTTTGGAAATCATCCCTACAGACTCGTTGTGATTAAATGTCTGATGTTTAAAGCTTCCATGAGCCTTTTAAGTCCTGTTTTGCAGTTTGGGCTTTAGGCCTGGGAGGTCTACAGTTCAAATCTCAGCACATTCCTCACTGCTGTTTTTAATTATGATTTGATATGGACATTATTGCTGCAGGGATCTCTCTCACACTTCAGAACACACAGTTTACCAAAAGTCAGGAGACGCCAATCAAATTGGATCCCAGTTCAAAAGAACAAGGCCTGTAGCGGCCTCATTTTGTGCCCAGAGAAGTATTTGGTTGATGTTTAGAAGTGACATACCTAGGGGAGGGAGGAAACATGAAAAGACCAAGGGGCAACCCAAAACCAAAAGGCTCCTATGGGGTGAGATATGCCTGGTCCTGGATCACCTGGGGAAGCAGCTTTGTACACTCAATATCTGCCCCTCCCTTGGTCACAGCACTGTCACATTATCGTGCACCTTCCTTTCTGCAAGGCTGCAGAGTGCAGCTGGGGAAACGAGGGAAGGCAAAACAGGCTGACTTATTGGGAGGTGAATCAGTTCTGTGGTGGGGAGAATTCATTCTGCCTTTACATCCTCAGCTCTGAAATGTGTCCTGCAGAGACCGAGGCATGCTCCATCTGAGCCTTGTCTCTCCCTGCAGCTGATAAGGGAAACAGAGGAGCAGTGACCATCCCCAATCTCATGGCTGCTCACACCAAGCCCTAACTCTGACTGCTTATGAAAATTGGTTATTTTCCTAAGTTAATAACAATAACAATAACAATAACATCTCCATCCCAGCTCTCCCTGTCTTTAACTCCTGTTACTGAAACAGCAAAAAAAGGTGTCTGGTTTTACACCATCTTTTCTGCTTAGCTTTGGGTTTCTTGGGAGTGGGTCTGAGCCATCCCAGCTGAGACAGAAAGTCCTTTTCAGCAGAGCACGCTGTCGGGATGCTGATGACTTTGGCTGCAAGGCAGCTTTGATCAGGACCTCTACACTGGGTAAGTTTAACCACAGACACTTTAGTAAAACTGCTTTTTATTATGTAAACTATACCCAGGGCTGCCCTGAATTAAAACAATTTTCAGATGGGAGTCTTTCTATGAAGGGACCATTTCATTTCACTTCGCTTCTTTTCTAGTTTCCTGCATTAAAAAATGGGGAGCCTTGAAAATTGCTTGAAATATTGCATATTCATTTTAAGATCTGCCACTGAGTCATATTTTGCATCAATCAAGCAGCTGAACTTTTATTTGTCAAGATTTGATTGAATTTTGTAGTTAAAAATAAAAAGAAATGAGAGAAATAAGACCAAAACTGTATTTATAGCAGTCTGGGTTGGAATATAGAGTAATGATAAGGAGTGGGTTTGGAAGATGAAAGAATGAGATTGGAACCTGTGTCTAACACCAATGAAATGAAAAGAAAGTCCTCAGGGTCAGCAGACAAAGAGGGCACCAAAAGGACAGTGGAACTAAAAAAATGTCATTTTTCTCAGTGTTAAGATTTTTGCCCAGCACTGGGACAAGGATTTTGGAAACATTATACAAGTCCTGTATAAATAGTTGGATTTCCAGGTTCTGGGATTATTCACTTGGGATTTAGACATGACATTTGCATTCAGTTACCTCCCCTCTGTACTCATTTTACAGGTGTGTCAGGTGTCAGAAAAATCAGACACTGCCAGGGACATCATAACATCAATCTGGGCTCTTTCTTTAGGAGGAGCATTTCAAAATCTTGTTTGGAGCTTCCAGGCCCAGGAGATGCTTTTCATACCTTGGTCACCAAGCTGAGCCTTCTCCCTGAGAATGGTGGGGGGTGGTGGCACTGAAATTATGGCAAATGTCATAAAATTAAATTATGAAATTATGACAAATGCCATATGAAATGACAATGAAATTATGACAAATGTCCTGTTTTCCCCTTAAGGATGGAAAGGTGAGGCTTGGGATCCCAGCTTCTTGAAGTTCCTGCAATGCCTGTATAATCAAATCCTTTATCACATTGCTGGCTGAAGAAGGCATGGAAACATGATTTAAGTGCACACCTATTTTATGGCACATCCCTCCACTGCTGTGAGACACAACTCACTTGAAATCCAGAAATAAAGGAACTGGAAGTGCTCGCGATTGTAATCTGCATAAATGTGGGGATTTTGTTTTCCAGGGAGTCCTCTGGGAATGTGCAAAAAGACAAAGAGTTTGCAAATGCTGATAACAGTGACAGATCTGGGAGTAAAACTTTCACACGGCTGAGGCAAACTCAGACACCTCAGACACAAACAGGTTTTCTTACCTGCATTCTTCAGGAATTTTAGCAGTGACAGGCCATCATCCTAAACAGTCTTCACATGTGAACTATAACACAGGCAGACCCTTAGTCTGAAGTTTTGAATTCAGAACTGCAGCCCAAGAGCCTGGAAAGAGCTTATTAGAGTCACAAAGGCTCATTAGAGTCAGGGTCCTGCCCTGTCTGCAGCACTGACAGGTGGGCACACCTTGTCCCAGGAGTTAATCTGCCATACACACAGATTTTGCTTTTTCTCTCGGGATCCTACTCCCTCTTCTCCCAGCCTCTGTTGCAAATGTGCCAGCCTTGCCAGGAAGGAATTTTACTGCTCCTTCCCAGCACTAAAACAGCAGGACTGGAACAAAAGAGAGAGTTTTCTGACTTCAGTGAATTCCTTCTTCTCCTCTGGTTTCCCATCCTCACACACTGAGTTATTATTAAGATTAAAACACTTGCACACTATCAAGGTATCTGCATTCAGAATCAAAAGAATACTGTCATACATTGCCAGTTTGCCAGCACCATGTGCCAGACTTTCCAGGCTTCCAGCCTCAGATATCATCATATCAGCAAAGAGGAAATCTCAGACGTTGGAGAAGTGTTGTACTCCCAGGAATTCGGGCAGCCTTGTTTCCCAGCCAGCTTTCTGTTTCTATAAACACTGAAGGAGTTGCACCCAGCTCCTGAAGCCAGTAACAGGCTGGGCATGTGATGACTGCCCAAAGCCACATGGTTGCAGTTATATTTCCATACAGGCTCTTGAATATTTCCAACAGCTCCAGCCTAAGCATGAGGGTTTGTGGTATCACTAACCCAGACCTTGCTTCTTGCTGTTCTTTCTGTAACTAAAGCTTCTTAGGGATTTTTAGGGTCATTTATTTGTTTTTAAGGAAAATGTAATTTGCAGGTTAAGGAAGAGTGCAGGGGGGGTCAGGTCTCCTGGGTGCATCCTTCTGAGTTCAGTTACCAGCTCCTCCATGGGCATCAGCGTGATAGGAATTGCACTTAATGACTGGATATAGAGCCCTTTGAGATCTTGGATGAAGCAGCTTATTGAGATGCAAAATATTCTTTGGAAGAAGAGTATTTCCTCATACTTCTGGGCATGAGTAAGAAAAACATGAGAGTAGATGATGTAACTCCGGGCCTGCACTGCTGGCTCCGAACACTCCGGTTGGAGCTGAGTTAGTGAAACTTTTATTTATGCTCCCATTCTGGCCATGCTCGAGGGACAGAGCAGCCCAAAAATGCTGTGTGCAGCCATCCCTCGTGTGCTGCAGCTTTCTGTCCCATCCAGGGCTCAGGGATGGGCTTTGAATTGGCATTTCTACCAGTCAGCCTTTGCTCCTTATTAATTAGCCTGTAAATCCCTCTGAAATCCCTCAGGGCAGAGTGTCTGTGGCAGTACAACACCTTTGCACAAGGCAAGTAAATCTTTTCCAAGCCAGTTGATCCCAGGATGGAGGAATGGGAGCCTGGAGGAGCCTGGGTTTGGGTACTCCCAGTGCCTTGGCAGAGGAACAATGAGGTACCAACACTGCCATTGCCAGCAGCATGGAGCAGATCATCTGTGCTGGATATCAACCTGCTGAATTTCCCATTTTATTTGCTCAGAATCCATCTAAATCTTCCCCTCTGCTCCCTCCTGGCAGCAGCCCCCACACCCTGACCCTTGTCCAAGTTCAGCCCGTGCAGGCCCAGATTTCACCATCTCCCAGTGGTTTTTTCCAGTCATAAAAGCTGTTACATGTTCCTAGAAAACTGAAGAAGTGTGATCCTTTCCTGCAGATGTCTGAAAAATCCAATTTACAAGTCTGCTGTGGCTTCCATCCAGTGTCCCAGTGCTAACACAGCTCTGGTGCACAAATTAATGCTGCTGAGAAAAAAGTTGTATTTCTGAGGGATAAACTATTAGAGGCCTGGGGAAATATTCATTTTGGGGTGAAAGAAACCCAAACAACTAAAGCACGAAATGAAGCAAAACAAAGAGCACAGCTGATTTTTATAACTTCATTTATGCATTCTTTGTGTATCCTAAAGAAAAAGTTTCCTGGAATTTTTTGTGGGGTAAATCCACAATTTCTTTGACTCAGAGCTGTCAGGCTGGCCTGCCCACAGTGGGCATGTGTTTTCCATCCATGAGCTCTTTTTATGATTAAATGCATTGAGCATGTGTAAGAGCATGGCAATGCACAGCAGCTGAAATTCCGATTATTGAGTGGCTGCTAGATGGGAATTCACTTTCACTCAATGTGTCTGAGGTGAGGACAGGAGGAAAAGGAGCCATCCAGAGACATGAGGGATGGGAACCCAGGGCCATCGTGAGGCTCCCTGGCTTGGCAGCAATTCCCAATTTTGCTGCCTCTGGAATGGGGAGAGAGGCCCAGACTGAAGTTCTGTCCTGGAGGAAGGGGAGGAAGGAAAGATCCCTGCCCAAATCAAGCCATGTGTTTCAGCTCCTGGCACAAGAAAAGGCGAGTGATGGTGCATTTTTTTGGTGCTGTGCAGCTCCAGCCCTGCTGTGGAGGGGCAGCCCAGCATCTGCAGGGAGCAGTGAGTCTGGGGCTGCCCAGAACCTCTGCAAACCCCAGCTCCACCTGCACCAAAACCCAGCTCGAGTGTGCTTGGATAAATAAACAAAACACCAGCATAAATAAATAAAACACCAAAATAAAACTTTTCATAAAACAGCAGGGCTGAATTCTGGCATAGCTCTGTGTCACCCATAGAGCTCCTGCCGTGGGGAGGTGACAGAATAATCAGGGAGCACATTATGTCCAGTGTCCCTGTGGTCTCAGGAGATGACAGGTGGACAGAGGGTTATTCTTTGATTTTATTCTGCTTTCAAGCCATGAGTGAAGGGGCTGGTAGGTGCTGCAGAGGAGAAAATGTAAAACTTCAGGCTGGGAAGACAGACGGAACCTGGCTGAGGGCGTGGGTGTGTTTGGGTCAGAGCAGGAGTGGTGTGGCAATGCTCTGAGGAGGAGCACACGTGGAACCAGACAGCAGCTAAAGAGGAAGAAAATGCAACAGGAACTGCAAGAATTGTTATTTTTAAAATTCTTTCTCCCCAGGTCATTTTTTGACCGACTCAATTTTTCCACATTCACCTTGGTTAAAGCATTATAATACCATTCGTGCTTAGGAAAACATGGATATTTGCAATTAAATGCAACGTAGCCAGTCTGTATTGCACTGTGTCTAAAAACCCTTCGGTGACAGGAAATCTCCAATTCAGCTCAATGAAAATGCTGCCTGAGAAAGAAGTCACTAAAGCCTGGGTAAGGCTGTCATACCCTTTTTCTAGATACAGCTCCTTTTAACCCAACCTGCTTTTTTTTTTGACATTTGTCACACGAGCTTCTTTGCACCTTTACCACAAAGCAGGGATTAACCTGCAGGTATTTTTCTGAGTCCCCCACCACAGAAAAATAAAAAAGCCAAGCAAGCCACCAGTACCATGGTTTACCTTTGTGTGATTTTATAAATAGGGGCGAGAGGAAGAATTACACTTTGCCCCCAGGTTCAGACTGCTTGGTAAGAATCTCAGACACTTTAAGTAGGCGCCACAAATTGTGTAAGCCCTGACCTGCTGGCTCTCTGCCTAGTTCACATGACAGAGATATCTGATGGTTTTGGCAAGGCAGATTGAGGTGGAAAGGTGCCTAGAAACCAACAGAAACAGGGCAGCCATCCTGAGGGGGTTGGAAAGGGAAGAGATCTCTAAGGTGCAGTTTGTATCTGGGGAGAAAGAAAGGAGTGGGATTTTTATTAGAATAAATCTGCTTGATTCATTTTCTACTATACAGATAGGGAGCAGGAGGAGTACATTTATATTTTGAAGGCAAAGGAGTCCCTTCAGTCCTCGGGAAAGTTTTTTAATGAGTGTAACAACACTGAGCTTGTGCTTGGCCCAAAGCAAAGCCACTTCTCTTTTACTACAGCTCCTTTCCTTGTGCAGCATCTTGTCTGCAGGGTTTGGGAGTGTGAAAAACAGAATAACACAGATATAACTATTACTACTCTGGGGTGCCTTTTCAATCAGGGCATTTCCCCCTCTCCTCAAGCTGTTGCAGCAGTAAGGTGGAGGCAGGCAGCTGCCAGATGTGATACTGCCTCAGGGCACAATGTGATATGAAGTCAGGAAAATAAGATGTTGGATGCAGGAAGCATCACTCATAAAATTGCTGCTCCCAAGAATTCCCCCCGCCTTTGGTTGAAGTGCCTCTCTGCCCTGACAGTTCAATACTTTCAAAAGTGAGCCTCAAAAAAGATTTGCTTATCTACATCCAAGCGCTGAGAAGAAGAAAGTCGGATCCATGAAGTGCTTTTTATCTTCTGACACTACAATTCCACCACTCTCATACCCGGGGACAGTGCAGCAAAGAACAGATCAGTGAGGAACAAAATCACTGAAATCCAGAAGAAGTGAAGGGTGAAAAGAAGGAAAAAAGCCACTAAAACCTTCCTCAGACTCTTTCTTTCAGCTATCACACGCTCTCAACCTCTTTCCACAGATAACTTTTTTTTCTTCCCTAGGTTTCCTATTAGGAAATTGATTGGGGCTTTAGCTGCCATTAGCAAATGAAAGACAGCGAGGTAATTAGGAATCGGGATGTCAGAGAGGGAGAATTATTTGCTGAGTGATTTATTGATGATTAATTTTGTTCTAATGTTCTTGCACACACCGAGCTCACATTACTCACAAGCAGTTCATAACCAGGCAGTTCAAAAAGCAGCTTTGTTCTAATTGTGTTCATAGAAATACATCCTACAACTTGCTTTCCTGACTCCTCAACCACAATGGTGTCGTTTTTAAAGCCTCTTCCCTACTGCCATATTTATTTGATTTACGGGTAAAATTTGTCAAATAGTCCCATCAGAAAAGGAGTCCTTAAAGCATCTTAGAGAATCTATAACAAAAAATATTCACCAAAGGGCTCCCCTGTGCTATTAGTATTTGTACTGCTGTGGTGCCTGAGGCCCCAGCTGAGATCAAGGCCCTGGTGGTGGCCAGTGTACAACAAGATAATGAGAGACAGGTTTCCCTCACTGCCCTGCCACGACCAAGAATAAAGGGAAATAGACTGAGAAAAGGTGGCTGAAGAAATAGATCTCAGGAAAGAACGCCCTTCTCCTGTTTCTAAGCCAGATCATCACTAAGATCATTAAATATGCCCCCAAAATATCATTGTAAGGTATTGCTCAGGCTGGAGCTGCAGTTGGTGATGCTGGCACAGGTGCAGAGCTCCTAAAACTTGAGTTTTGGAAAAAAAACAGCTTTGCCCTCTCTCAGCTGCAGGTTACTGAAGAAAGAAGAGGATCCCAAAGCAAGTTTGGCGCTGTAAAGTGAAATTCTTGATCAGATGTGGCAATATGAGGCAGGAGCAGAAAGGCCTCTCTGGAGGGAGCAGGAGCTCGTGTTACTAACAAGACATCATTACTGATTTCTTCCACTTCTCAGGTTTGATTTGGAAAATCATTTGTGGACAATGATAATTCATTGACTTAAGTTCTTAAACAGAAATCCACAAATTGTGCAGTTGATTCTGCCAGGCCTGAGACAACGGGGCTGGCTCAGGGTTTATCTCCAAGGATTATAATGTGTAATTGGCAAAATGTCAATTCCTTATTATTGCTTTTCACAAGCCAAAAGAGCTGTGTTAAATTGGGGTTAAGGCTGACCTTACAGAACAGCAATTTAGGGTAATACCAATAGCCTTAAAAACACTGTATCACTAAAGCAAATCTGTTCAAATCCAAGAGGTCAAAATTAAGGTTAAAATTACAGCAAAAGAAAACATGTATTAATGGTATGGAAATTCCATGCAAACATTCCTGGCTCTGCCAACTTCAGAAGAAATTCTCATGTGAAGTAGCTGGTTTTTTAAGTCATCATCAAATGTCATTATCATTTTCCCTCAAGAGAACATTTGCTGTCACTAAAAAAACTCTGATTCTATTGGGATAATCAGAGAAAAGAGTATATTTTAATACAAGAAGAGACTCAAAGAACTTTCCATGTTTGATCAGAGTAAATCAAGCAAGATTTATTTAGGCAGAGGATATGATTGTTCCTTATAAGCATCACAGTTTAGAGACAGGGAAGGGCATTAAAGCACGATGGTAATACAAGAATAAATGGGAATAAATTATATATAAATTCCAGGAGTGAACTTAGCTCTGAGTGAGGAGGATCCTTGCTGGCAGGGCACTGACATCCTGAAATAAACTCATAGTCTGAAATATTTGGGAAGGGAAAACAAGCAATATTCTGAAATGTTTGGAAAGGGAAAGCTACAAGTTTAACTATTAAGGCATAGGTTGATAAATTCATTCAATAAATTACATTAAGGGGTTTCCTGTGACAGTCCTGACCTGAGGTAAAAGACCTCTGAGATCTTTCTCCTTGTCCATGACACAACTGATGCCAACAGCTGGTTCACAGGAGAGGGAAGCAAGAATTCACCTCTGTTAAGAGCTGCCAAGGCTTCATAGCTATTTGGATTAGATTAAAAAAAAAAAATGTGGGCATTCAACTGTGTACAAATTAATACTTCATCATGACTGAGATCAATAGGAAAAGGCAGCCAGTCTGAGAACTGGAATTTGTGGGGCATTCCCGAGGGAATTCTCTGTATTTGCTGTTTTGGCAGCTTCTACCAACTTTCAGTTACTAAGAAAAACATGGGAAAAAATGACCATTAGGGCCATAAAATGAATTCAAATATAGCCCTTGTGTGAGATTTCTATGAATTTTAATTTTATGGGGAATGTCTGTAATGTTCTAGTAAATGTTTCTGGACAAGGAAAGTCAGATGTGGAAGGCAAGATTTATTGGAGAATCTATTCCTTCTTTATTTTAAGTTCCACAAGATTAACTGCTTCCCTTGTAAGTTTTTGGAAAGTTAATTATGCCATCAAAAAGTAAATGCTGCATTTAGAGGGAGAAAGGTTTAGCAAGCACAAGAAAATGAATGAACCTGTGCTCATATGAAGCATCCAAGTTCAACCCTTTCAGAGTGAAAAGCACTTTCATGGCAGGGGTTTTGAAGTGCTCCTGGTATTTATGAAAGGAGAGAGACCCTGAACTTCCCACGTGACTTTTTAAGTCTCAACAGAGAGCAAAAATAATCATTTGCCTTCAGACTTGCTGTTTTCAAGAAGGATTTCTTTCCCTGTTTTCACAGCAAGTCCTGTAAAGGAAGGTGAGGTGGAAGAAACTCTCCAAAAATAAAGAACAGTGAGCGAGTGTTGGCTGCTCTGAGCCCATCCAGGATTCAGGGAGGTTCCCAGCTCCTGCAGAAATCCCTCTGCACATCACAGCCCTTCTGCTCAGCCAGGAGAAATCAACTCACCCCTTTTAGCATCAAGGCAGACACAGGTGAGGTTTTTGCTCTGCAGACTTTGCTATTGGTAATTACCTTCTTTCCCCTTAAAGGCTTAGGAAACATCCTGAAGAATTTCTGTGATGGGAGGAAATTTAGCAGGAGAAGCTGAGATATTTGCACTTCCTTTAGCTCTCTGATTTTTGTGCAGAATATCTGAGAGTCTCTGCCTCTGTGTTGTTCCACACTTGATGGGACAGGGGAAATCACTGAGTGCAGTGAAATACTCCCATTTTTGGGGCAACAGGTTGTCCCACATTTGGCAAGGGAGGACTGACTCCTATCTTCAAATTTTCCTTTTTAGAGCCCAAACCATTCCATGGCTCCATGATTTTATAAACTTGTTCCTTCTTCAGAATAGCTCAGGTGAGATTTCATTTGACTTTCCTGGATGGGATTGATTTTCCTAAAATGCAGCAACATTATTTCCACCCCTGCCATCTTCTGTGAAGTCAGGCAGCTCTTATCAGGATTGTAGAACTGAAGAAATCCACATCAGTTTCTCCTATTCCTTTCTGCCTGTGTGATTAAAAGAATAATAAAATAATAAAACTCTTTTATTACAAAGTGCATTTCAAAGGCCTTGGCTTGTTACTCCACAATTAGTGATTTTGTGTTGGCACCCCAGGCCCAGAGCCAAATCATAAAAATAAAGGAGAGAGGATGAAATGTACATTCTTTTTGTGATATCATCATAGGTAAACAAAAAGGCAAAGCAAAGGCACCAACATGAAGCTGCCAGGACTAATTATTGGGTGGGATGTGAGGCACAGAGTGAACAAAGAACGAGAAAAAGCATCCAGTGTTCCATGGCTGCACTTCATAGGTGTCCACAGGACACTTCTCCCTAAATTCTGGCACATTCAGCTTCCAGGGGTTACAAAGCTGTAAGGCTCTGTCAGCCTTTGATCTTGGATATTGAATATTCTTTTATCCTAAAAGAAACCTAAAGCCTCATGGTGCTGGAATATTTGTTAACCAAAAAGCCCTCTAAGCATGAAGAAAAAAAATTCATTTTCTAAGAATGGGGACTTAAGTTATAATAAATATGAAAGCTCACACTGACATTCTTTTGTTAACAGGGATTTTTTTCCTGGCTATCCACTTGCTCAATACTTGTTGGGGGTCAGTACCTTTCAGCCTTCCACCTTTCTGCAAAATATATCTGAAATTAACTCATGTGTTCAACAATTAATAGAAATGCAGAGATAAACACGCATAGGAAGAGAAACTGTGAACATCTTTCCCTAGAAAGCAATATATACAAATGGCATTAAATGAGATGCAGGGTTTGGTATGGAAAACTCTGCAATCATTTATGAAATAGGAATTTATTATATTTAATTTTAAGCAAATGTTTGTGCAAAAGGGTTGAAATAAGATGTGTGATACTGTGTGATGGGATAATCACAGTTTACACATTGCAAAAGGGATCCTGTGTCAGGAGTTCTCAAATATTTCCACTTGAGGAAATAGATTTTCTTATAGATAATTCTTCCTTGCTTTTGATTATAAAACATCTCATGTGTATCTAGAGTAATTTGCTTGCATGGGATCCAAGTGCAAGCAGGAAACAATTCAGACTATTTTACATTGTCTATTAATTAAAGCAGAAAGAAATTAGGAGGGGTCACAAAAATGTCATCCCTTTGAACCAACCTCAAGGTGCAGAGGAAGAGCCCATAAAGGGCAGTAAAAGCTGTGAGACACAGAATAAAACACCTGAGGTCAATGACTGTGAGGTGCAAATGAGGCCCAGGACACACCTTGTGCTGAGTGAACGGGCTGTTTATTAATAAACAGAGATTGGTATGTGGAAAACAATATTTTTCCATCCTCATCCTGAGTCAAGTAAGCAGCATTTAAGCCAGGGTTTAATTGGGCCTTTTGTAGGCAGCAACTCCTTTTGAGAAATTCGGATTTGAAGGAACTCTGAAGAGCTGGAATTTTCCAGTGCTGCAACTTTGCTTCAGGGGGTCTTGGCTTTTATTGAATGGTCCTTGGATAGGAGCAAAATAAAACATGGCCTTGGCAGGGGAAGGGGATAACGTAAGAGGGAAAGACAATGGTGCAGGAGTCCATGGCAAAAAATCAAAGGCAGGAGTTGTTACACTCATCAGATTGAAAGCAGTGAGGAAAAAAGCAGTAGCAGCAGGACGTAGCTGTGAAAACAGAGCCATTGTTTTTGTGCCCTGTTAGACTCAGCACCTCTTACTGGCACTTTTATATCAAAGTTCTTGTCCTGACAACTCATTTACCTCCAGTGCCATCAGAAATGGATATTGGCACATTCCTGACGTTACCGGATTCATTAACTAATAAAATATCACTAATTGCAGAGACGGAGGAGCAAAAGGCCTGTGGAATATTTATTTTGATGGTTGATAGCACTGCTGAGCACTGAGAGGGGAGGCTGATCTGATGTGTTTTGCAGACAGAATCCCATTAATGAGGCAAACTCTGACTTTTGCACAGTGGAGAGATCAAGACGTAAATATCAGGGTGTAACCCAGCAGAGGAAAATCCTCTAAAGACTTGCTGAAAGATGTGGTATCAAATGAATTGCTTACTTCTTAGAGACTGCTTTGATATTTATTGGTTCAAATTGCTCCACTGACTCACTCTTGCATAAGCTTTCATGCCCCATTTTAATCTTGACATTTCGGGAAGCCAGGCTGAGGCAGGGTAATGACTGGCTTTTCAAAGGATCAAAATGAAAAAGAAGAATCTGGGTTGTAATAATTACAGCCTGTGCAAAAAAAAATAAAATAAAATAAAATAAAATAAAATAAATACATTGAGAAAACAGAGTGAGAAACAATCATCCAGTAATGAATGGGGCAGTAATGCCAAGATGTTTAGAAAACAGAGCCCTGACTTTGGGAAATCAGGCAGTGCTGGATTTGTATTTTAAGGTACACAAACAGTTTTAGTGTCTGTCTGGGAGTGTCATCTTTTCCACGTAATCTCCTGAGATCTTGGGGATTTACCTGGGAAATAAACTTCATTTGTTCCCTGAATTTAGGGGACATGTGGCAACAAGGGAATAGGAAAGGCACTAAAAGGAGTGAAATCTACTTTAACCCTTCCAAAACATGTTCCAGCACTGTAGCTTCTGTTTCTCTTCTATTGGTACACATAAAATGAGATTTACTGTTCAATGCAAGGCCTAACTGTGAGCAGGCCATGAGCTTCACCAGTGCACTCTGTCCAACGGCACCAGTGGAGAATGGGATAAAATATGGCATAAATGTCAGACATTAAGGAAAAACCTGCCCTACCACATCTTGGAAGGGCCATTTTTGGGGGTAAAACAGGGCAGAGTGAGGCCAGGTCAGCTTTCACATTTCTAGACTGATCTCTGGGATGTTTCATCTCGGCCTATCCCCACTCCCTGGATAATGGTGAGAGCTGGTGCCCACTGGAACAAAGAGCATCCAGCATTTTTAAGACACTAGGACTGAAAGCATTCCTGAAGTAAACCCTTCTAATAAAGGAAAATACCAGCGTGCTTCAAATATTAGTAAACAAATGATTCAGAGCAGCCACTGAGGCCCACAAGGGCAGTGATTCAGCGCCTCAGGAATCCATGCCAATTTGAATTCTCACCTGAACTATCCCTGGAGCAGCCTGCAGCTCCCTCTCTGTCACTGCTCAGTCTCACTGTCTGGACATGCATCTCAGAGCTGAAACAGCGAGGATGGAATCAGAAATAGCTGTGGTTAGCCCAGTCATTCAGAGAAAGACCTGAGCTCTGCATTCAGAACAAATGTGCCCTCTTGGAGCTGTTGGTGCTCCTTATTTTCCAGTTGCTTGTGAGATCTCAGCTTCCTTTAATCACATCACAACCTCAGACCAGCAGCCCTCCAGGGCAGAGATTTCTCTGTGTTTCCTGATGTATATAAATTGTCCAATATTGTCCAAACATGGTTGTTGGGAGTTCTCAGAAAAGCCTGAGGAGCCTGATGCACTGGAAGGAAGAGAAGGAAGGCTCATGTAGAAAATGCCTTGTATTTGCCTGGAGCAGGTGCACAATCCATTCTAATAAACTGTATTTCAGATAAAATTTCATTGTAGATGTGTAGTTCATAAGCACAATTTGAGTTAATAAATTGTAGTGGAGGTGTTTCAGAGAGTGCCATTTGAAGTTGTTTTTCCTTCTGGGTTATTGTTCCATGTAATTCTACATTGTGTTGAAAGCTGGGGTGAAAGGATGCTGTTATGATGGTGTCACCTGAGTTTTCCTATACATCTTGTGGTAGATAAAATTTTCACCTAGCTCATAAAATAGGTAATATCATGTTCTTAGCCTTGCCAGGGAAACCTGGGAGCCAATCTGTTGATGCCAGGTCTGTTCTGCACAAACTCAAAAATAGCTTGGAGCAGAATAAATCCAGTTTAGTCATGTTGTTTACTGTTTCTCGTTATTTTGAAATGTGAAATCTGTCAATATATGTCCAAAAAAAAAAAATCTGAGGTAGAAAGACGACCTTTCAAGACTTGAATTTTCAGTTTAAAGTTTATCTAAAATGCTTTTCTTGAAATAAATTAAATAGTGACCAACTTCCCAGATAATGAAGTCCTGTACCTGTTGTATCAGGGAAATGAATATTTCAGCCTTCATATCTGGAGTATTCATCCCTAAGAACAGAGTGGAATTTGGAGTGGTTATCTGACCTTTGATATCCAGAGCAAAGCAAAATCCAGCAAGATGTGAAAATAAATGGAGGTTTTAATGCTTTAATGCTTTTTAATGGTGTTCCATCCCACCTTGTAGCAGAAATTGAGTACCAGGTTCTTCCAGCTGCAGTTTAGCTGGGAATAACTACTTTAAACTTGTGTGGACAGGATGGAAAGGCACAAAACTACTGAAGCCACACTAAATCTGGTTTTGTCTTTCTTTGGATATCCATAATTAATATCAAGGCCAAATGTGTCCTGAACTTGGGTCAGACAGAAAGAAGGAAAGCTGGAGCTGGAGGTGTCAGTTCATAAAGCAAAGTGTGGAGATCTGATCACCAAAGCCAGAGCCATAAATGTTCCCTGATTATTGATTCCCCCTCGACTTGGAACGAATCCTCCCTGGAAGTGCTTTGAGCGTTAAATACCGTTGATCAACATTTAATATAGATCAGCCTTGATAGAGATCTAGGCTGGGCTTAATTTCTTTTAGCCTGAATACTCCCACCTCCCTGAAAACATGTGATTAAACTGTTCTGATTTCTGTTTTAGATGAAGAACTCTGTCTCCACCGAAAACAAAAGAAGGTTCTGTCGCAAGACAAATTGAATCAAATTCTCCAGGAGTTTTCCAGTTCAATTAAGCTGTGGGATAGTCCCTATCTTAGGTGCAAATCTCTCTGTGCATTACAGGACCACAGACAGGGATGTGGCAAAAGGTAAAACTGGGAGTTATGTCTTTAAGGGCTGGTTGGAGACACTTGTAATCTCGTTTTATTGGTGGTACCCTCCCCAGCATAATGAACTTTGATGAAATTGCTGTGGCGCCTGTGAAGCTGAGCAGGCTTTGCCAGGGAAAGACCTCCCATGAACAAAATCGCCTGGGCAACAACTCCACACTGCAGCCAAGCCAGAAACTCTGGCAAAGTCACCTCTTCCCACCCCTTAACTCCTGCAATTCTCCTTTTCAAACCTTGCATATAAAAATAAAATAAATTAAAAAAAAAAAAAAAAGAAAAAGATTGCCCATTTATGTGCATGGCTGAGGGATAGAGCTTAAAAACAAAATTAAAAATTAATAAATTTTGTGAGATTCCACTGCATGGTTGAAAATGGATCTGAGTTCAGCAGCCAGCAAAGTTACAGAGACCAGAAGGCTCTGCCACTGAGTTCACTGTCTAAGGAAATGAATCTGTGGAAGACTTTAAATAGCAATATTTTTAATTCAGCAAAGTTTCCACCCCCTGCCAGACTTGGAGAGATGGGAATAGGAATCTGTAAATTCATCATTGTTGTTTTTAAGGAGTTGGATCCGGGGAGTACAAACATTTAATAATGGATATAATTAAATTCTTTGCTAGTCAGTTTGACTCGGGAGCCAATTGGCACCATAATGTCATTTCATTTACATAAAATATGGAGTAATTCTGATTCAGAGAACTGTGATTTCACGGAGCTGGAACCGCAGATGAAATAAAGGTGAAAGAGATCAGGTTTAGGAACATCTCTCTGATAACTTGTCTCAGGTTTGGAGTTTAGATATTCAAACTCTGATATTTTACAGTAAAACTACAATCCAAGTCAGCTCCAAGCACAATCATTTTCAGTATAACAAACTAATTTGGGCACTTTAATTTCCAGATGATTAAATGAAGATACCTTCAAGTGACCTTATTTTGATAGATGATATTAAACCAAGCCTAAAATCAGACTCTCCTTGTGGTGGAAAACCTGTGGGATCAACTAACAATGAAATTTCTGCTGGCTTGGTGATGAGCTCTCCTAAGAACTGCATTTTCAGTGAATATGAGATGACCTTTGAAAATTTCACTGAATGAAAGTTGATCCAGATGTTTAATCTGAACAAGCCGGTTCATCTCTACATATAAATAAATTCTCATTTTGGTTGAAAGTGAAAATGCAGCACTTCCTTCTTTGTCTGAGGTTTCTCAAGCAAACATTAAATTATTTTAGGTCAGTGACTCTGAGGAAAGATTTCTGGGACTGCTTTTTGCTGGGAATTTTCATTTTGAAGCAGGATTCATGCTTTAACAGGCTCCTTCTCAGCAACACTTGAGGGAGCAGCATCTACAGGGAGACAAATATAAATTGAAGTCAAATTACAGCCAGGTTTACTGGGAATGTTCAGAGCTTCAACCTCCATTAGGGCTCCTCAGGCCATGCAAAAAGGGTTGAGTGGGAATCCTGGCCTAGAACACCTTTTCTTCTCCTTCTCTGCCTTCAGACACTCATCCCTTTGCCCTGCAGCTTCCGCAGTTATGTCTCCCAAGAAACTGAAAATATTTGACTGGAATAAATAAAAAGGCCATTCTTTCCCCGTTTTGCCCTAATTCAAGTGAATTCCCTGGTCTGGTTCCATGACCAAGTCCCAAAACTCCTGCTCTGGCACAGAGAGGAAGGTGATACCCACAGGATGGGGCAGAGGAATGGGGTGGGAGAGGAAGGACAGGAATTAATGCCTAAACTGTTCCTGGTGCTGGACTCTGCAGGGTCCCACTGCTGTCCAACAGTTCTCCCCAACCCCAGCCAGACATGGCCAGAAATACCCCAGGCTTTGGAGGTTTTAGGGTTTCCTGAGGCTGTGCAATGTTGTATTCATCCACAAATGGGAGATTTAGTCTCTAAAAAGGACTTGGAAGCACTTCAAGAGCTCAAATCATCCTTTCCCCACTCAACTGAAGGATCAGCTGTGTCCATGCAGCTGCTCCCACCCACCTGTACACAGGATTGTGTGGAGGGCTGAGGGATGCAGGCTCTGGGCCATTCCCAGAGATGCCAAGGAGCCCCAGGCTGGTCAGATCACCCGGAGCTGGGAGTGGTCATTACCCTGATTGTGTGGTCACAGAGCCTGAGATTGTGCCCTTCCCACAAAGAGCTCCTGATTGCTCATGAAAGCTTTGGGATGTTTGTGGCAAAGGATCGGTGACTTAGTTTCTCATTGTCTGCGTGTCAGTGGGGTCAGTTTCTTAATTGTCCTGGGGCAAATTAAATTCCAGCTCTGCCATCCAAATGAGACTGCAAACACAGGGAGAGCAGCTATTGTGTGCCTCTCACCCATCTCTGCTCAGCTGTCACTGAAGGAACAGCTCCCTGTCTGTTTTACCTGCAGAAACTACAAGTACGTGGTGCCCTTTTAATCTGGAAACAAAAGAGAACAAAGGCAAACAAATGGAGGCCAAATTATCTCGCCTTGAGATCTGAGTTTTCTCCATATTGAACTTCTGGTACCTACTTAATGAGCCCGGGTTGTTGCTCGCTAGTGAGCGAGAACAAAGCAAAGTGACTCATGCTGCCTTGTTATTGTTACATAATCTATACAAGTCATTTATTTTTATGGTTAATTACTGGATTAGTTAAGTATATTGGAAATGTAAAGAGATGTGGAGTTAGGAGAGATTCAGTGTCTGTTAATCTGGGCAGGATGTCTGTGGGTATCCAGAGGGAAATCTGTGTAAAGAACAGCTCTTTTCAGGGCTGATCTCTTGAATTTACACCTCTGTGTGCAGCTGGGCTCCCTTCAGCCTCAGCAGGCACTCAGCTTGGGCAGAGCCTTTTTTAGAGTGACAAACCCCCCTTTTTTTACCTCTGTGAATCATTCCTGCTGAGGGAACCTAGAGCCAAGATGTGGTTCCTCCTCACATGAGCACAGGGGGCCCCCAAAATCTCTGTCTGTATTAATCACCACAGAGCTGGCACAGGATGTGCTGTAAATCTTCCCAACTCAGCTGCCAAAGGTCGGTTTGTGTTGTTTTTTATTAAAATGCAGCAACAAGAACTCCTCAGAAGTGGCTGGCTGCACCTCACTATGCAGCAGACACCCAAGCACGCATTTGAAGTCGCAAACATCACAAAGTGACCTAAATTGGGGTTACCTGCTGAGGCATCAGTTTAATATGGAATTACTGCTCTGTTTTTATTGTAATGACCAATTAAGGATCAGCACCTCAGAAACCTCAGGTGGCTGATTTACAGGGAGCAAGCACAGCCCTTGCCAAGCTGCCCCGGTGGAGAGGCCGGCGTGCTGTGCCAGGGTCACCCATCACCATGGTGCTGGCAGGGCTCCCTCGTGTTTGGCTGCCCAGCACCGACCCCTCCTCGATGCCAGGGGGGAATTGTGAGCAGGGGAGTTGCTAGGAGCCTGCAGAAACACGAGGGCTCCCTGCTTGCCACACAGCTCCACTTCAAAGCCCCAGAGCTCAGGGCAGTGCCCAGTGCTGCTCTAACAACACGTGCTGCGTGGGGCAGGGACTCACAGTCTGTTCTTCTGGGCCTTTTTAAAATAAATTTTTATTTAACCTCTGCTTTGACCCACAACCTGAGTGTGTTGCCCAGATATGCTCCATTTCAGTTTATTTAACCAGAATGTTTGCTTACTCAGTGACCACTGGAGGGGAACTACTGTTCTTATTAATTCCACAATGGGTATTTGTTGCTTCTTGTTTTCTGACCTTTTCTTGATGACCATAATTGCAGAGTTCTTGTTTTCAGATAATAGATGCACGTGTCTATTTGCTCAGGTATTATGTAATTGATGCCCAGCTATTAATTAAAGATCTAGACTCAATGTCTCTGAAGCTGCCTCCGGATATTTGTCCTTGTTGTGTCATACCTTGGATGCACAAACAGGGAAACCACGGGCAGCTTTGCATGGGCCCTGCTCCTTCCCTTTAATAAAGGAGCCTAAATTCAGGAGTTGCAAAGAAGGATTATACAGAGCAAGGAATATTTTTCTGATGGGATTTTGATTCTTCCTTCTTTCCCTGGGCTGCCAGCGTTTCCCTTAAAAAGCTGATGCTCAAACATAATGAGCTGTTTGCTCTGCACTGCTCTCCACAGGCCTTGCACACTAAAAGGAGTTTATTTTGCCTTTATTGCTGTTGCTGTTAATAGCAGGGCAGGCTATAGCTGGCACTGGGAGCAGGATGAAGATTTCATGGGTGAAAAGAGAAATCAGACATTGCAAATTCACTGCAGAGAGAAGATGGATTGGTTGCTCTCATTCCCCAGAGCCCATTTGGGAAAATATGTTATATGATCCTGTGAACAAATTGTTACTTTTCCAGACAAGTCTGTTTTCTGTGTAAACACTTTTACTGTAGCAATGTACAAGAACAACACTTTCAATCCAAAACTCAACAAAAATAGACACCCCAGAACATTTGGAACTTGTTAAACTCCAGAAGGGAAAAAAAAAAGGAAAGAGAGGCTGCAAATTAAAAAAAAAAAAAAAAAAGCTTTCCACTTTTAAATGTTCTGATTTTTGTATTTTTAAGGGTCTAAAACTCCTGCCAGAGAGTTCTGAAGCTGTTCAAAGCAGTTGGATCCCCACATACAGTAAAGGTACAGCTTGGAGAGGCAGAAATTGTTTTGAGTCCACTTAGTAAAAAGTCATTACCTCTGAAGAGCAAAGTTAATGAGCTTGGGAAGGCAGGATTCGGTTCCTAGCCCTTTCATGGACTTCCTGTTCCCCTCAGGAAAATCCCTGGGCACCTTTGTGACTCAGTTTCCTCGCTGCCAAATGAGAAAACACCTTCTGAGCATGCAGGGAGGGATGGAGCTGCAGAAATGCAGGGGTTCATCACCAGCAGGTGCAACTCCTGTTCCTCCCTGCAGCCCAGGAACCTTCAGCTGGGGTGGGTTCCTCTCAGAAATTCTGCTTCTCTGGAACCAAAAGGTTTGGTGGAGAAGTGATTTTGTTGTGTTATGATGGAAAATCTGCCAAAGATTTTGCTTTGAGACACTTCAAGATTGTATCAGTGCAGTTAAATGTCTCATTTATTTATCATCTGTACCAGTCAGGGCAGTGTTGATCTTATCAGAGCCAAGTCCTTGCAGCTTTTTAATCCTTGTGCAGACCATTGGGCATTCCATAAAGCTGCTAAAACTTCACTTTTGAAATGCTTTTCACTAGAAAAGAAAACGTGATTTCTTCCTGTCCTCCACAAAAGGACCATCACGAACCCCCAGAACAGACCAAAGGTTTGGTCCTCATCCCTTTGAGTGGTCACAGCCCCCCAAGGCAGAGGCATTACCTGAACACAAACTAAAATCACCAACTTTATTTTACACCTGGGAGTGCTGTCAGCAGCTCAGAGTGAGCACATGTTAAAATAAGGAATCAACATTTCTGCCTTGTTCCTGAGCTGGAAATGCTGGGTGGTTTTTTAATTTTTTTTTTTTTCACTCCCTAGACAAATTAAAACTTTTTTTTTTTTTTTCTGGAGCTCTTAGAGTCCTCACCTCTCTCAGCATTTGGGTTACTGAGTGGGGAGAGCAGCCCAGGTTTGGGGGGCTGCTGCAACCTCATATTTCCGCACACAGAAGATACACACAGCTCCTGATCCAGCATCACAAAATTCTGCCTTCATTTTATCCTGCATAACAAAATGAACCCCATGAGAACACTGGCATGATCTCTTGGCTCCACGGGCTTGGCTGCCCCAGGCTCAGCTTCTGAAGCTTTCAGAACTTTTATCCCAGTTCAGATAATATTGCCAAAACTCAGGCTGTTGTCTCCATAAAGTAATTGCCTGTCCAAGCCTTTACAGTCTCTACACTGGTTTAATAACGAGTAATTAGTTGAATAAGTCCAATTAATGCCTTTGTACAGATCTGAGATTGGAGCAGGATTGTAGGTCAAGTTTAATTTTAAAATACATTAGAATTTCTATCAGTCTGAACACACCCAGGGCAATGCTATTATGGGCTTTCCCATGAATACATATGAATCATGATTTGGCCTCAGAGCCCAGATCTAGCAGTGCATATTTAAATCTCTAAAGCCTATCTAGAACTGGAATATTCTCTGCAAATGGGGCCTCCTTTTTTTTTTTTTTTTTTTTTTTAATTTCTAAAAAAAATCCTGCTCTAGAGCCAGTGTCACCTGTGGAGGAGGAAATCACTGTGCAGTCCTGCAAGTGGAACAGAGAAACCCTGAGTGCCAGTTTTGTATCAGATGAAGCTTCACAGAGGCTCCTCAAACTCCTGAACAGCAAAACCCCCGGAGATCCACACCTGACCAAGGCTGGGCTTTTCAGGAGCTGCTGAGATTCATGAATTTTAATTTCAATTTCAATTTTAATTTTAATGGGTGACTGCTGCTGCAGGGCTCTGGCAGCCCTCCTCTAAGGCTGTGGCAGTGCAGGGAGACTCTCTCTGAGCAGTTTTCTTGCTGAAAAGCAACATTTGCCTTTAAGATTAACGGGCCAGGAAAACTTCACAGCCCTCTGGACAAAATGTTGTCAAGCCATTAGAGGCACAAAAGGACAACAGTGTTTTGCAAGGCAGCTCATTTACTGAGCGTCATTAAAAGCTCCCGTACCTCCCTGGTGTGTTGTTCTCATTATTAAAAGATAGACAATATTACACTAATTGGAGGTGAGTGTTTTAAGTGCTGTTTTTATCCTCTATCACTCCTCTGGGTGATCAGAGCTATCTGTTCTCGTCCCTCCCTGACAAATTTCCTCCAAGGTGGATTTTATATGAATGATTAAATCAATTACTATCTATCCTGGATCACTAGCAGCTGGATTCTGATATTAAACTTAAGTTTTAAATTGTTTCTTTTTATTTCATTGACATTCTTCACTGAGCTGAAGGGAGGATCCCAGTGAGGTTATTGTTCCCTGTACCAGAATCCTATTCTGAAGGTTTTGGGTTAACAATAAAAGTAATTACAATTATAAATCACATTTCTAGTGATGGAAATTCAAAATATAATAACAATAATAAACACTAATACTACTACTACTAATAAATAAATAAATAATAATAGCTGGTTTTTGAATGTAGGCTGTTCAGAGCAGCTGATGGACTCAGGCTAGCAAAAAATATCACTTTTATGACTTGGGCCCTGCCATCCTCACAGCAGTGACACCCAGAATTTGCTGACTTTTTTTGTGAGCAATTTTCTTGCTGATTTAAAGGTTGTTCCCTGCTAAGTTTAGAGATTGCCCCTCAGTTCCTCTGCTGGACAAGAGGAAATGCAGTTTAGGTGAGGTGAACTGACAACCATCACCTCAGTGGGTTATTATTGTTTATGACGTGCAATTTAAAAGTCAAATTTTCCAACAATTTATGGACGTAATTATGCACCTAATTTGCACAGTTATTTTAGACTGATGTATAATATTGGCTAGCTGCAAGTTCAGCTGGGCTAACACAGGCCTGGAGCAGCCCCAAATGCTCCCTGGTGTGTTTTTCCAGGGGATGATGCCACATTTAACATAATCTCTTCTAACTAGAGTGAGCACTAAGTCAACCCTGCTAATAGTTTCACACCAGCTAAAGCCACATTGTTTTTCAAGGTGAGAACACCCATTATTCTCAAGAGAAGAAATCTCCTCTGACTTTGTAGTTTGGCAGTATAGAGCACTGGTCAGACAAAAAAATTAACAGGGCTGAGCAACTGAGCTGCTCCTTTTGAAGTGCAGGTCACAGGAGCAGCACAGCTTGGGCATCTTCATTTGGCTTTTCCAGGTGACACAGAATTCACGTGTGTAATGCACAATATATGAATCCATGGCCTCGTCAGGAAGGATTTTGGGACATTCTCTCAGAGCCCACAGCCCCCGAAGGGTGCACAAGGTTCCCCAGCCTTGGACAGGCTTGGAAATCCATCCTTGTCATGCACAGCACAGGGAAAAAGAAATGTTGCAATTCCTGCTGTCCTGCTGCCCAAAGCCAGGCCAGCCATGGGGCCAAAAGTTTGCCCACAAAGCTGATGTTATTGAAGGATTTTCAGGAAGCTGCTTCAATAACTCAAGATGAAACCTCCTGAGTGTTTGGCTTTGCCCAGTGCCACACAAAGCCAGAGGTTTCAGAGGGGAGGGGTGTCCGTTGCTGTAAAAGCCCCAAATCCCCTGATGGCAACAAGAAAATGGAAATAAATAGAAAAGAGCAATTCTGGCACTGTAATGACTCATCTTGGTGGTTACTAAGTACTTCCACAGCTCAGCTGAGCTGAATACTTCATAAAAGAGGCTGAGCTGAAGAGGGTCCATATGAAAGTGTGGATTCCAGAGATTTATGGGGAGCCCATGTGGCTGTAAATCACTGACAGGGCTCTTGTCTGACTGCATCATGTAACAGAATGATCACATCCCAGGGCAAGACAGAAATGACTCATTTCATTCCATGGTAAGAGAAATCCTGGATGAAATTGAAGTTTTGGGAGCTCGAGCTGCTCATATGCGTTCACTTTGGCTTCACGGTCTTTAAAATCTCTCATGTATCTTTGAAGTGAGGTTATTTATTAAAAATAAAACACCAAACTAAGTTAAATTCAGACAGAAGTACAAAATAGACATACAAATATCTGACCTGAATGAACATTTCACAAAGATAATTCAAATAACAAATGAACAACACAGCACAAAAACAACACCATCATGATTATGAAGCTTAAAACTATTTTCTCCAAGCTTGCCTGCCTTCAAAGATATTTAAAACCTGCTTCTCCTCCAGCATGTATTAGTGTCAATCAAAAATAACTCTGCTCAGGTCAATGGATTTACACAATTGCAAAATTAGTATAAGTGAGAGGACAATCAGAGCTTTTGTATACTACAAAAATCTCTCTTAATAGCAACAGCAATAGAGGAGAAGGAGGTGGGAGGTGCCTTTCCAGGACAGGCTGGGTGGATAAACAAGAAAAACCTGCTCAGCTTGTGAGTGAGGATTTGGAGGAGGAGCTGCAGCATTAATTTAACCATTAATTCACTCCTTTAAAATTTCCCCTTTCCTGTCTTTTCCTTCACCTGGCACATTTAGCAGCAGCTGGGCTGTGGGTTCAAAATCAGAGTGCAGAGATGTGCAGATCCATCACACAGGACCTGTAAGAAATATGGAAGTTTAGGATTCCATCCTGGAATGGGAGCGGTGACCTTGGGGGTGGCAGTGTGGGACAAGGGGTGTCCCCCCAGCCTGGGGCTCTGCCCAGTCCTTCTGCAGCCCCAGGGCCAGCACTGGGCAGCTGGGAGGGTGGGCTGGGGCATCCATGGGGTGGTTCCAGGGAAAGGTGCCCTCAGGAGACACATTCCCAACAGGATGGGCCCTTCACCTGCAGGGACTCTTCTGCCACAGGACATCAGTGGCCAAACAAGGGGACATCAGGATTTCACCACCTCTGGTGGCTGTCCAAACCAGCTGTGGCCCTCTGGTGCCTTCCCTGACTGGGACAGGCAACATGAGCCTCTCAGGACATGGAAAACCACGGCCAAAAGGGAAGGAGAAAACACAACACTGAAATCCTCTGTGCTGTGGGACTCCACAGATGTACCAGAAGTGGATTTGTTCAAATCTTGTAGCAGATCAGATTCCCAGATCGCAGAATCCACTAAAAATTGTCACTAAACATCTTTTGTTGGAAGTCTTGATGGACTCAAAGACAAAAATAAGTAGAGATGTGTGGAGAAAATGCTCCTATTTCTTGCAGAGAGACTTCCCTGCAAGGTCCATGTTTGGAGTTGAGAAATGGTTCACTTCCATATAGAAAAGAGATTGCCCCAGCATCTATAGATGTTTAAACCTTGCCAACCAGAGAGGAAAATCCACTTATTCAGGACAAAATATAACTTCCTTAAAACTGCTGGGACTTTGCCAGCAGCTTAAGCCACAAATAATTTACCCAGAGAATATGAAGTCAACAAGCTCTGGAACTGTGGGAACTGCAACTGTTGAATAAATCATTCATGAATCTCATTTAACTAAGGACAATTAGAATATCCCAAAGCAATAGAGGGATCGGAATGTTCCAGATAAACACGGATCAGGCTCTCAGCTGAGAGCAGAGCAAGGCCTTCACTGAAACTTTGAGCTCAATGCTCAGAGGTCTGAAATTCCCAGGACATCCTTTTTTGCTCAGAACCTTTTCAGGGCTGGCCTGTGGTGCTCAGAGCCCTGGACCAAGGTATCCTGAAATTCCCAGGGCATCCTTTATTGCTCAGAACCTTTTCAGGGCTGGCCTGTGGTGCTCAGAGCCCTGGACCAAGGTATCCTGAAATTCCCAGGGCATCCTTTATTGCTCAGAACCTTTTTTCAGGGCTGGCCTGTGGTGCTCAGAGCCCTGGACCAGGGAATCCTGCACTGCTCAGGGCACCCTTGATGCTCAAAGCCCTACTCAAGGGATGTTCTGCAATGCTCAGGGCATGTCCTGAGATGCTCAGAGCCCTTTTTGGGAGAGTCCTGTGATGCTCAGAGGGTGCCCTGCAATATTCAGAGCCCTGGATCAATCTTGCACAGTTTAGGGCATCCTCAATGCTCTGCAGGCCATGTTCCTCTGTCACTTTGGGCCAGGGAAGTAAAACAAGCACTTGGGGAGTTTATTCTCTGTTTTGGTCTCTGCTTCGGAGTTATTTAGTGGAGCAGAGACCAGTTTTGAAGGATGTAAAAGCTCCTTTTGAGCTATTGGGAGCAGCCAGAGCTCTCCCAGAGGGGACAGGCCCTGGCACAGAGGAGGCACCACCACGTCCTGGCAGCGCTGCCCCTGCAGGCTCTGTCTGTGCTGCCAGAGGCTCTTTGCCAGCCCAGGACTGCCCTGGAGCCACATTTCTCCAGAGCTTCTCCCTGTGGCTGTGCAGAGCCTCCACGTGCTCCCTCCCAGCTTTGGGGTTTGGCTCCAGGGGAAGGCCAGGCCTGCAGGAGACACCAACACCAACCCCAGCAGGGCTGCAGGAGACACAGACACCAACACCAACCCCAGCAGGGCTGCAGGAGACACAGACACCAATCCCAAACCCCAGCAGGGCTGCAGGAGACACAGACACCAACCCCAGCAGGGCTGCAGGAGACACAGACACCAACACCAATCCCAGCAGGGCTGCAGGAGACACAGACACCAACACCAATCCCAGCAGGGCTGCAGGAGACACAGACACCAACACCAACCCCAGCAGGGCTGCAGGAGACACCAACACCAACCCCAGCAGGGCTGCAGGAGACACCAATCCCAGCAGGGCCATGGCATGGCCCTGCTCCAGCAGGATTCCCTGCTCCCAGGGCTCCTTCCTCCCTCACCCCACGCTCCTGTCCCGTCCCTGCTGGCTGTCAGTGCAAACAGAACCAGACCTGTCGTGATTTTGGGTCCCCACCCACATGAAAACCTGCCTGAGCTTTTGCCTGACAATAGGAGCTGGTTGGGATTTTACTTTTCTCATCCAAGAGAAAAACCAAAAAATAGGAAATACAAAGCTCTGAGGTTTTTCGACATTTTTATTCCAGTTTCTCTCCCTGCAAGGCTCCTGGTCACAGTTCAGTGGGGTATTTCACCTTCTGTCCTGCTCTTGCTGACAAACAAGAGGTAAATTTGGACACATCATCCCAGCTCTAAGAGGGTTTCTCATTTCATTTCTCAGCCTCCTGAGGCTCTAGGAGGGAATCCCACCTCCAGACAGCTCATAAAGTCATTTGTGACACAGGATGTCCCAGTTACTATACAGGAATGTTGAAAGCATTTTATTTTCTCCCCTTTGATTTTTATTGGTTGAGCTCCCAGTGCTCTGTGAGTAATTATACCATTTGCTTTATGTCTTGCTTTTCTAATGACTAATACCAAAATATATGTACAAGCAAATGGAAGCGTATTACTGAGTGATTAACAATGGACAATTAGGATTAATTAAGGCAATTATTTTAATAAATAAGAATTAGTAAAATATATCCATAAACAAAGCCGTGGCTCATATTTAGCAGGGCTGATGCAGGCTAAAGAAACAGAATTGTGACAAACTGGGAGCAGAGGCAAGGAGGAGACAGAGATGATTAAAGAGAAATAGTTGTGTACATAAAAAATGTAATTAGGCATAAGACAGAATGTGCATATCCAGACTGCTCTATCCCTGGCAAGGGTGTTTCATTTCATCTGTTACCACTAGAAATGGGATTTACACACAGCCATTCCTGGGTAACCATGTCCTTAAACTTCCATCTCTTTCACAAAGAGTCACAAAGGCAAAAAACTGCCCTAAGAAACAACAGGAAAATCATTCTGTCCCATCCCTTTTTAGCACCTCACTCCTGCTCAGAGCTGAACAGGATGATTTGTCCTGGGGGTTCTGAGCTAGGAGTGAAATTCAAACTGGTCTAAACAAGAAATGCTCTGGCAACACTGAAAGCAAAGAAAATACAGTATTTCTTTCAAGCTTTCTGCACCTATTGATGACATTCTTTAATGCTCAATTTTTCAGCTGATTTTGGGTGAGTTGAAGTTTGCCTGTTGCTGTGTTTCACAGTGTCCCAGATTCCTCAGCCTCCATCACCTCTGGGAAGGACAAAGCCTGGTGTGGCCACACTGAGGATGATCCTGCTCCTGTGGCACCACAAGTGAGAGTTTCCCCCAGGGCTAATCTGCCCAATTAAATGGATATGGTTCATTACTGGGCACTGTTAACCTTTGGCACAATCAGATCAACAGAAAGAACAGAGCTGGAAAATGAAAGCAAACCTCAAGGTTTGATGTCCTAGACCAGTGCCAGCAGCTTTTCTCCCTACAACAAAGTGCTTGAGTAGATTGGAGTGCTTAAATTACAATCAAATGTCAGTAAAAGGCTGCTAGAGGGTTTAATAACCAGAGTGGTAGGAAAGGACAATGAAACCCTGAGAGTGGTGCCACACAACAAGGCTATGGTGTCCCCAGCCCTATTCAGCCAACAGTGGTTTTAAACAGTGTTTAAAATTGGTTCTTTTTGGCTGGGATGCTTTGGGGTATAAAGCTGTCAGGGCCACAGCCAGGCTCTCCCCTCCTGCAGCAGAGCCCAGCTCTGGCTCAGCTCTGGGGTTTTTGTGGGGAAGAACTCCCAGTCCCAGCAGAGCCTCGAAAAGCAGCTCTGATAAATGAAACTGCATTTCTGTGGGTGCTGAGGGTCAGCACAGTGACAGGAGCACACTCACAGCTGAGAAACCAAAGCCCCCAGCAGAGACTGCCTCAAGTCCATGATTATTCTGTTTGTGTGCTTTGTCTGCTCCTCTTTTTGGCCGTGATTAAACAGGTTTAACACATGGTTTAGGATTTTCCTGAGCTGGTGCATCAATTTGTTATTATGCAGCTGAGTTTTTGGTGGTTATCAGGATTTTCTCTGGTCTGTTATCAAGAGGAGAGGAAGGAATTAAGAAAGAGTCCAGAAAAGTGCACCCCATTGCCCCAAGTCCAAGCTGGAGGCCTCCAGAGCTGGAAAACTGCACAATTTGAGGAGTAAATAATGTGGTACATTAGAGATTAAAACAAGTCTGCTTCAGTCCGTTCTCAAACAACACCAAAAAAAAAAAAAAGGCACAAAATCTTTTTTTTTTTTTTTAGCATGGAAGAACATCAAAATGATATTTATCTCCCTCTTGGGAGAGATGGAATTGAAAGCATTTTAATTCATAAATATCTGGGTTGTTTCTTTTCTGGAAGCTGCCTGAGAATCCAGAGAGGACAGAGAGCTCCAAGTTTAAAACCATGCTGGCAAACCCAGGTAGATCAGCTCTCCTGCAGCTCCCAGACATGGTTATTCCCAGGAAATCTCTTTTCCTGGCTGCCTCTGGAGCCCAGCCCTTCCAGCCTGCTTTTGAGCGTGTTCTGGCCACCTGATTGAGCCATCATTTTCTCATTTGGCTTTTGCAACCTCTCTTGCCTCACTCTCATGCTGCCAATAAATCAGAATTTCCCTGTGCCAGGTTTGGAGGGGTTTTGGAGGTTTGAAGGAAAGAAGGGGAGCTCAGGGTTTGCTGTTTGGGGTCAGTGCATTACATTTCACTGTGGAGGCAAATACAGGCAGAGTTCTCTGTTAAGGTTTTCAGGCAGAGCAGTCCAACAGGCAATTTCCTGTCCCAAGTAGTATTATAATTAGGATTGCCACTGGAATGAAACGCTCTGTGCCCATATTATGGTGTTACACCATGTTAGCATTTCATTGTCGCACCTGACAGACTCCACACCCCCACATCTGGAGAGGGGAACCTCTCATAATGCTGCTTTTCACAGCCTGGCTTTAAATTCCCTGTGGTATTCCTCAATAAATATTTCCATTCACGTGGCTATCAGCAGAGGACCAGGGACAGTGGATAAATGATCACAAAATCTTGTGGTTGTTTGTTATCTGTACAAAGGCACACACACACACATTTATCAGCATCTTGGCTCCAGCAAAGCTGGAATGTCAAGAGAAAATGTTTGGATTTGGTGATCAAGGGAAACCTCTCAAATCCAGCTGTGCCAGCCCAGGAATCCTCCTGAGTTCTGTTCATAAAAGTAAATCAGCTGAAGCTGTCCACGGACACACACCCCAGGTTTAGGGGATCCCAATTTCTGGCAAAAAGACCCTTCTGACACCAGCAGCAGCATCCATGGGCAGTTTCTAACCCCAGCTTCCCATGGCTGGCCTTTGGGCTTGCAGAGCAACCAGGAAAATGATAAAATGAGGAATAAAATGAAGAATAGAGAGCGAGCTGCAGGCCTGGCTGGTGTGTGAGGAGCTGTTTGTGTGTGGATCAGTGCAGGAGCCTCCCCAGTTCATTAGGAGCCAACAGGAAGGGCTGCAGCCCCAAATTCCTGTCATTTCATCTGCAGAGGAGGCCTCTGGCGTGTAACCAGATCTCTGCCCTGCTTTAAGGCTCCCTGATCTTTGCCTTCAGACTTCTGGCCAGGATTAATTTACATAGGGCTGGAAACAAGCGTGGCACTGGCTTGGGTTACACGCAAGGAACACCAATAAACTTCCTGGTGGAGCTAATAAAGGAAATTGGGGAGGAAGGAACAGTCTATCAATTATCAATAGAAGAGAAGCTGCAGGAATTGAGGGAATTAAAGTGTGCAAACCAAGTAGTTGGAAGTTGGGATTCAAAAGGGGACTCAGAGCTCCCTCTTATTTTGAGCAAAATTCTATGTACAGACTGGGAGCAGAAGAGAAAAATAAGCCCAGAGACAGGGAGAGTAATGGCAGAATACAGCACATTTTGGAAAGAAAGGAGAAGGGCATGATTCCTAGCTGGCAGAGGTGGAGATGTGCCACTTTTCTTAAGATATGAGGGGGAAAAAACCAGCTTTTGGGGGGGATTTTCTTGAACCATTTGTTTACATCATTGTTTTAGTGCCACTCCTATTTTGCTCTGATCGCCAATAAATGAAATTTCAAAAGTAATTTTCACTGGAAAATTAATTCCAGTGAGAACAGTTCCTCTATATTCAGTGCTGAATCTGACCCAGGGAAGAAACTGGAACAACATGGAAGAAGACAGAACCCTGCTCTTGTGGGGATTTTTCCCCATCCCCACTCTCCAGTTAATGGGGTTTTTTTTTACCAATGGCTAAATCTGCTCCATTTCCAAGGATCCCATCCTTCATCTCAAACACATTCATACTTTCTGCCTTGGATCTAAAATTTCTTCCAAATTTGACTTGTTATCCTTTCTGCAACCTATTTCTGCATGTTTTCTTATGGTAGTAATAGTAGTAGTAGTAATAGTAGTAGTAGTAGTAGTAATAATAGTAATAATAAGGTAAATACTTTCTCCTTTCACATTCAGATTTCACACCAACCCACAAGAGAGATTAAGAACAAGATCCAGGAGAGCAAAAACAAATATTTGGTCTTGTAGCACACTTCCATGAGGTCATGGATCAGAAAAAAACTGGGCCAGAAAGCCCAAAAATGGGACACACCCTAACCCAGGCCTAGCTCTGAGCACTCTGCTAAGTCCCTTTTTGGCAGATGGGCTGTGCAGAGGGATTGCCTTGGCCAACGAGCTCCTCACAATTTGTGCTTTTCAGTAGTCGGAGTCAGGATTGGGAAAGTTGTTTATTATTCAACCATCTCTTCTAAAGCCAGGGAAACTCTGTTTATAAGAAGCTTCAAAAGCCTCTGTCACAGCTATCAAGGCTCTACACTCTGTGCCTTTGCCAAGTCAAATTAGGTTATTTTACTTGATATTAAGTTTGACAAGCAAAGAGCCTGTGAAAACCAGAATCCCAACTGGGCGTGCCTCCCACAGCTCGCTCCATTTTTGAGGGCAAAAATTCCTACAGTAGCCCTATTCTTCACTCTCATATTTCTGTCTGTATTTATCTTGTCTGGAAATTCCCCTCACTGTGCCCTAGACATCTTCTAATATTCAGATCCTCCAAGAATGTGACCAGCTTTGTTTTGGCGAACCGGTCTCGCCGCACGGGGATGTCTCTGTGGGCTTTGGTTTCTGTTTACCTCCACAGATGATAAATTTATTATCATGCTAATTTGCAGGTCCACTGAGTGTATCAGACTTGTGGGATCCTCCATCCTATAAAAATACCCTTCTGTTACATCATTTCCTGGCGAGGACTGTGCCAAGTTAATTTGTATTTGAACAGACATAGATAATGAGGCAAAATATTCATAGTATGTTGCATTTTTAGAAAGCAGGACAAACTCTTTGAGGACAGAGGGAACATGGAAGATTTCACTCCTTACTGCTTATCCAGGAAGAGATTCCACTAATCTGCTTTGACCATGTTGAAAACAGAATCAGGCCTTTTTGGACCCACAATGGTCCAAAATATATGCAACTATTTAATCAAATCATAATTGCACTTTACTGAATAAAGCTGTAAATATTGGCTTAAATGTTTCCAAAAATCACTGCCATGGATTTCCCCCCTCATTTTGGGAGCCCAGCCCCAGAATAGCTCCATCACTGTCTGGTTTATCACTCTTATTTCAGTGTGGCCACCAAAACTGAAGCAGAATTTAAACATATTCTTCAACAGAAAGAAATATGAATCTGCATTATCATGGAAACATGAAATAATAGAATCATGGAACAGCCTGGGGTGGAAGGGACCTTAGAGATCACCTGGACCCAGTCCCCCTGCCCTGAATCATCCCATGAAGAGAGGATATTTCTCCCTTCTCTGACAATTCGTTGTGCTCCAGGAAGAGTTGCTGGCAATGGGAAAAGGAGTTCCAAAGGGGCTGGTGGAGCTGTGTGTGAGGTGTTCTGATCATTCCATGCCCTTTTCTGCCTGCAGCCCAGCAGAGCCATCCCCACAAGGCTGGCATGAGGCAGCCTGAGGGATCCTTGACTTTTCCAAGCCATCAGAGGGTCAGGGATGTGTCTCCACACTCTGACTCCGTGCTGATGGAGAACACCCCAAAAAAGGGTGATCCCACCTCTGCATTCCAGGCAAATGGCACCAGGCTGGCATGGGGTGTTTGCATCTCATCACAAAGCCCCAAATGAGAGCTCTGTCCTTGCCACAGAGGGGGAAATGAGGGAGAAACACTGCGGGAGAAAATCTGTGCAAAGCAGGAGCCCGCAGTTTTATAAGGGAGCAGTGGGTCAGGGGGTGTAAATTTAACTGTCACACTCAGGTACAATTGAAGGGCACATAAAAAGTCTGGGAATGCCACTTTATTGAGTCCTCAGAAAAGGCAGTGTGCACTCCAGGAGAGGCTCTTGTCTTACATCCTGGGGATAATGTCACTGGTTTGGGATTCATAAACAGGGTCTGCACAGGAAGAGGGGATTATGCTGGCAATGTGAGAATCCACCACGAGGAATATTTACAAGCTATAAATCCAGCTGTTAATTTCAGGTTATCAAAAGCAATCACTGTCTCTCAGCTCTCAAACAACATCTCATCATCATCATCATCATCACCATCATCAACATCATCACACCAGTAATCAGCCACTGCAGAATGAACTCAGAGTGAAGCCGAATGTCTTGAAGTGCATTGTGTTCCTTTCCTTCACTAAGCATTCGATCCCAGCCTCAATTAACAAGATATTTCTTGCTTAGGCAGGAGAGGGGGCAGGAGGGGGAGAGGTCTTCAAGAAATACATGCACAGCTTTCAGGAAGCAGAAATGTGTTTGTAATTTGCAACAGGAGGGAAAATAAAAGGCTGAAAAGAAAGATTGATTCCAGTTTTCAGACTATTAAATCAATGTCAACTTATCAAATCCTTGTATTTCCTGGAAGGAGAACAAAGGTAACATAAATGAATATGTTTCCAGATTTGTGATCTGTTTACAGTTATATTGTGCACTTATTAGCAGTATGTCTATTCAACCACAATTAGAAAGACTACCCTTTTTCCTTTGAGTTTCATGTGTAAATTTGTACTCAGAGGAGTGATAAACAAAAATCAATCTCTACAGGAGCTGTTCAGACAAGCGCCCTTCAGACTTTACTACCGACAGCTGTGCTGAAATACTTCCCCAACCACAGGACAGCAGTTGCCAGCTGTTCTAACCCTACACACAGAGCTCGTGCTCTGCCTTGCAGCCTTGTCCCACAGCTCCATCTCCCAGGCATCAGCTCTGAGCCTTTTGTGCTGCTTTTATATAGAGATGCTTTATTAGAGTGCAATTCTGTCATCTTCAGGTGGAGCCACCTCCCATCCACCCAGCACAAGGGACAAAACCCCATCCCATTGTCAGGGTAGTCCTATATCCCAAATCCACAGAGCAATAAAAAAGCATTTTACAGCACAAAACATCTGCAGCTTGGGTTTCAACATGTTCTGAGCTGTGGCAGAGGTAGAGAGTCTGATTTTTTTTGGCGTTCTTCTCCACCAGTCTTGTTTTCTAATTTTGTACTAATCAGCTTTTATTGTCCCAAGTGACAGGATCTTTATGCATCCTTGGGGATAATGATCTATGGTGCTCCTGAGCTGTCATTTTGATGAGAGATTGACTGGGTTGAATAAACAGGTCAATCCTAACATAAAGATTATCATGGCAAATCAGCTGTCAGAGGCCCTGCTTAATTTATTCTGACCTCATATCACAGAAAGCAACACGAATCCTTCTGGAAATACCAGGATAGTTCTGGCTCAGTGCCAGCACTGACAAAGATATTTTGATCAATGGCAGGGTAGGTTCCTTTCACAATGAAATTAGGCGTGGTGTGTCTTCAGCAGAGCCCAACAAATCATTGCATGCTGCTTATTCTTCTCAATCCTTCCTCTGAGGAACAGTATCCAGCAGATTGGGTTCAGAGTGCAGCAGGGCTGGGGACAGAGATTCCACCAGATTTCACACCAAAACCTTCATGGCTCTTTTTCCCACGGCTCTCTGCTCCTCTTGTTGTGCTTCCCCTGTGATGTTTGACAATAAGGTCCCATAAAATACAAGAGTGAAATGAAATGACCACATATCTCAAACTCTGCATTTTGAAACCATCTTTCGCTTTCTAGAAACTCTGAATCTGTGGGAAAATTGATGCATTTCCCTTGGGTTTTTTTGCAGAACTAATATGAATTTCCTAAGTTTCTTAGCTGTTTACTGAAAGAAGACATTAGTGAAACACTCTGACCAGCCTGATGTCTCCTCTCCTCACAGGGCACCATAAAAACCAGGCAGTACAGGAGTGCGACACCATTAAAAGAGAAACCTTTTCCAGGAGAACTCCACTTGGGCAGTTTTAAGTTTTCTTTTCCCAGCCCTGTGTTGTCATGGGTGTCTCTTAGTTGGCAAGAACATCAGATTTAATAAGGAAGACCTGGGAATAAAATCAGAGAGTGGGCAGATGTAAAATGCTGTGTCTGGGTGCAGGCATCAGCCTCCAAATGTCTGGGGAGGATGAACATTTCTATGGAATGACCTTTTTGTGAGAGATTTCTCTGTGACTGCCCCTACTCCTGGGTTTCTCCTGCTTTCCTCTGGAGCAGCCTGGGTTGCTGTGATAATGAGGGGTTGGATTTTCCATGTTCTGGTGTTATTTCTATGGAATCATGGAGCACCTGCCGTGTGAGACACCACCTTGGTGTTGGAGAAGACACACAAAAGGAAGGGCAGTTGGAAGTTGCTCAGCCTGCTGATAAAGGGATTTCTGGTGAGGTGATGATTCAGGATGCACAAGGATTGCCCTGATTGTGGAGTGGTGCCCGCCCAGGTGCCCCCTCCACATCATGCCCAGACAGGGAGAGGGGAAAAGGCACTTCCAGAATGGGACTGGGGCTTTTGCCTCCTCCATCCTGTGCCTCTCCACACATGCTCTGAGGAGCTACCAGGTCCCCAGGTGATATCTCTGGGGTTTTTTATCCTTTACAGCTGGAACTGCTGGGCTTTTACTGGTACAGAATCTTCCCATGACTTGGAGGCTGAAGCAAACTTGGAGTGTCTGGAAATTAAACCAAACCAGGCACCAGGGTTACAGATCCTGGTCCTTTTTGGCTTGTGCTTGGTCCATCCCACCAAACAAGAGAAGCCCCAGCTCCAGCAGGGATTGCATCCCTGGTGGCTGCACAGAAGAAAGCAAAGCCAGGCAGCCCGTGGGAGTGGAGGGGGAAGGGAAATGAAAGAATATTTCAAATAAACAAATATACATCCCAGGAAAAGCTCTTCCCAAGAATGTGTAGAGAACTGCCTGCAATCAGTTAATCAGCATAATTGTTTCTAATTAGGTTCCAGAGGCACCTCACAAACAGAGGATGGGGTCTGGGGAGTGCGGAGAGGAAAAACTTTGCAGTGGTGCATTAATGACAATCATAACTCTCTGCACAGCCAGGGAGGCTTCTGCTCTAATTAGAACCATTCTTGCTGAAATGGGAGGCGACATGATTTGTGAAAAAGACACCCTCAGCATGTAATTTTCTATGTAACAAATCTAGAAAGATGGATGCTCTTTGATCTCGATTCTCCTGTTATTGCTGTTCACACTGGGAAGGGCTCTTTAATGAAACAATCTCGAGGTAATTTACCGCCTTTGAAGTCCTGAAATGTGCTGCCAACAAAATTTCTGGTTTAGTGGAAGCTGCTGCAGCAGTCACTCAGGGTTGCTTAATGGAGCCCCAAAACTGGAACATCAAGACATCAAAGGTGAAGGTGCCATGTGATTAATAAACGGAGCTATTCATTTGTTTCTGCCTCAGAGGCAATCTGACAATTTATTGTCACCGGCTAATTTGCACTTTGTGAGTACTTGCTCTTACTAGTCATGCTGCCTATAGAACAAGATAAGTGATGTTTACACGGAGAGGGGAGGAGAACAGACCCTTTTTAAACCTGGGGTAGAGGAGGGAAAAGAAAAGGTGTTTTCCAAAATGACGGTGGAAGCGACCCAGACTGTGGAATTTTATAAGAGGGGAAGCTGGGCTGAGGGTGAGACACTCCTGCCCCATTCCCTGCCCTCCCCCTGCTGCCTTTGACCATCTCCTTGTTTACACGCAGTTGCCAGGAAGCAAATCCCAATTAAAAGTGGATTACAAGGCAATGAAACAGCATTGTTATGAGGGAAGAGTTACACCAATCCATTTCTTTTTAATTTGATAGCTAATCCAGGGGGTTCAGATACTGGGGTAGGGAAGGTGGGTCTGGAAAATCTCTGCTGATGTCCGTGGTGGCAACAAAGTCTGGTTTTTTGAGGGTCTTTCCTCCTGGAAGTGTCCAGGTAGGACCTCTACCCCGTCAGGCCCTCCTTGCCTTGAGAAAGCCTGAAGAGAAATGAAACAGCCCCCCCCCCCAAAAAAGAGAGGAAAAGGTGTTTTCCCAGAGAAAGTAAAAGCTTCATTCAGATAATGCAGTCCGACCACCTTTGTGACCAAATGAAAACAAAATATTTGTGTAAGAATTCCGGGAATGTAATGGGGATGTGGAGTCTGATAATGCTGCCTGCAACAAGGAGGAGTTTGGGGGAATCCAAAGCATGAAGAGCAGGGAGAAATAGAGTCAGTACCTCCCAGATTAGATCTGCAGATGAATTCTCCCTCCCTGTTCCTGAAAAATCCCCTTGCCATGGCTCTGCCCTGTCAGGGGAGGGCAGCTGGATGCTGATCTCCCTCCTCGTGAGGCAGAGGAGCAAGGGGCATCCTCTGAGGCCTTCTCTGGCCTCAGATATTGGAGATTCCAAAACCTCAGGCTACAGGGGCGTCAGACCCAAGGAATTTGGTCTGATGGGTGTAAATTGGTAAATAGATTCTATTAAGACACCTCCATAAAATTTATATCCAACTTCATTTTTCCAGCCTTCTCCCAAGAATTGGGAATGGGCAGCTCCAAATCCAGTTTTGATGTTTTCAAAATTAAGACAGAAATCTCAGGTCAGAAGAGCCCAGGGTCTGACTAAAACCCAATGTGAGTCTGATCACATTGGGTTTTTTCATTTGGGTTTTTGGTGGTGGGTTTTTTTTTTCAATGTTTCTTGAGGATTTGATCCCCTCCTGTGCCACAAGCCCAGATTTCTTCACCCTTTCATGGCAGCTTGTCCAGGGAGAGACCACGAGGTGTTTGCAGGGTGCATGGGCTGCACAGTGCTGTGTCCACAGGGATATTTCCTGAGGCTCACACCCCACAGCCCTTGAACACAAACCAGAACCCTCCAAAACTTCCACCTTGGGCTGCCCCAGCGCCCAGGGATGTCCCGCCACGCCCAGTATGGAGCAGCCAGCCAAACTGGTTCCACTGGCAGGGTGAGGTGGTCCCAGTTCACAGCAGAAATTAAAGTGCCAAACCAGTTCAGGGGAAGATCTCTGTGTGCCAGGCTGGGATGTCACAACCACCACGCTCTGTGTGGGCACAGCAAATATTTATAGGCAACCTTTTCATGAACTGGCTGTAAACTGGGTTCGCAGGGAAATGTAGGCAGGGCCTTTGGGGCTATTTTTGGGCCTTACAATGAGGCTGGAGATAGGAGCCTCTTTGGCAGCTCCTTGCCTTGCAGTGCTGGGGAGAAGGGAGAAGTTCAGAGCTATGTAAAAACTCAGGAGCAGTAATTAAAAAACTCGACTGGAGAACTGCTATCAAACCTCTGAAAGGAATTATTTCATGAGCTGTTGAAGCTGGAGGCAGCAATTTGGCTCTTTGTGAACCCCTGACCATTGAAATCTAAATTTTGCTGTGCAAAGAATCAAAATTAACCACAAACCACTGCACAGAAAAAAAAAAAAAAAAAAGGGGTTGTATTTTTCTTGGGTTTTTTTTTAAAAAAAAGGGAAAAGAAGTCTCATCTCTTTGCTCTATGGGGGTTAACATGCAGCATCCTGGCTCCTGTCACTAAGAAGCACGATAAGACTTCAAAGAGTACAGTGCAGAGCAGATACAGGCAGGCAACAAGAACTGGGGCTAATAAGAAGCTTGTAAAAAAAAAAACAACAAAAAAAACCCGCAAAACAACCCCCCAAACAGAAAAGAAACCTTAATGAGATCTTACATGATACAATCATTGTCCATCTTAAATAACCTCTTTTTATTAGCAGGTTTAAAGGACCCCAGACAGCAGCAAAATATTATCTGAGGTCCATAGCCATGGGCATGGAGCAAGGAAAGTGAATTCGAAGACCTCTCTACATCTGGAGTTTATCAGCTCTTTTCCTGGCTAGTATTACAGTAAACAATTATCTGTAGATCAGGAGACAGCAGGGACTTTAAAGACCCAAATTACAGAGAAAGGGAGAGAGAGAAGGAGAATACAAGAGATAAAAAGGAGCCTATGCATCTTATCGTGCTAATGAAATCAACCTGACAATCACGGCAGGCTGCGGGGGTATTACAGTGTCTGGCATGAAATGAGCACTTCCAGCACAGGCTCCTGTGTCAAACAGCAAATAGACACGAAAGAGAAGAAAAATGGACCGCTAGGGCAAGGAGAGTGATTTATGGGCAGCACTCAGACGGCTGGGCAGCTTTAAACCCTCCTCGAGTGTGCTGTCAGGAGAACAACATATTCAAATGTTTCCATTAGCATTTCAAGGGGCTGGGAGTGCTCTGCAGCTCGCTGAGCCCCAAAATGCCATTAATGGGGAAATAACGAGGGCAGTGGTGCTGGTTGCTGCCGTGGAACCATCACCTGTTGGTAGGGTGCAGTGATTCCAGTGCTCCAAATTTGGCTCATTCCCACCATTTCCAGCCTTTCTCTGCTGGCTGGTTGCAAACAGCAGCTCTTCCAGCGAAGATTGGGTCCCAAAAGGCTGTTTTCCAAAATTCTGGGAGGTAAAATCACCCTGATCCTTGGTGGAACAGCCGCAGTTAGAAATGTGAAGGTGTGCTCTATTTTTATAAGGGATGGATCCATTACTGCTTTGGAAAGTTTATTTTTCCCCTCTTTATCCATGGACTTTGTGTCTTTCAAATGGAAACAACCAAGCCAAATATTCTACAACTGGAAAAAGATAAAGGGAAAATGGCCTTTGGAGCTGGGAGTGAAATACTGGGATATTTTGCTTAGCAATCTTTCTGGGGCACTGGAGTTGTATCTGTCCAGTTCTACATTGCACAAAGAGGTTCTGAGACCCAAAAGATACTGACAGGAGATCCTCATGTTCATGGGCAAACCTCCTCCAGCAGAACAGGGCTCATCCTGCTCTGAAACAGAGCTCCAACCACTGAAAAAGTGCATCTGGAGAAAGTCTTCCCACCACAAAACATCCTGATAGAAACTGTTCTCTGTGACCCACTACAGGGTCAAGGCAGTCAGTGTGGCCCTGGGCACAGCTCCTGTGTTACAGCCAAAAAAACAGAATAAAAACTTAATGTGTTTGCGATATAAAATTCTACTTCTTTCTATTTGGCTGCAAAATCAGTGTCTTGTCAGTGTGAGCGGAGTTGTGAGAAATCTCATGTGAAAAACTGAAAATATGAAATATCAAAAGCGAGGTTTGCTTGAGATGGAGTCAAAAATCAACAAAACAGGAAGGCTCTGATGAGCTGGGGCAGGGGGCAGGCAGGCCAGAGCTTTTTGCTGCAGGCATTGAGGCACTGCAAGAACTTTCCTGAGTAATAAATTCTGTAATCCTTTAATGGGCAACTCCAGATTTGTACCTGTGAGACCAAATGCAGTTTATACAAAAACCAAGTCAAAGCAGGGAAAGCAGAGGCATTAATGACTTGTTTGTGTGGAGAGGCCAGGCAGGAATCCCTCTCAGGTCCTGCTTCCCCAAATGGGGGCTGGAGAGCCCTGCAGGAAGCAGAGCAATCCTGTACCAATTATGAGGCAAATATTCGTTTTGAATCCCAGCTATTTCATCCTCTCATCTCTGTTTCCTGAGGAGGTGGGTCCTGATGCCCTTGGGAAGGCAGCAGAGGCTGATTTCTGCCCACAGTGAATCTCCACATCACACTGAGGGCAGGGCAGTGCCCACAAGTGTCCCTTGGGGCTGGGACAATTTTCTGAAGATGCTCAAGCCTGTTTGGCCCATGGTGCTGAGGATCCCAGGCCAGCTCTGCCTGTGCTCTCCCATTGATCTCCAGCCTGGAGAAGTAACTCTGCATTTGTTTGTGTCGTGGGAAGATGTCATCTTCATCTCTCTAATAGGTTTTCAAAGGGTAACATTTTGTTTGAAGGGAAAGAGGAAGGAAGAAAGCAAGTGACAACACTAAATTAGGGTTACTCAGGATGTTTCTGTTTGCCCTTCATGTTGGCAGCATGATGTGTTTCAGTTGCCATTCTTCCCAATAAAATCTTTTTTTAAGTATGGCTATTGTTAGAAGCAACTGTTTAAAAACAAATAAGAACACATTAAGGCTTCTTAAAGAACTCAAATTATGTAAAGGGTTAGATTATGTCTTTTAGACCTCTGTCTAACCTGTGTAGGTCAAATAACTTAAAAACACACTGGAGGAAGAATTTATCTTTTGCTGAGGGTCACAAATCTGGATGAAGAGTGATGAAATATGAAATTACTCTCTTTCCTATGTGGGGAAAAAAAAAAAAAAGGGAAAGCAAAGGGGACATGGCAGTGACATAGGAGAGGAGAAAGTAGGTGGAATGGGGAATCCTGGAATACATTTGCTTTGGAGCAGGTTTGTTTTGCCAGGGCTGGTTCCAGCTGCTTGGTCAAACATGCTGGACCAGCTCCTGTCTCTGTGTGAATCAAGAAGAGCCTAAACTCATCCATTCCATTGGGACTGTGTCTATTTATAGCCAGGCAGGGCTTTATCCAAGGCAGGTGTGCCATGAAGTTCATTTTCCAGACTTGTTTTTTAAGTGCTGAATTTGCTAGAAGTCATAAATGCTGATAAATGGTGGTAAACAAGGCTTGTTTTGCCCTCCATGGCAGCTACAAATCATTTTGTACAGTAAACAGCACTTGGTGGAGTTGTTTTCTCAGCCAGTCAAGTCTCTGGAAACAAAACTCCTGTTGCAAATATTCTCTCTTTTCCCCTCTCCCTGTAATAAGGTTTACATCTCTCTCTTTTTTTTTTTTTTCCTGTCAGTGCAGTTTTTTGATTTCCCAGGCAGATACATTATCTGGTGAATGCCACATCTTCCTTCCGACAGGATGCATCACCCTGGGGTGGGCAGGGGTGTGGGGAAGGGATTGTGCTTCCTCAGTGATCAGACTTAAATAAAACAGTCTAAAAATCCCTTTATGGTGCCGTCTCCAAAGTGCACAGCTTAGACGAGGGATGAAGGAATTTCTTTCCTTGTCAGTTCTTCAGCTGGGGAAGAAAAGGGGAAGATGGGCAGAGCCAGGCTGGAAAATCCAGCAACAAAGGCCCAGCTGCTGTCACTGCTCCTTTCCAGGAGTAAAAGTCTCCCAGTTGGGCACAAAGCCCACTGAAATTTTTAATGGGTGGATGATGGATGGATGGATGGATGGATGGATGGATGGATGGATGGATGGATGGATGGATGATGGATGGATGGAGGATGGATGGATGGATGGATGGATGGATGGATGGATGGATGGATGGATGATGGATGGATGGATGGATGATGGATGGATGATGGATGGATGGATGGATGGATGGATGGATGAATGGATGGATGGATGGATGGATGGATGGATGGATGGATGGATGGATGGATGGATGATGGATGGATGGAGGATGGATGGATGGATGGATGGATGGATGGATGGATGGATGGATGGATGGATGATGGATGGATGGATGGATGGATGATGGATGGATGATGGATGGATGGATGGATGGATGAATGGATGGATGGATGGATGGATGGATGGATGGATGGATGGATGGATGGATGGATGGATGGATGGATGGATGGAATCATGGATGGATCGAGACAGAATCACTCCACAGAACCAGTGGGAAGGAAAGTAGGAGGAGGAGCAGAACTCTCCATTGTTTGGAAAATATGGATTTTACAGCATGCAAAAACAGGAGAGAGATGAAAAAGATGAGGGGAATTCACATCAGTAGAGGGCAGGGATGCTTTCAAGCCTCATTAAGTCGTTTACAGAGCTGAGATTGTGTTTGGTCAGGATGGCAGGGCTGGGGGTGGCTCCTCAAAGTAAAAGGTTCTTTCTTGTGAAGAAAATTAGCCCTTGGCTGTGGCTCTGACTCACACGAAGCCAAACACAACAACCTGGAGCAGCTGCCCCTCTCTGCCCTGGAAGAGGAGTGGGAGCCCCCAGTCTGAGCTGGGATGAGGCAGGGATGAACCCAGGGGGACAATTCCATCCTTGCCCTGAGCTTTCTGGGGTGCAGGGCTGAGGAAAGGCAGCTCAGGAGAAATCCCCTCTCTTTTCCAATCAGATACCGTATCAAAGCTTTAACACACAGCCAAAGGGATCCTTTTTTAGGGCTAATGATGGTCAAATCTCAACATGTTTTCAGTGTCAGCTCGACTTGAAAGCATCCTGCCAGCAGTCAGAGACTTCAAACATAGGAAAAATTGCCATATTCCTTGAGGTCTCCCATCCTTCCCTTTACTGGATCTTCTTTCTCCAAACACCAAATCTGAGAGCCCTGACCTCAAAAAACACCTCACTAGGCAAGGTTCTTCTCCTGCCAACTGGAGCCAAAACTCAACCCTCCCCAACCCTAGAGGAAACTTTCACCTTGCATATTCCAGTTTCATTTGTTTTCAAGGTTATTTTTGCTGCTGCTGGAGCTTAGGGGAGTTCTGTTATTTACTTATCTTTGATCCATTGTTTCCCAAGTCAGACATTCTATTTCTTTCTGTTTTCAGCCTAAATTGTTTTACATCTCTTATTTTCTTAGGCAAGTATTTTGGTTTTGTTTTTCCTTTTTGGCCATTGGGTTAGGGGGGAAACTTCAAATATAAAATGTATAATTATTTGGTTGAGGAACATTAGGGAAGATGAGGAATAAAAGAGGGTTTGTATATTCAAAAGTTTTCTTTCTCTCTTTTATAAATTAGTTTTTTTACCTTGAGGCCAGTTGCTTAAATCACAAGGACTCCCAATGCCAAAACAAAACAAAAAAAGAGCCTGGTGCAAGGCAAAGCACAGTTAAAAATGGTCAGAAAAAGAATAATCATTTTCCTGGTTTTTAGTTGCCAGCAGGGGAAAACCTCTTCTTTACATCTCATTTGAACTGCAGGAGCTCCTCAGCTCATGCTAAATGAACAGTTCAGCTTAATTGCTGCTGCTGAGGAACACTTGAAAGAAGGAAGTTTGGTCAAGTCATTTGTTCCTTTTGCATCTTTATCTTCAGTCTGACATGGGTTTAACCTCTGCTCCTAATCCCCGTGCCAGTCAGGTTCAGCTTTCATCTCAGCAAGGGAAAGTCGCAGTTTGTGGTTATTTTAAGAGGAATAAAATCTCTAAAGTGAACACTGGGCTATGGCAGAATGGTGGCAAAAGCTGAGGGGAAGAGGCTTTTCCTGGAGAACCTCTGGGGGGACAGCAGGAGCCAGGGAGGGAACCTTGGTTTGTTTTTTGAGGAACCCCACCAGGCTTGCAAAGCTTTGTAGAGCTGCTTCTTGTTTATTCATTCCTCTACCTGAAGGCAGAGAACACTGTCCTGACACTTCAGGGGCTCTGAAGGTAGAAGAGAATTCTTGACTTGAATTCTCTCACCTAAATTTAGACTCTTAAATCAGGAGCCCAGCTGCTCCTGGCTTCCCTTTATAGCCAAGAAGGAGACAAAGATGCCTCCAGAGGGAATTTAAACATTGACATCGTGCCATTCATCTCTTTAATCCTCTTTTTCTGTCCCTGGCTGAGTCCAGACTGCCCAGCTGCACCCATTCCCTTGACATCCTCTTGTCCATCACATTCATCTGGCCCCAGAAGTGAAATCCCACCAGGATCCATAAAGCAAACGCACCTTTAGCCCAAGGGAACTCATTGCCACAAGGTCTTCCTGAGGCCAAAAGCTTTGGAGGATTCCAAAAGGTATCAGATATTTGTGTCAGGAACAAAAATAGCCAGGTATAATAATCAAGGTTAAAGAAAATAAATAAAACTTTTCACAGAGCTATAAACCTAACATTCTTCAGGGTTTATGTGAACTTGTGACTAATAAGGGTTTGGAGTGAGTTTTGTACAGTGGAAATTCTCTGGGATTTGTGTTTTAGCTCACATAGGCACTTCTGAAATCCCACCCCCTGGGTCTGCTGGGCTTCTGATTGATCCAGGATGACATTTGCTGGGAGCATGTGTTTCTAATCACCAAACAATGCACAAATTTGTTTTTAAAAGTAGTGAAAAAAAAAGATCCTGCATAATTTAGAGGGAAAAAAGACAACAAGCAAATAAGAAAAGAAAACTTTTCCCAATAAATAGCCACAAATAATTTGCTCAGCAGGATTCCTTTCCTTAGTTCTGATGCTCTGCATGGCCTTCCTGTCTACATAAAGAAAAACCTTGGCCTTTTCTCTCTTTCTGCTTAGTTTGGGTTTTTTCAGATGGCATCAAAAACATCATGGATGCCTTGGAGTCTGGAGTGATGGTGATGGGGACGGCTGGAAGAACTTCCACTCTACAGAATACAGCATTCAAAGCTAATTATTTAACAAGGTACTTTGGCCATATTTCTCCAAATCTCCAATTAGGAGCACGGTCTAATTTGGGATGCAGCTCATTAGGAGTGCTTTTAATGACTGCTGTGCTCTGAGGAAGTACAAAGCTCAGTCCTTAATAGCTGTCATTGGGGGGAACCTTGGAGCACAGATACTCATCAGGACACCGTGGCCATCCTCCAGCTGCTGAGGGAAATGAAGGGAGTCCCTCCAAAGAGATGTTTTCCATGCAGGATGGATGGAGGGAACCTGCCCTGCAGCAGGAGGGGCAGGGACTGAGCCCAGCCAGGATTAAAGGACTCAGAGGCTGTAAAAAGGTGATGCCAAAGAACTGAGCAGCACCTGTACTTAGAGCACACAAAGTGTCTCCTCACCTGGTGTAAATAGATGAGGTCATTGTCAGTTAGAAAGGGAGAAGCCTCAGAGATCTGAGCAGTTCCTTTGTCCAAAGTTTCCCCCCCATGCTTGCAGAGATCACAGCACCTCGAATAAAGGTCACCCCCCTCCATACCCTGCACCATGGGGTGACAATTAGAGCACCCTCAGGAGCTTCTAATCATTGCAAAATAATTGTTGTAAATTTTTACAGAAGCCTTTTGTGGGATTTTTTTTTTTGGTCGGGTTTTTATTTCCCACTCCTTCTTGATCTGTGCAGCTGAGTCACGGAGCTGGAAGGGGCTGAGGGAGCTCTCATCACTGAGGGCTCACACTGAGCACCCAGAGCTGCCTTTGTGTCACTGAAACCACCACACAGAAACCACTGTTCTGTCACTGGGGCTGCATGGCTGTCCCTGGGACTGGAAACGAGCAAATTGCAGCAGCAAGTGGGAGAGAAAACGAACACAGAGGCCCTTTGTGTTCTACAGGCAGCCTTTTTAAATTTACAAAATGTCTTAGAGCTTACTCTAAAAGCAGCCAGTTAGTCTTTGCTGGCCTTTTATTGGCTTGGCTTTGATCATTTCAATCAAATTTTATAGCTGCCAACACTGAAGAACAGTTGCCATCCACGCCATGCTTCTTTCAAGTCCCAGAAACGATCCCAAAGTAATTCACTGCAGGGCTGCATCTTCAGAGAAGACAAGGGGCCAAATATTAACACAATTGCATCAGTTTGGACCTCATGTACTTTCCCCAGCCACAGAGGAAGAAGAATTTACATAATTGTGTGGCCTTCTCTGCTGTCCTCTCCCTGTCCTGCCCCACAGAAGAGCAGCACCCAGATTTCATTCCTTCACCCCCTGATGTGGCTCCTGCAGATGGAGTTGGTGCCTGAATGGCAGGAAAATCACCTGAGATGTCCTGACTTCCTGTGCACTGAGAGGATGCCAGCCTGCAGAGCTCTCCTTGTGACAGATTTGCAGATGATCCTTTGATTTTACAGGGAGAGAGATGTGTGACTGATGCCATTGATGTCATGGAATTTATTTCAGCAGGTGATTCAGTGCTGCTGTGCAGAAGGACAGGATCTTTCTGCCTTTCTAACAGAATATTTAATCCATCTTTGCCCGTGCTGATGGTGAAAACTGAGGCCTAAAATCTTCTGGAGCTTTGTAGGCAGGTGGGACAAGCATTCATGACTGGACTCTGTTAATTCCAGGCATCCAAATTGCTGCACATGAGGGAGCTGTGGGGAAGAAGGAGCTTTTTACAAATCCCAGGGATGATTTCAGGCTCCCCAGCAGGAGTTCCAAGAGGTTTTAAAGAGCTCTGGATCCCCTCTGGAACAGCAGCACTGACACCCCTGGAAGCTGTTGCTTCACCACAGCACCACCTCTCCCTCAGTCAGCTCAAACTGTGGAAAAGGAGAATTTCTGCTCAGCTCAGATTGTGGAAAGGGAAAAATTTCTGCTCAGGGAAGCAGAACTTGTACAACAAATTGCACCAGAGGCGCTGGTTTTCTCAGAGAACATGTCTGACTGAGCAGCAGAGCAATGAATCTGATTCCTCTCCGGGCCTGGCCATCCACCCCCTCAGCAGGATCAATCCATTCCCTCCTGGCAGCCACAGGGGGAATAAAGTGGGGAAATATGGTGAGAAAGTGCTTCAGTGAAGAAGATTTGAGGGATTTTCTCCTCAAATGCCCTGCACCATTCCCTTCTCTTCCCTCCACCTGCATGTGGGCGTTGCAGGCCATTGCTGATAAAGGCCAGCCAGAAATCTGAATATCATTAGAAGGCCCAGGTTGTTTATTAAAGGTTTTAACCGCAGACTTGGCCTTGCTCATGGCTTCCCTCATCCCATGTTAAAAAGTATCCTATGGAGGCAAAGAATTAAAAGCTCATGTGTCCTGTGTTTTGTCCTGGTTTGATTTATGGTGCGCTTTGGTTCCATTCTCTGTGTGCAACCTGTTAAATCACCCTGAGGAGGTGTGAGGGTAATACCTGATGGTGAAGCATTTGTTTAAAAAACTGCTGAGGGCAGCCCTGCTGGGATTAGAGATTGGCAGGTGGGGAGATGATAGTTTGATCTTCATTATCTCCTTCTAATTAAATAAAACCAAAGGCACTGCGGGCAGCAAGCAGGCACCTTTTAAATGTTACACTGCAATAAACACAGATAGTTCAATAAAATCTCTCTGATGCTTTCCATTCTCAGTAGGGCTGGGGCTAATATCCCACAAACCATTCTTGGCAGCTTTGAAGCATGTTGAACACTCAACTTTTTCAATTTTAAACATGATTTTTTTCTTGAATGTGTTGCCCTTTCCCAGTTTTCCTGCCTCAATGCACCAAAGATGGGTCATGCTGTGGGACAGGCAATGTTCAGTAATCTGAGCAAGGGAGAGCAGAGAGCAGCAACCCTGATCACACAAAATAGATGTAAATTAGGCTAAAAGAACTGCTTTGTTTAATATATTGGCCTTTGATGAATGAAGTCGAGGCACGGAGTGAGTCATAAATGTAATGAAAAAGGAGCGAGCGTGTTTGGGTTTGAAGTGTGGCAAACTCCAGGCCACATTCTGATAATCCAGCATGGAAGGTGAAGGGGAGAGCCAGAACCAGACTCCTGAAACCTGAACACCTCCAGATGTTGACCTGTTCCACTGACCCAGGGCTTTACAAGGGCTGCAGCAGAAACCCCAGACCCTGAGCTTCACCCATGTGTGAGGAACCCAAACCTCCTCCCAGACTTTACAGTTCTCCTCCTTTAGCAGAGAAAAGCTATAAATAATCCCATTTACATTGCTGGGACTTTGATTTCATTTTCCTCCTTTCTCCTGCAGCTCTTCAAGAGAGGCACTGGATAATTTGATGATCACTGAGCACTTGTCTTGCTGTGCAGGCCTGGGCAGTTGGGAAGGCAGAGCTTTCATGGTGCAATGTGGGATTTCCCTGGGGAAAGAGGAAGTTCTGTCTTCCCTTTGATGGAATATTGTAGGTTTTGTTTGCACTTCTTATGGGAGGATTGGGAGCTGATTCTTATTTCTCTCAGATTTGATTTCTCTGGTGCTGCCCATGATACTTTTATCACGAAATGTGATCTATCTTTCATAACAGACCTGCTGATTGGATCTGACAGTTGCACAAAGGAGGCTGAATTTCTCCCAGGGATGAGAAAGAAGGACAGGAACTCATAAAATATAAAAGAAAATAATAATATGGCAAAAGGCAGTTTAAAACCATCATTTATATGTATACAGGGAGCTTGGGGATTATTTTGAAGCCAAATAATGAATTTTGATTGGTGCTGAGAGTGTCTCAATGTGTTGGGTGGGCACTTTGTGCCATTTTACATGAACACAAATTATGTGAGAAATTACCTTTTTACATGAACACAAATTATGTGAGAAATGACCACTGGCTGTGGGGTCCCTCAGTGCCACCAGGCTGGGACAGCCAGACTGTCACAGGCACAGCAGGGACAGCACCTGAGAGCCAAGACCAGGCAGGGGAGAATCCTTTATTTGGGTGCTCCTGCTGTTGCACCAAGGTCCTTGGTGCCAGCCAGGGGATCCCCCAGGCCTTCCTGCACCCTCCCTGGTGCCACAAGGAGCTGTCCTTGCCCCCAGCAGGAGGGGGCTGTGGTGCCATTCCCACAAAAGGATCTTCTGGGTGGACTGCTGGCCTGAACCAGCGCGGTGAATCCCACGTTAACTTAAAAAACATTAAAATGATAACTTCATCTCGAGTTACTTTCCTATTCATCTATAGAATTTCTCAATTATGTATGACTAATTTTGCACAAAGTCATTATTTGGAGCAATTTGTCTAAGTATGAGAGGCAACACCTTCAACCTTCCTGGATGGTGGGTGGGGAAAATGTCATAATCAGTTCTGCTTTGGCATGAGTTATTAAGCGGTCACAGGAGTTCAAAGGAGAGAAATAATGAACAGGTAAGTCATTACATGCAAAAATTCTTCTTCTATATTATCAAAATACAAATTAATTACAGATAAGATCAGATGAATTTTCTTTAATGTTAGTTTTTTCCCAGAGATGGTAATGAAAGCATAGAGTATGTGGGAGGAGAGGAGTGGAGATGCATGGAAGGGATGTTTTATTAATGTTGGCTTGATTTCACTGGGAAGACGTTGCCTGTGAAAGCAGTAAAGGAATCAGGAAAGGCTCTGGGACATGCAAATAAAATCATTTTTATTGCACTTAGTGTGCTAACTCATGCATGATCTCATTCAGCCTCTCAAAGCAATCATAAAACTATCTCCATGCAACAATTACTCCATCAGCCCATGCAATCAGCAGGTAGGGCAGCTGGCAGCCCTTGCCACAGGAGCCTCCTGAATTCATTCCCTGTGCTCCTGATACCCTGACAAGGCTTCCAGCCTTCATTTTGGAGGGCACAACCATCCCTAAAGTGACCATGGGGCTCCCCAGAGCCAAAAAAACAAAAGGTCTCCCCTCTCCTCCCCCCTTTCCATGCAACACTAATATTCACATGACAACAAACATTTTCAAAATAATAGTCCTATATACTTAAGGCTAATCAGAGCGGGCGCCATCCAACTTGCAAAGGTAGCAATTTTCCTTCATTAAAGGCAAATCAGGAGAGAGAACTTCAGGATTCCTTAGGGCTAATTACAAGGTGTTAATAATAACAATATAATGGCAGCAATTTTCTAGCTTTGCCCAAACCTATAATCTGCCCTGAGTGCCTTATAGGATTGTCTCTGAGTTTATATAAAGCCAAGTGTTAGGCCAGAAATGCTTGAAGTAATTGAATTTTTACATCATGTCTCTTTCCAGCCTGTTTGCAGCCATGCTGTAATTGCTGCTGGAGAAGCCTTCTCGTTGGGGGAGAGGACAAGTAGCAGCACGACAGCTCAGAGCAAACCCTCTCCCATCTTCCCAGGGCACATTTTGTGCACCAGAACAGAGATCCCAGCTCAGAGATCCCCAGCTCCAGCCCAGAGGGGTCCCAGCCCCACTGCTCCAGCAGAAGGGAGGGAGGCAGCTGATTACAGAAGAGCTGGAGACAAACAACAAACAGACAAACGTACAAATTATTTTCACATCCACCTCCTAATTGCTTGCTAAAAACCCTCTAGGACTGCAGGATCAAATGGGACACGTTGCTGGAACAGGGATGAGTCACTTGTCAAAAATTTCCAGCCTCAACAGCGAATCAGCAGCGCTGGCACAGCGAGGCGTCCTCGAAATCCAGCCTGGAATTGTCAGGGTGGATCCAGCAAGGACAGAGCTCACCTCTGTGGGGAGGGGTTCAGGATCTGCTCATCATCCTGAAATCCCGAGGCGAGAAGGAGACACAGCTCAGCACAAGCAGAAATCTGGGTTGAAAATGATCCCCTTGCTAAATTTCAGATGGTCCCAGCACAGGTCTGGCTGCAGTTCTGAGCCTCGTGGTGATCACTTACCTTGACAATGTAAGAACACAGTGCACTGTAATTTGGAGAAAATTTGCTGTAGTCATAAACCGGAGACATCAGAGGCTCTGTTCTAAAGGGAAAAAAATAATTGTAATATATTGGTCTTATTTTTTTTTTTTTACCAGAGAAAAAGTGTTTACCTACAGCCTGTCAAATTTTAGCCTGCAGCAAAATGATTTATGGACAAATTTGAAGCTTCTTCACAGTTGACAAGTTAATTGTCACTGGGAAAAAAGAAAAAAAGAAAAAAAACCCGAGGAATTATGACAACACTGAAGAATGTTAACATGGTACCTACTCTAATTGAATAAAAGACACCTTACAGAGCTGCAGTGCAAGCCCTTATTCATTTCAAAGCTACTTACAGGCTGAGAAACTTCAAAAAAATTGGTATTACAAATAGTGGAGTCAAATTTCTGCGAGTTGAGAATCTTATCCACTTCAGACCTTCCAAAGTTAACTGTGAAATCTCAGACAAACAGTTTTGTCTAGAAAATTTCTGGGACTTCTCAGATGGCAAATAGTGTTGGCTTTTCAGGCGAAAACTGAAATAAATGAGAAAAGAAGCAAATTGAGCAGCCAGAGTCACCCTACATATTGGGGGGTTTGCCCCATAAAAGTGGGGAAGGAGGGAGACATGAGGAAAAATAAGGGGGGTGAGTAGGAAATAAGTTAATTTTTCCTCTTCCCAGTCTCCCCTCTACTTGGAAAGGGGGAAAACAGTTGTAAGGAATGAAGTGCAGGGCTGGAGTCGAGTCAGATGAGTTCAAGTGGTGGCTCTTTGTGTATCTTAGAAGATAACCCTGAGAGAAACGAGCAGCTCCTCTTTCCTGTGCCGTGTCTGCCTCCCCTTTTCAAAAGCCCCACCAGCACTTATTCAAAAGTACTGCAGACTTTGATGTCTGGAGATGAAAAGCAGTTTTGAGGTAAGAAATCACAGTTTAGTCCTAATCTGGAAGAATCAGTGGCTACTAATGATAAGTAATTTAATTTCATGCGAGCAATTTTTGTCTCTTTATGGATTTGTTTTACGAGGCACTTATAAGGTCAAACGGTGCTAAGTGAATAAATGGAGAGCATTTCTTGTGGATAAAGTGAGTAAAAATTACCTTTTCCCCTCCTTACCACCACAACCTTCTCCCAGTTTACTATTATTTTGTGCATTTTCCCCTCTTTAGTCAGATGCAAACCCAGTTCTAAGAAAATTGCACACTTCACACTGGTTCACTAAAGTAAATTTATTCTGATTTGCCTCCTACACTTGTCAAAAGCTGTGCCAAGGTGGATACACAAACCATTTGCTTGGATTGGTTCACGTTAATCATATTAATGTATTTGCTTTATTGGCTTTGGGGGGGTTCCAAGTGGAAATGATTGAAGTGGGGTCCAAAACCAGCTTTGTTTCAGTGCCAGTTCTGGTGCTAATGTGAGTCCCACTGGGCTTCTCCTGTCCCTGTCAATGGGCCTGAACTTCCACATCGGGAGCTTGAAGCGGCACCTCATCATCAGTTTATTTCTGAAAAATGTTGTGCTTAATAATTCAATTATTGAAATGTGAAAGGGAAGCAAAATGTGGCCTTGAGTCTGCAAAAAAAAGTGGTGCTCATCAGTCAGGGGAGCTTGGGGGTTCCATGCAGGATGAGAAGCAAGTTATCCACAGAAATAGATAGGAAATATATAGGAAATACATAGGAAATACATAGGAAATATATAAAATATACAAGAAATGTATAGGAAATATATAGGAAATGCTTTGCAGTGAAGCAGCAAATTCAGCTGATGCCAGGGGAAGAAGAGATGGCATGAAAGGCTGAAGTCCATCCCACAAACATCAGCTTTATCAACATCTGCCAAGGGAAATGTCTCCCCTTCAAGGGCTGAACTCCAGCTCTGCCCAAGTGCTAAAGCTAAATGGACAGAATACACGAAAAAGAAAAAAAGAGCAGAAGTTACTGTGACAAATACGTCCTTTATTCTGCTGCTCCAGCCATTTGAAAAGCCGTGCTTGGACTTTCTGAGCTTTCCCAGGTTTGTTTCTGGAGCAGCAGGGCCCAGCAGGCCAGGCTTCCACAGGCTGTGCTTTGGGATGGAGCACAACTCCTGAAAACCCCTCGGCTTCGGGATGCAGGTCAGGACTTGCAGCAAGCTCAGCTTTAATCAGGGTGCAGCACAGGAGCTGCAATCCAGAGGCAGAGTTAGGGCACAGATCTCTTGCTGGAGCTCTGCTGAGGGTGGGAAAAACAAACAAGGCACCCAGGCATCCCTTTGCACACGCCAGACACATTCAGGGATGGTGCTACCAAGCTTTTCTGTAATTTTGGTTTTGCTGTTCGATCTCCAAGTGCTTTGCAGAGAATTCTCCCCCATGCAGGGATGTTACCCAGCCTGGATTTCCCCCACACCAGCAGCAGCATCCAGAACTGCTGCTCTGGGCCCAGACCAGCGCTGAGCTGCTTGTTCTTCTTTTCCCTGTAAACTCATTTTTTTAAAAAATATCCTTATATTGAGTATAAATGTTGAGATAGAACCAATTGTGTGCCTCAAAAAGTGCTCATGTCCTGGGAAACAAATAAAAACAAAGCCACACATGGATGATTTTTACAGAAAAGGGTTTCAGCCATCTCCATACCCAAGGCTCCGTCTCCATGCTCTGGTTCCTGGGACTTTACAGTGGAAATTATTTCAGAGAAAAACTTTAAAACTGTGCAAGGTAACAGAACATCCACGTGTGCAAAATTATGGCAGTTTTTAAAAGGGGAATTCAGTGTCCTTGCTCTGCCAGTCCCTTCCTTTGTCTCTCCCTGCTTGCTGCACACCCATTTCCTATTCTTTTCTCACGGAGGTGACCGAGATTAAAGCTTTACTGGGGATGATTATTCAGGAAAGTCCCACTTTCTAAATCTGCTTCTAATTAAAAAGGGGTGGGAGGGGAGGAAGGGAAAAAACCCCTCCTTACTGTACACACAGGCAGCCTAATCCATCCTGCTGACTTTCCTAGGCATGAGCTCCTAGCACAGAATTAATAAACTCTTTTCTGAGATTTATGTTTCGTAACCCTCCTCACCCCAGAGATTTTTTCGGATGTGAGCCGTGGATGTCACTTCAAGGAAAGATGGGCATCTGACTTTAGCCTGGCCATCAGTTTATTTATGAGGGAGGGGGGCAGGAGTTCAAGCCTTGTGTTCATAACAGGGCTAAGCAAACAGCTCCAGCCCAGCCTAAGCCATTCCAAACACACGGAGGAGCTGGAAACCCAACTCCCCTCCATGGCTGGGGTTCACGTTTAGGTTGGGATTTCACTCCATTCCCAAATGTCACTTTATCCCTGCTTTTCAGGAGCTTATTTTCAAGGATTTATGAAATGTGAGATGACAAACCTGGTGCAATAATGTTGTGGGGATTTTGCCCTTAGCTCACCCTAGGAAATGCTCTGCACAAATGGTGTGGAGGTGCCTTCCCAGAACAGGCTTATTTCCCCCAGGAAAAGGAAAATTTGAGCTGTGTGTCATTAAGATGAAAAATTCAAAGGGGGTGGGAGGGGACTGAGAAGGGCATTAATCACAATTGGTTAAAAAAGAAAATAAAATGCAAGATTTCCCTTGTCTGGGAAAAAAAAAAAAAAAAAAAAAAAAAAAAAAAAAAAAAAAAGATGCAAAAATGAGCTCAGAGGAAGACAGAGAAGCCCTACCAGGATTTGCCTATAGGCTGCAACCAGACCTGTGCTGCCTCCACACAATTTGCCTTTGCCACAGACAAAAAAGCCCCCATTGCTTCCTTTTTGTCTCTATTCTCATTATTACTGCTTTTTACTAATAATACAGAGCACCTGAGCTGTGTGTCCATATTCTCCCAGCCTCAGGAAGAGAGAATACTCATGGATTTTCTGTGGGAACTTCAGATCAGGGATGAGTCAAAGGCTTCACTCATCCCTATGTAATTTATTTTTAACTGGTGTGATTTGCTGAAGCTTTTAGACAAGAGATACCACATGAGGGTGAAGCAGTTTGTCCCTCAAAATTCCCAGCTGGCTTCCCCCAGCATTGCCCAATCCCTCTGCCTTGTTTGAATTTCTGCTTCCTGTGTTACCCAAGCAGAGACCTCCCTAAAATTGTTCCAGGCCAGGTTGGACAGGGCTTGGAGCCGTCTGGGATAGTGGAAGGTTCATGGTTCCATGGCAGGGGTGGAACTGGATGAGCTTTAAAATCCCTCCCAACCCAAACCATTCCATGATTCCATGGTTCCTTACAGGCAGCAGCAGTTGGAGACTCAGCAGAGCTTTCAGGAATGCCAATATCCCAAACCTGGACCAACAAAATTTCTTTTAAATCCATCATAGTCACGTTTCCAATGTCTCTTTTCAAATTGTTTTTTCATCACTCACCTTTGAGTCCCAGGTGTTCAGCAGCCACTGGGGTGCCCCTGCCCTGTGCCACCTGAAATTCCTGCAGGGAAAGAGGGAACCCCTGCAGCCAGGAGGGAAAACCTTTATTCCTGGAATTCCTTATGGAGCTGCATGCTCAGAACACTGGATGGGCAACAGTTAAAACTGAAAATCTACTGTGAATTGTCACCAGAGCCAACACATGGGAGCACAGGGTGCAAACATCAGGCCCGAGGGCTTTGTGCCCACATGGCAGGAAATAAAAAGAAGAAAAAGAAGGCAAGGGGGGGAAAGAAGAAAAAAGGAAGGAAAACAAAAGGAGAAGGGGAAAGAAAAGATAAAATAATTTATCAGTAAGAATTACAGCAGCATCTTGGTTTCACCCGGAGTTTATCCATCTGATGCTTTGCTCAATGCTTTGCAGCCATTCTCTCCTAACACAGCTACAGGAAAATCAAAAATAAAAATATCTGGCCAAAATCTCTTTGCTCCTACTCAAATGGCAAGGCAGTAGTAAGGTAGTAGTAATATGGTACAAACTCTGAGGTCAGAGGGGGAAGAGCTCAGTGCAGAGGCAGCAGAGCTGGTGGTTGCACCCCACAACGTTGGACAAGTTCATACAAAAACAACCATGGGGATGTTTTCATGCCACATGTGTTTGCATAAATATCTGCCTGTATTTATAACCCACCTCTCCCAAAGACACAAAGCTATCTCTGCTGATTTATGCCACGGATCTGGAATCTCTGCAAGGTCAAAGCAGCGGGGCTGAGGTCTGTGGAGCTGCTCCAGATTTACGTGAGTCTAATAAAGATCGAAATCTGGCCCTGGGTATTACCCTTCCTATTCACCAGAGTATTTTTATGTTTCTGTTATCTCCTGCCTTCCTACATTCCTGAAGAGTTTTCCTCCTAACATACTTGGACTACAAGATTTGCTCTAATCACCTAATCTTGGCCCTTTTTTAAGAGAAGGGAGAGCTGATAGCTGGGCTCCATTATAAAAATGACAGCGTTTTATGACTGGTGCTATCTAAAAACCCCAATCTCATTCTCAGCCACTGCTGAGCATCTCATTATACTCATGAAATCCTGCAGAAGTTCCACTTCACTCAAGTATTTCACTGAGAAACTAAAAAGGTAAATTATTCAGAGTTAGGGAGGAAAGCAGTTCTGTCTGGAGCTGCACTTCCAGCAGTAGCATCCTTCTCTGTGTGTGAGAGATGAACTTGGCATTATCCTTCAAAGCATGAACAAAACCCAAAAATCCTAATGGTCAGTTCTTTATGCATTAAAAAATGCATCATGGTTAGGAGTTTTGGTTTGGTTTGTTTTTTGGGCTTTGGGGCGTTTTTTCTTTATTTTTATTGCAGGTGATGCAGGAATCAACTCCTTGATTCTCCAAGTCACCTCTTAACAAACATGATTTGGGAAATTTCTGCAATAATTTTTCCACAGAATCTGAAAGATATCAAGCAAAACACGTGGTCCCTAAAAGTGAAGAGGAACAAAAATCAAGATTTTAGATGTTCCCATTGGAAAATAGAATCCTCTTGATATACAAGCCATAGATGGGACATCCCCAAGGCCTCAGGGGATTGGTTCCAGTGACAAGTTGAGATTCCAAGGGTTCCCAGAGCCTGGGCACTCATCCACTCACTCACCCATTGCACCACTTAATCCCATCTGCAGAAACACTTATTAGTGCTCTAAACGTTACTGGAAGCCTTTAACACACCTGATTTTTATACTTCTTGGAAACGTTTTAGAGGCAAAAAAAAATGACAAATTAGCTTCCATACCTTGTTTAAGAATATTCTGTTCTGCCTCAGCACCGGATGATTTTTTTTTTTCATTCTACTTTTGCATTCTGCCAATCTGTCCATATCTAAGTGAAATAATTGTGAAAAGGCTCGTTCCAGACATAGCCCCTTTCAGCACCAATTTTAAGCCATAGTATAACCTGAGATATTTTCTGCAGTGAGAGTGTTTATGCTTCCAGACCCTGAGTGCCAGCTGGCTCTAGGTAGAAAAACTACCCAAGAAGAAGGAACATAAAAGTTGCAAAATCGTTTTCGAAAGACTCTTCCCCCCACCTGAATCCTGATGAAAGATGTTTTGTGAGTACTGGATGAGCTTTTTAAACACCTGACCCCAGAGATTCGGCACAAATAAAGGAGGGGAAGGGGAAGCAGGTTGATTTGGGTTGAAGCACGGCCAGAGGGGAACAAAGCTCTTTCCAGGCTGATGTTCCCAGAGACACAATGGAATAAACATGTTATCTCCCTTTCAGCCGTAATCTCTGATTAGAACGCTTAATCAATTAGCATTGCTGTTGTCAAAACTTGCTCCCGACAAAGGATGAGAAACGCTGCCCCAGGGGGATCCCGATCCCAGAACTCGCAGGAGGAGGTGGGAGACTCGCCCCTGCAAGAAACCTCCCGTTCTACCCAGCTGCTGTGTCCTGAGCTGGGAGCGCTGATCCTGCCTTTTCCAGCCCAGGAGCACTCTCAGAATGTCAGATAACCCCGGGAAGAAGAAAAGCCGAAAGCCAAGAATTGCGAGTGTCAGATTTCGCTAAAGAAGGTGTCTTTTTTCTTCCCCCCACCTCAAAAAGCAGAGAGAGCACTCGTGATCTCTGGCGAGGGGGCTGCTGCTGTTTAAAAATAAAACCCAAAACACGACGTGTTTGAAGGCCAGCTGTGAAAAACTTGCTGTGTGTTTTCCTTGCTCCATGAGTCACCTGGGGTTTAGTCGCTCGGAGCTGGTCATTACTGGAATTCCTACAAAAATGACAAGAATTCTTTTCCTTTTTTTCTCCCCGGTGAGGTTTATTATCTCTCTCATTAGCACAGCCTTTGTGTTATGGAGTTCTCCGAGGTCTTGGACAAGAACAGGATCTCATTGTGCTAAGTACTGTACAAACATATAATGGCTAAAATAAACAGGCAGGAGAGCAGAGACAAAGAGGAAAGGAAGAAAATAAATTCTCTCCCATTTCATACACAGCAACCCCAGCCCCAGAGAGGTCACAGGACTTTCTTACAGCAAAGGACAATGTTGGGGCTTAAAAATTCACCCATATTTCCTGTGGGAGAGTTCACAAAAAGGAAATTTAAAAAGGAAATTTCCTTTCTACCTACGTATCTGCTTGAGAGCTGAGATCCCTGATTGTCTCCTCTAAGGCAGCAGGGTTTGTCCTTGTCCCTGTCCCTCCAAACCCCTCCTCAGAGGTTTCTCCTTGCAGTGCTGAGCCCTGTGCAGAGCTCACCCATCCTCTGCCCAGTGCAGGAAATGCCCAGCAGAGAAATCTGTACATTGATTTCTCTGTGCCACGGCCATAACTTGGCTCTGGGGTAATCTTGGGACCAGGCCAGATGGGTGCATTAACTGTGGATATTTCTTCACAAAATCCAATGTAGGTCATGGTAAACAAATGTAATTGGATGGGGATTATTCCTTTGGGGGAAGAGAGGCTTTTGGTGGGGTTTTTTTTGGATTATTTTATATGAGGCTGCTCCACAGAAAACAAATCACCAATTTGGGATGAGGAGAAAGTATCTTCTTGCCTTAAGGCTGCCAAGGAGCAGGCGGAACCCTGCAGCCCCCAGAGGAAAGGAAAGACAAACCCGGGGATTGTTCTCATGTCAGAGCTGCAGAGCAGCAAGATTTAATGTGTTGGGGTTTTTAATGAGTTGCAGAAAGAAGTGGACAGTGAGGTGATGAAATTTCCTGAAGTGCTGACAGCCCAAGACGTTCTGACTTAGTTATGGGAAATGCTGGGATATGCATGTTAATTGGGATGACTGTTTGGGGCTGGATTCAAGCGTGCAGCGTTCTTGGAAAGAGCTGTATTGGTTTCATGTGCACCTTTTTGATGTGGTGTTCATTCCTGAGCCACCACTCCGGCTCCCCAACACTGCAAAAGACAAACAGCCACGGGGAGTGTGGCAAGAGCAAAGCTGGAGAGGCCCAGGCTGGATCAGGAGGGGTCCGAAGGGATCTCTGACACTTGGAGGAGGTCCTAGGAAAAATCAGGGGGAAGAGGGAGCCACCAGGACCTGGGGCAATGAGTTCTGAATCCCTCAGCAGAAGGAGCTGACAGCTGCCCCATTCTTTGCACAAAGCACCCAAATTTCACACTGCAACTCAGACCTAAAAGTTATTTCCTACCATCACATCACTCAGCTCAGCAACTCTTACGTACCAAAAGGAAAAATTAATTAAAACTGACCATATATCTGTCAGTAGGATGGGATGAAATTCTGACAAAACCCTCTGAGCAACTGCAGAGTCACGGCACAAGCAGAGCTGCAGCCTGGGCAGGAGCAGCAGGGCCAGCCTGGGATGCTCTGAAATGAGAGATCAGCTGCGCACCAGCACTCCCCAAACAGCCTGGAAAAGTGACAGCCACACAACGTGAAGCAGAACATGATGGATTCATGCAGGCTGGGGAGCACAGTGCAGTCATTCAGCTGCTCAGAGCTCGCCACAACAACAGTTTGGGAAATGGCTGGCTGGGTTCTGGGCTAAGGAATTGAAAAGGCTGAAACCATAACCAAAAGGCTGTGAAAAATGGTGGAATTCACACTGGGAATGCAGGCTAGGAAAATATGTGGTGTGGTTAGTGTTTATTTACTATTTTGTTTGTCAGGGGGTTTTATTCATTCACAGATCTCTGATTCCACCTTGTAAAGATCCAAATAGGCAAAGCAGCTCCTTGAATGAATGTTGTTTTACCATTTCCAAATCAAATATTAAGACCTCTCAGAATAAGCTGCTTGTGCCAGAGAAAGTTTTGTCAGATTTAGGAACCCAGAGCAGTTTTCTGAACCAAATCATACCCCAATTTTTGCAGATTTCTGAGAGAGAGGCAACACTCTTCTCCCAAAAATCCTTTTAATATGTATAAATCCGAATTTACTGCAAAGCAGCAAAGTTTGATGTACCAAGAAATAAACTGAATTAGAGCATTTGTGCTGTCAGGGCTGACAATGGATTATTAAAAGAGCCATATTCAAACCCCAGTGCCATGTGTTACCCATTCCTGTAATAGTGCAGAGACTGTTGTGTTAGAAGAGGGTGTAATAAGGACACATCGTCCTAGACATTGTGTTTCCTAACATTTTGTTAACTGGACACATTTTTGTGGGTTAATAATCTCGCTTGTTTTCTGATGCTTACACTCAATTGCAAAAGCAGCTGAGAGGAAAAAAAAAAAATACTGCAAAGAAAACTGGAGGAAAAGCCAAGAAACCCTTCTGTGGAAGTGTAGGTGTTTGGACATGAGAGCCTTTTGGCAACTTCAGATGTTGGGTTTTTGTTTTTCTAGGTGTTTAAAGAAAAGCAATTACCTCTGTGATGACACTTAATATGCCAAGATTCAGCCTTGAGCAATTTTTTTATGGCTGTGTTCTGAACTGCAGAAAGTACAGAGCACACTGGATCCACTGAAAGATGTTTCAGTGCAGCCGTTCTGACAGGAAAACTGTGGTTACACTGGCATCTGAAAATTCCTGAAAAAAAAGACAAATAAGAGAGAAAAAAACAGTGGTTTCAGGGGGTGGAAATGCTGCATCACTGGCTGCAGAGGGATAATAAATGGGCTGAGATTCTTGGCCTGTTTGAAGCTTATCTTTGAATTTTGAGGCAGATTTTCCCCCCTTTGTGTTTGTTTCTTTGAACAGGAACATGAGGGGATGGAAGGAGCGAGAGCAGGAGATGTGAGAGAGGCAGAAATGTTGAGGTTTTGGGGTTTTTGCAGAGCCTGGGCAGCAGCTCTGAGTATGGCAGGGGTTTGTTCCTGCTCCTGTGCTCAGGTTGGGATCCACACAGCTGCAGTGGGGACACCTGGCTGGACCCCAAACCCATCCTGGAAAATACAAGTGGCTCATTCTCCCTTGATTCAGAGGGCTCTGGGGTGGGTTCCCTTGTCCAGCAGCAGCTGGGACAGGACTTTTGGCAAAGCAGGAATGACCCAGCCACAAACCCCAGGTCCCAGGGATGTTTTGAGTGGGGATTTTGTGTGGCTGTCAAATTTACCCTGGTGTAAATCAGGCAAAACTCAGCATTAAACAGAAAACCATCTAGAGCTGTTTGCTTTAGAACATATATATGGCATCAGGAGGGTTTTTTAAATTAAGGAATTAATTAACATAAAATAAAACTTCGAGATGGTCTAGGAAGAAGCAGATAAATCCCAGAAGCGTGGGAGATATTGGGGAGTTTTCCTGACATTTACCCCTTTCTTTGCAAACCACAGAAGGGGAATCATTGTGCAAAATCGGGGTTGGAATGGGTTCCTCCTCCATCCAGCCTGAACCCCCCTGTGTGCTCCCTGCACATCTTGATCAATATTTCCCTGCTGTTCCAGTGACTGTAAACTGCCATTCCCCGAGCCCACAAGTTACAACATCCAATCACGTTTTCAGATACACTTCTGTTGTTTATTTTAAGGCTGCGTCTAAATGTAGCCTTCTAATTGCTTCATGGAAAAACAAGTTTACTTTATGGTTTGAGGGTGTAAGGCTGGGGATCGTATTACTCTGTATTTGTCCTACAGTGACTATTTAAATGGTTGTGATAAGCTACCAAACCTGCAGAGCTGCAATTAAGATGTTTCCAGAAGTTGTGCCCTGTCAGTCAGCACAAGGTGCAACAGATTTTTGTGAAAACGCTGCACTGAGATATTGGGGAATATCCAAAAAATGAAATATTTGCTTTAAAAATCCCCTTTTTTTTTCCCGGCATCATAATATCAGGGGTTGGGTTTGGTTGTTTTGTGGGTACTTTCAATTTTTTTCTTTTTTAATGTATTTTTCTTCTTAAAATATTTTTTCCTTTTTTAATATATATTAGTCCCAGTTTTGAATAAAAATATGTTTGGAAATGTGATTGAAAGTTCGACTTTTTAAAAATAAAAAATTTTAAAGAAGTGCAGCGCTTATTGAATTGTGCATTTGAATCCATGTCTATGACTATAATAAATATAAAGTGAGAAAAATACAAAATGAGAAAAATAGGTATCAATTGATAAAAAATAAATATAAAATTAAAAATATATAAAAATATATAAATATAAATAATAAATATTTTAATTGATTAAAAATAAATATAAATTTATGAAAATCCCTAATTTTTCAGCAGAATAGAGACAGTGAAGTGAACGGATATAGGGGCACTGACTAATGTCGTTAAAAAAAAAAAAAAAGGCAAAATCCAAAAGGAAAATTTATTTTCAGCTTTTGCAGAATAGGAAGGAGCAGTTCTGGCTCCCGATGCCAGCCTGCTCCGCTCGGCTCTCCCAGATGAAGATGTTTATTCCAGCTCGCCAGGAAGATCCTCTTGGCGTTGCCTCCGAAGCCATTATGCAGGTGATTAACCCATTTATTTTCAAATGCGTGCCTTGTCAAACGCGGCAGAACAAACGCCGGGGGATGAAAGCAGAATTCCCAATGACTGCATTTCGGGGCCGGCCCTTTCTCTCCCCTTTGGGGGAATTTTGCTGCAATTGCAGCGAGGAATTTGCCACATCTGCTGCAGCTCCTGCAGGCTCCGAGCGCTGACTGAGTCCAGCTCCAATGGAAATGGAGATTCGGCTGGATATTGCCTTTCCTCGGACTTAAAAATGCAAATTGCAGCCGGCTTGGACAGAGCCAGCTTTGGATGTGGGAGCTGCGATTCCAAAGTCATTCCATCAAATGGGAGTCAGGGATCCGCAGCTCGGTTTCTGTTTCAGCCGCTGGTTGTGGCGCTAAGGGGAGACAATAATCTTTTTATTCTCTTGTCATTGTGTTAACCAGCTTTTAATTTAAGGCTGTGCCGTGCCAGGAGCGATTGGAGATCTCTGTTGCTGTAAATACCTGAGCACAGAGAGATGTGCACGCACTCTTAAAATGAGCCCGGGATCAGATCTCAGGGGTTCCTCTGCTGCTGTTTGATGAAGATATAATTGGAAGAATATAAAGAGAGATTGTTTGGAGGTTACCAAAGAAACCCTGGCAACACCCGTCTTTTAAATCATCAGCTACCTTGAACATGGGTAATAAAACACAGTGTAACACATATTTTCAGAGTGCAGCAAATTGTTTTAAAGACATCGCTCCCAACAAACAAAACTCTGGGTACCCAGAGTGGATTTTAGGGCTGAAAAAGTTGTTATCGGCTTCCAGTGTTCCTCTTTAAGTACAGGTATGTTTTTCCCATTTAATCGCAGATTGGATTGTTTTCAGATCTCAGTTTTAACAGTCCAGAAACTTCAGTGCAAAACAACAACCCAAAAACTAAAAACATTTTCTCTTGCGCCATTATGAACACCTGCACTCAATAAAAAAGAATTTCAATCATCACTTTTTTTCTTTTTCTTTTTTTTTCCCCTTGTACCAAGACATTCATTTCACTTGAACTGTGGAAGTGAAAAACTCACTGTCGTTTCCATTTATACTTTTTTCATTCCTGGCACCACAAAATCTGGGAGGTGGTGGCTGGGATTTTAATTATATCATTCTTTTAACTGGAAAACTTAATATCCCTCTGTTTATACTTTTGTACATTTTGATTTTTTTTTTAAGTGCTGTTTGTTTGTTTTATAAAATTTGGCCTGAACAAGACCCTAGAAGAGACAGTTAATAAAATTACTCCGTATTTATGCTTCTCCCTAAAGACTGCATAGAGCAGGCAGAATACACAGATAAAGGAGTGTCTAACTCTCTCAAATCCAGCACTGGATGTTTCTCCTGTTGGAAAGCTTTGCCTAAAAAAATCATAAATAAATAAATAAAAGAGGAGAGAAGAGTTGGTTTGCCCTTGTGACAGAGACACAGAATCTGTGGTGGTTGGAGGATGCTGCGGTTCCCTCCCGTCTGTGGGGTCTGTGCCAGTGCCACCCCTCTGCCCCAAGAGACGGCATCCTGCAGAGCCAGGGAAGGGATGAAGGGAAACTCTTGGAGGGGGAAAAGGTGGAATTGGCTCTTGGAAAGAACTTTTTGCTCTCTCCCCATGCTGTCAGAGCAGTCCGGGAGTGAAAGTCACAGCTCAGCCCGAGCTGCAAACGCAGGACGGAGCAGAAACCCGGGAGCTGCTTCCCCCGGGAGCAGGCACGGGGTGAGATGGAAGCTGCCAACCTCTCCCCTCTCACCTGGGCACGGCTCCAGCGTCTGCTGAGCCCGGCCCAGGGCTGCAGGCGGGGTTTAAAGCCGCTCTGGGGGCACCGGAGGTGAGAGGGGAGCCGGCCTGGCCCTGGGTGCCGGGGGAGCCGCAGGAGCTGCAGGAGCTGCAGGAGCTGCAGGAGCTGCTCCTGGCCCCATGGCACCGCTCTGCTGCCCTGCCCGGCTCTGGGGGAGCTGCAGGAGCTGCTCCTGACCTGTGCCACCCTCTGAGGAGCTGCTCCTGACCCTGTGCCACCCTCTGAGGAGCTGCTCCTGACCCTGTGCCACCCTCTGAGGAGCTGCTCCTGACCCTGTGCCACCCTCTGAGGAGCTGCTCCTGACCCTGTGCCATCCTCTGAGGAGCTGCTCCTGACCCTGTGCCACCCTCTGAGGAGCTGCTCCTGACCCTGTGCCATCCTCTGAGGAGCTGCTCCTGACCCTGTGCCATCCCCTGAGGAGCTGCTCCTGACCGTGTGCCATCGTCTGCTGCCCTGCCCGGCTCTGGGGCAGGTGCCAGGCTGAGGGAGCAGCTCTGCCCCAGGACCAGGCTCTGCGACAGCCCCAGAGCGTCGCCAGCACCTCCAGCACCGAGGGAAGGGCAGCAGAGGATGCTTGAGACAAGCGTTACCCACCAGGGCTCCCAGGGCTCACCCCAAATGCTTTTTTTCCCCAAATGCAAGGCTGGGAAGGAGCCCTTTGGCTCGCTCAGGACCCTCCTCCATCCATCCCTGCAGGGATGTCCTGCGCTGCATCCCAGCCCGGCGGGAATGCGGAGGTGACTCCAGGACAGCCATACCCGGGAATTGCTCGCTGCTGTTTGCAGAAGCTGCTTTTCTTGGCATCCAGCGACTTGAAAGACAGAGCACTTTGCATTTCACTTTGCAGAACACAAATACACACGCGGAGAAATGGGATTTTGCATGCTGGCTTTTCTGCCAGGAAAATAAAGCAAATGGATAATCACTGACAATAATGTTACACTTGCAAAAAAAACAGTTGCTAGGGAGAAAAGCTGCTTGTGTTTCCCAGAAGGCTTCAGCAACTTTCATATTTATTGAGTATAATCTGCCTTTTGCATGATCCTCTTTGCATTCTACCACACCAATAACTCCTCTAATCGTGTCATTAGCAACTCCCTCCGAGGGCTCCTGCCACTTTCTCCTTTATTATTAACAGGTAGATGTTCCTGACAAAGAATTTTCCCTCTTTTCCCATAATCGTATGGGAATATATCTATATATACTTAATCTTTATCTATCTGAAACGTTACCAAAATTCAAAATTCAAAATATTTGTGAATTATGTATTTACACATAGAAAAAAGTGAATTATTTAAAGCCCAAATGGAAGAGCAGAAGGAACAAAGGGTGCTCTATCTCTCTGCTGCTGTCTGCACTGTGTTTTGTGGGTTTAGGTGGTACTGGCCATGCCCCAGTGGGTCTAGTGGGAATTTAGGATCGTGCAAAGCCTTTGTTACCATATTAGAGCCTGGGCTGATTAGGCCGGGTGTGATTGGAGTTAGGTCAGTGCGAGGTTGGCTCTGCTGGCCCTGCCCCAGCAGTGATGGGGAAGCAGAGCCGCTGTTGGCACTGCGGACCAGGGCTGACCCAACCTCCCCGATTGCTTCAGCTGGAGATTTACACTGTTAACGTAATTTTAAGATGATTTTCTTGGCTCTCGTTGTGCTGTAAGGAGCAGCAGCCACCTCCCGAGCCCTGTCCTGCTCCCCCTGTGCAGAGCTGTGGGCTCTGGAATCCAAACCGCTGCAGATCCAAGCCTTGCCCGGGCTCTTATCTGCTGTGGGCCAAATGAAAATTCATTCCTGGGAGCCTCCTGCACGCCGGAGCTCTGGTTGCTGTCTCAGCCCCTGTGTTGTGGCTGAGAACCATCTGGAGTGAATCAAATGAAATAAAACCTCTATTAACTGAACCTTAAATATCCAGAGCTCGCCATTATCACGGTCAAACACCCTGACATTGCAAAAACCTCTTTGCTCGGTACAAATCTCTGTCTCCCGCGTTTCCTCAGCGTTGTCACTGCCCTCGGGAAAGGACACCGAGATAATTCCATCCTGAATTATTCCGCAGCAAAATTGGGGAGGTTGACCAAAGCTCTGCCACTGGCAGGATCGGGGTCCGGCTGCAAACCAAAACTCAAATCCCAAAAGCATCACTGAGCATCATGGTTTTGTTAGCAACTCTTTCAAAAAGAAAACAAGCAGTAAAAAAATGTTTAAAAAATCTTTGTCTATAGAATAACCGAGATTTTTGCAGATGAGGAGCAGTGGGGAGCTACTGTCCAAGGAGAATTTCAGTGGAATGAATCCGGGTTGTGCAGTCAGAGGAAAATGTGGATTTTTAATAAAAGTCAATCTTTCACATGGCACAAAATCCCTTCTAGCAGACCACAGAAAAACCTTCCCTGAAGTGCTTCTTTCCCAAAATCTCTGCAAGCAGCCACCTCGGAGCTGCAGACTTTTAAAAATTTTTATGTCTAAGAGACTACAAATGAAATTGCTTGAAATGTATTCTGTAAGTGCATAGGCAAAGGTAATTCTTATATTAGAACGAGGGTTATTTTCCAGGGGAAATAAGGGAAACAAGACAGTGTAGGATATTTCTAACCACCTTACATGTGCAGAAAGATGGAAAGTTTTATTAACAGGGATGGAGGAGTTGGAGATTCTTCTCCTCTCTGATTTCTGAGAGTCTGCGCTAAATAAATCTGTTTTAAAAGCCACATGGATTTAATTTCATCATTTTCTAAACGAGCATCTTTCCACCATCTGTTACGTCCTAAAGTATGATTTATTCTGCTTGTTTTAGCTCTCCGTGCAAATACATTTATACACACAAATAAAAATCGGTGCCCTGCTTAAAACGACTTGGAAGCCGCACAATCGCCAGAGGAATCAGGAGCATCCAAATAAATTCCCCACCCCTGCGGACCGTGGCGGGGACGCCGATGGCAATGACTCCTGGGCTAATATCAGCTCGAAATGCAATCGGAGGAATTGCGAACGCCCTGAAAGAACCCTGAATGTAATTAAATAAAAGGAGGGGGAAAAAAAATTCCCTGTAACCTTGGAGGGCTGGCTGGAATCCGGGGTGGAATGTGCTCCCCACTCACGCTCCACGCCGTGGGTGAGAGCGCAGCGATGGAAAAATCGCGTTTGGGCTGAGGATTTTCGCTCTCTGCAGATTCCTGCGGGGATCCCCGCGGCTTTGGCAGCCGCCAGCCCTGAGCCCAGGGCAGCTCTGCCGGTCAGGGATGCGGGAGCAGCGCTGGGTGTCCCTGCCTGCAGCTCCGAGCATCCCGGCCCCAGCATCTCCCGGCGGGCAGAGCTCAGCCGAGCCCCGAACGGCGGCAGAGTCACTCCCCGTCCTCGTTCCACCGCCTAAAAATCATTAAAATCCTCAATCTCACTTCAACACCTTTTTTTTTTTTTCAGAAGAAAAAAAAATACGAAAAATTAAATTTTCTTTGAAGAAATGGGGTTCGAGAAGTAAAGAAATCAGCCGGCTGATCTCACGGAGTCTGACACCCTCGCAATCAATTTGTACCAAGTCTGAGGCTGTAACTCAAAAGCTGTTTATTGATCGGTTTATTACAGCACCCGGGATAATAAAAAAGGGATGGGAAATTACAGGAGACAAACGGAACCGGAGAAGGGGGCTCGAGATGGATTTGAAAAATAAAAAGCTGAATAGGAAAAAATAACTGACAGAAGAGAGTTGGAATTGTGGAATTGCATCCAGCATTGGACGCATCTCCACACCGCGAATGCGCTGCATAAATAACAGGATTTTTATAGGAGCTGCCTTTGGGCACGGGACAATTCCGTGTGTTTCGTGTAGCCCTCATTCCCTCTGCATTTCCAAGACTGATGGAAGGCAGCTGGGGAAACACCGAAAACGAATATATCTGAAAATTAAAAATATAACGCGCCCGTGAAAATAAATCCGGCCGCTTGTTTGAGCGGGAAAGGGGGGACACTCTGGGAATAATCGGGTGCTCCAATCTAAGCCAAACCGGGAGCTCTGAGTCTCTCACTCTGCACACATTATTTCCCTGGCCGAGATGAATCACGTTGGTTTATTCATCGCCCAGACAGGCAGGGAGGTGTGTGCAATTATTGGGAATCCCTGCAACAAGTTCGATGGAAACCGTTGGCAAACAGACGGACAGAGTCCGGGACAGAGGGGGAAAAAAAAAAACCAAAAGTTTTAAGGATATGAGGACATGAATCGTATTTTTTCCCTTTCTCTGCCTCGTAAAAATAAATAAATAAATAAATAAATAAATAAATAAATAAATAAATAAATGTCACCCCTGACGTTCTCCCTCTCTGGGGAGTCTCGGGGGTTTGTCCCTCTGCCCTCGGGGTGTGGGGGACGGGGCGGGACGGTGGCACCGGGGCCAAACCCTAAAGAATTTTGCCCCCGTCTTTTCCAGTGGTGGATTTGGGGGGTCCTGCGGCGGCTCCAGCAGGTGCCCGGGGGTTCTCTCGGCTGGGCCCGATCCTGCGCTTTGGGGGGAGCGGTTTTGGGGGGGTCCTGGCCTCCAGGACACAGCGGGACCCTCCGGGGTCCGGGCTCGCAGGGCAGCCCCAAAATCCCGCATTTCTCCGAAATCCCCGTCTCCAAGGGTCCTCTTGACCGCGAGTTCTCTGCGTGTAAATTTAACCTCTCTACCAGCGCTTTCCTCCCTCGAACCTTCCCCTTGTGTTTATTTAAAAAGTCATTACCTTGGGGGGGGTGAAAACAAAAAATTGTTTTCAGTCCTTAAGGGCAAAACTGTTAATTGCTTTGAGCAGGGAGACATCTGATCTCTCCCAGCTATCCCCTGCCTCTTGCCAAGCAGAACAAATATCTGCTGGTAAATCAAATACCTGCGCAGAGAGAGGCAGAGGAGCACAAACCCTGGGCGGGTGCGACGGGAGCCGCCGGCGCTGTGCGGCCAGCGCTGTCCCAAGGAGCGGATGGCACCGGAGCGGTCACTGGGACATTGTCGGGTGACACAGGGGACAATTACAACGCGTGGTTGCACTCGGTGCGGCTCGGCTCCATCGCTCCCACCTTCCCCGCGCCTCGGGAGCCGGGACAGAGCCCCCGGCCCCGTGCGGGACGCGTCCCCCGGAGGATGCTCGGGAAGGGTCCCCTCGCACGCCGCTCGGAGCTGGAGCCGCAGCCGAGAGCTGGCAGCCAAAAGGGCTTCGGGAGTCAGAGGTGGATCTAGATCGAGGCGTCGGGAACCAGCCCTGATCCCTCGGAAGCTCTGATGTTCAGCTCGCTTTAATTCCTCTCTAGCGTCTGGAGATAAACGCGTATTACGGTTAATGCAACGCCTTTCTCTTGGCTCCGGGTCTCATCTGGGGCAAGGCGATGAAACCATAATCTCCCAGCCTCTGACACATCAAACATTCCCTCGGTGTACACCTCGTTTCGGGGCAAAACTTGCACTTGATGCACACTCTGATTCCATTCTCCTGCCTTTCTTTTTCCGCTCAAATCGGGAGCCTTATCTTCCTTCCCTGAAGGATGTCCACATGCCAGCCTCACGTTAAAAAACCCCTTTTTGTCTCTAGAAACGGATTATTAACCAAATCGATCATAAAAGAAGGGGAAATGCTCGTGGGGTTTTCCCTCACGGGGAATGAACTCTCTCCCCACTACCCACGGGCGTTTTGTCCTCCCGAGGGGTCTGTGAGGAACAGGGGCCGGTGCTTTACGGGGATGGGGACACGGGACACGTTCGTGGAATGGTCCCAGTGAGTTCCCTGCTGATTTACACCGATGAGGGCAGGGAGGGGGTGTCGGACAGCCCCTTCCCCAAACCCAGCATCCCCGGCTGCCCCGGCCCAGCGCTGCTGTGCAATTCCGTGCCGGGGATGCTGCTCCCGGCTCGGTGGATCCAGGAGCGAGGATGCTGCGGCACTGCCCGCCCGACACCTCCCTCCGCCTCCAGGCTGGGAAAAGCGAGGCGGGGGTGGGCTCAGGGGCAGCCTGGAGCCCGGGAGAGGCAGAGGGGGAGGCGGAGGGGGAGGCGGAGCTGGCCGGGACGGGCCGTCGCTGCTGCCGCTGCTGATGCTGCTGCTGCTGCTGCTGCTGGAGCCGGTCAAACTGCACAGCCACTTCCCCCAGGAGCTTCTCTTTCATCTCCCCGCTCCTGGCGCCTGCAAAACAGCCTCAGTTTGTCTGCAGCGTCTTTCTTCCCCCTGCGCTCCCTCCCTCCCCGCCCCGCTCCAGCTGAGAGCCCCAGGAGCCCAGAGCCCGCCCCGGCTCACGGGGCTGATGCTGCGGGAGGACGGGGGAGAGGCGGAGGGCCACGGGGGGCCGGGGGCTTTCTGGGCATCCCTGGGACCCGACCGTGCCCTGTGAGGACGAGGGGCCGCCCCCAGAACTGGCCCGGTCCCGCTTTGTGTCCCGCCCCGGGCCTGGGGTCCCAGTGGGGACACAAAGGGGGAGCCCGGAGCAGGGGAAAAGCCCCCGGACTCCCGTGGTTTCCTCGGGATGGGAGAATTCCCTGCTAGGCTGAGGCTGGGGGGCCGCTCTGCGATCCTGGATAGGGGGCAAAGCTTTAACTCCTTGAAATTTCTCTCTCCGAACCCCGTCTCGGCCAGGTTTCCGCGCGGACACTCGGTGCCGTGTGAGGCTTCAGCTTCTGATGTTTGACTGACAGCAGGAGGATGAAGGAGGGGAGGGGTGAGAGGGAAGAGTAGAGAAATCTCTAAATTCAGCCTTTAGACAGAAAATGCTCCAATTTCGCGATGGACTGAGGCTGAAGAGGGAAAACACCATGAGCAACCCCTGCCATGCTTTACTATCCCAGGCGCCCCTGTGGCACCCAAAATTCATCCAGACCAGGCTGGATGAGCCAACCTGTGCTCACAGCACCGACAGCAGCTTGTCCCTTGGTCCCTTTTCCCTCCGGCCTCCCCAGGGATGGCAGCACACAGGAGCCTCTCCAGGCCCACGGGGACGGAGCTTGCACAGCGGGGCCACAACCTGGGGAGAGAACCCGCAGCCCAGGGACGTGCTCGGTGTCACCATGACCCCGAGCTGCGGTTCCCCAGGCGCCCTTCCAGCGGGCACTGCCCGTGGGGGCGCGGTGTAATTATCTGCGGCCTTTCCAGCAGCCCCACAATGGCTTTCGGCGGGCGCTGCATTGTCCCCGACACACCGGCATTGTTCCTGCGTGCCCATCAATTCTCATTTACTTGTCACGGTGCAGGAAGCATGGAGAAGGGAAAGGAAGGGAAAGGAGGGGGGAGAAGAGGGACAAACCCAACCTCGCTGCAGCAGCTGAGCTTTGCAAGGCCGGGGTTTGTCTGGCTGCTGTCTCTGTGAGTGTTTCCCAGCAAAGAGATGGATTTTACAGGGAAGGAGAAGTGGCAAACTGGGGGCAGCAAGAGCTGGAGAGACATCAATTTGTGGCATTATTTTTAGCCTCGGAGAAAACCCGAATCGGGGCTCTGCCGGCTGAAATGTTGCAGCCAGGCCGGCTGGAGTGAGGCAGAGGAAAGCATCGCTGCTCTTGGCAGATCTTTAATCCTTAACCCATCGAGGTGTGCAGTAACACGGCCAGCAGTCAGTAATGAGTGTGCAAACCCGGCTATTAGCGCCGCCGATGAGTGGGGTTTTGTAACACGGCTTCTCGTACTCGTCCTCCCACGCTCCTTCCCACTCGGCAATCCCGTGCCCCGCTCCCAATTTGCTCTCCCTGGCACCCGGTGCGATCTTATCAGGGCTGGGGCCGTTCGGTGTTCGGTACTGAGCAGTGGGGAGGGATGAGCAGGGCCCTGAGGGGTCGGGAGCAGCCCTGGGCCCTGAAAAAGAGAGGTTTGTTTAATATATGTACAGAAAATAATAGGGATAAGTCGTTCTGCATGCTTTGAATCCCCTTGGCTTTGGGACAGAGCAGTGCCCCCAGTGCAGGGCGCTCCCTGCACCCCCTCGCAATTTGCTGGACTGGGGACTTCCAGGACTTCTCCCTGAGCTGGCAGGGAAATCAGGAGTTCAAATCGAGCAAAAGATGAGCTGGTTAAACCCTCCGTGTTTTATGGAAGGGGTTTATCCGAACGTTCGCGGTCAGAGCCCTGCAGGACCGAGCAGCATCGAGCTGCCCCTGAATTCGGGGGCTTGGGGAGAGGAGGTGTGCCCGTCCTCTTCTCAGTGGTTTTTAGTGGCTCTAAAAATGGTCCTCACTTATAAATTGTAACACCAAAACAGCTCCCAAACCCTGCGCACCCTGGACGTTAAAAAACAAAAGAAAATAAAACCAACAAAAACAAACAAACTAAACACCTGAGAAAGTTGCGGGCGCAGCATGAAATAACGCCCGGCGCAATATTAAAATAATTATGAAAAGAACAATATGTATTCGCTTTTATCCGCGCTGTAATTATAAAAGCTTTTTAAAGGACACTCTTTATTCATACCACTGGTAGGAAGTCAAAAAGTGAGAGAATCGCTTTCATAGTACTGGTTTGATATGACTTTTAATTAAGGGCTGCGTGCCCCTAATTTATTAAAGCTCATCTTTTCATCACGTGTATAATTGACGCTGAAGAAAAAAAAATGATAATAATTACAGATCTAACCTCTGCAGAGTGGTTTTGCCCGACTTGGGTCCTGCTGCCGTGGAAACGCAAACAAGAAAAAAAATTGGGATGAAAAAACAGCGGCGCGCGTTTCTCCGGGGGTCTGCTGCATCCCGAATCCCGAATCCCACATCCCGAATCCCACATCCCGAATCCCACATCCCGCATCCCACATCCCGAATCCCCAGACCCCGCTCCTCCGCGAAAGGGACTCGTTTTTGGGGGAGATGGAGGGAAGGGGCGGACAGACCCCTCTCGGGGAGGGTCGGCGGACGGGGATAAGCCAGGATGAGCCCGGGGGTGCCGCGATGAGCCCGGGGTGCCCCGGGATGAGCCGAGCCGGCGGCGAGGGGCGGGGAGGGGGGGCAGAGCCGCGTTCCTCTGAAGTTCCCTCTTGGCCTCATCATCAGCCTTAATTACCGCGGCGGTTTTTTTTTTTTTTTCCCCCTGGCTTTGCTGTGATTACAGCCCTGCACGGCTCCTCGGCGGGCCGCCCGTGTCATTAACCCCGTGTCATTAATTGGGACCGGGAACGGGGGCGGGGGGCCGGGAACTCCCCGCGAGCGGCGCCGGCTGGGCCCGCCCCCCTCCGCGCGCTCAGCCAATAGGAGCCGGCCGTGTGCTACGTCACTCGGCACGGCGGGCTCTGATTGGGCGTTGGGGCGGCTCCCCCGCTCGGGCAAGGAGGACAGCGGCGGGGAGCCCCAGAGGGGGAAAAGGGGGGCGGCCGGGCCCGCTCGCCGCACTCGCCGGGCAGCGCCAGCTCCGCGCACCGCCATGGCTTCCCCGCACAAGGCCAAGGACGTCTTCTCCTCGGACGAGGAGGGCGCGGCGGCCGGCGCCGAGGAGCACCACAAAGTGAAGGTGTCGAGCCTGCCGTTCAGCGTGGAAGCGCTCATGTCCGACAAGAAGCCGCCGCCCCTCAAGGAGCCGCCGCTGCCCGCGGCCGGCGGCAGCGCCGACGGGGCGGCCGTGGGCACCTCCAGGAACCTGCTGCTGGCGGGCCACGGCTCCCGGGACGCGCACAGCCCGCCCGGGGCGCTTACAAAAACCTTCGACACCGCCTCGGTGAAGTCGGAGAACTCGGAGGACGGCTCGTCCTGGATCCCTTCGGAGGCCGGCAGATATTCCCCGCCGCCAAGTGAGTGCTCCGGGGCCGGGCGGGATGCGCTGGAGCGCGGAGATGCGTGCGCGTAGATTCTGTATTTTATATCCTGTGTTCCCATCCAAGGGCTCCCCCATCCAGGCTCCAGGCTGGATGGGGGCCCTGAGCAAGCCGGTCTAGGGGAAGGTGTCGCTGCCCATGGAAGGAGGTGATTTTAAGGTCCTTTCCAACCTAAAATATTCTGCGATTCCGCTATGCTTTTTACAGGTATTCATATGTGTGTCATATTCCCATTTGTTACTTATTTATTATTATATATTGATATTTTTGTGTGTTTATAGAGTTAAATGTTTCTATACATCACTACACGGATGTATATGAACACAGACCGAGTTCAAAGCCTTAGAAAGATCCGAAATCACCAGGGACCAGCTCTTGTCCCGACTCGAGGCCCCCTGGCAGCCGCTCCGTCCATTGACCTTACCCCGTTGCGACAGCGCTGCCATTTCTCCCTGCGCCTTTCTCCCATCCGCGGTGCGCTGCAATCTCTCAAACTCGGGAACTGTCCCTTCCAGCCTTGGGCTGTCTCTCCATGCCTGCCTCCGGAGCCTGTCCAAGCTCCCCGAACTGCTCCCGACCCCTTTGTCCCCCCCGCGATCCCTCTCGACGCCGTCCCCGCCTTAGGGACTCTCGGTGCGGAGGTGACAAATGACAACTGAAACCCCCCCTGGCAGTCCGAGCCGCCTTTCGCTTTCGGAGCGACACCTTATAAGATAAGCGAGGGAAAAAAAATATTGCTTTTTAGGAATTAAAAGCCCCCGAACATCCTTCAGGGAAGGGGAAGGAGCATCCCGACACCTGTACCGGGTTTATCCGCTCTGCTCCGTGCATCCCAAACTTTCCTGGTGGAAATTAAATACTCTGCTTTATTTAAGTTAGAGGCTTTACAGGCGTGAACTGTCTCAGGGAATTTACTCCTCAATCTAATATTGCGAGAGGAAAGTTTAGTGTTGTTACAGCTTTCCTTATTATTTTTTTTTTAAACAATAATTTCGATTTGGCTTTCATCCACTTCCTTTCTTTTATGATAAACCCGAATTAATTTGATTTCTATCGTGCTGGGAGAGGGCAAGAGGAAGGCATTCTCTGTGTAGCTCCAGTTTTTAATTTTCATGTGCCCTCAAATGTGCTGGAAAAAACATGGAAAAAAGTGTGTGCCCCTACTTGGACCCTTTCTCTAAATCTGCCCAAAACCCCACACTTAGACACTGCCTAATAATCTCCCTCTTTATTTTTTCCCCTTCGAAATTCCTCCTCTTTCTCTTAGAAAATTGTTTGTTCTCGGGATCGGCAAAAGAGTTTTGTGTAGGACTTCGGTAGCTGGGAGTTCCTGTGACTTCAGAGGGATTTGGGGAGAAAACCGAGGATCAGGGAGGGGAAGGTCCTTCGGCCTCGACACTTTTCCTCATTTCCCAAAACCGCCTGTCCATGGAGAGTTTTGACATTAAAAACAGCCCTCAATTTATTATTATTAATATCAACATTGTGGGTGGGATGAGCTGGGGGAAAAGCTGGAAAAGTTCGAATTTTGAGGAACACGGAGAGGGAACCCTCTCCAAATTATGGGGGTTTTTGTCCGATATTGGCCGGGAAAATGAGGATAAAGAGAAAAAAAAAACGGGGAAACAAATCAGTGAGAGGAAACAAATCAGTTTGGGGACTGGCACGGGATAAACGCGATTCCGGGTCCCTGCTGTTCCCAGAGCCTGGCAGCCCCTCGGGATGGCGAGGGCAGGAGCCTGGGAACGCCGGGCTGTGTCCTGGAGGGAATATTCCAATATTCCCCGGCGTTGCATGGAATATTCCCCGGCGTTTCATGGAATATTTCCCGGGATTTCATGGAATATTCCCCGGGATTTCATGGAAAAGTGCGTTGCTGTTCCTGCGCGGCTCCAGCCGAGTGGGTCAGGCTCAGCCCAGGGCTGGGGAAGGCGCTGGGACAGGGAGCCACGGGCACCCAAAACCCTGTCCCAGTCCTGGGAGAGCTTCACTTTGGGAAGAGAAGGGAATTGGGTTTAAAACTAGCGTGGAACAACGCGGGGAGAGGCAGGGAGTCAGGGTCGGTTTGCTGTCGTTTGAATTTAGTGCAATTTTAGAAGTGAATCAGCTGTCACGGTGAGCACCTGAATTATTAAAATGCCCTGGTAGGATCACAGGCCAGTACTTGAAAAGTTGTTTCCTAGAAGAGCTTTATTTTTTTGTTTTCAGTATTTCAGTAGTTTGTATTCTAAAGGAAGAGCAATAAGACAAGTTTAACTTTTTCTGCTGCGTTTTCTCCCTGCCCTTTCTGAACTTTAGAACAATTCCCTCATGGGATTTTTTAAATTGCATGATACTTGCTTAAACAGCTTCTTAGTCTGGCTTGCTCAGAAAAATAAAAAATAAAAGAGAAAAGTGAAACGAGTACAGAAAACCCAAACTGCAAATACTGATAAGTGCTTGAAGCAGATACCACGGCAATGTGAACCAAATTCAGCAGCCCGGGTGTCACTTCTGTGTCCAGTCAGGGTGACTCGTCCTGTGCCCCAGAGTGAGCAAATCACAGCCAAATTACCGAGCTTTTGAAGTCAGCCGCCTGCTTTTTAGTTATTCTTTAAATTGCAAAATTATTAGTGAAATGCTAAATTCATCTAAAGGCAAGTCAGCTCTTTGCCATCCGGGGAATATTGCCTGACCTGGCTGGGGCTTAAGGCAGGCACAATAGGTGGTGGATTCTCTGGCTTTTATTGGCTACAAAATGCTGAAGTTTTGTCTGGGTTTTGGTTTATTTTTTTAATTGACAAATGTTATAAAAGCTGCATGTTGAATTAAAGGAGAGATGCTTTCTTTTTTGAGCTTGTTGGGTTGTTATACTGGTTGATAATCAGAAAAACACACACTGAAAAATCAAAATTAATAAGCAGAGGAAAAACTTGATTTAAAAGAAAATAATAGGAAGAAAAAATGTCCAGTTAACAAAACCACAAAAACTGTCAGACCTTCTTCAGCTGTCACTTGTTGGGGACAGGGCTGGACTCTCCTCTTGCCCACTGTCCTTTTGGGAATCTCCTGCTTTTGTGGTGTTTGTGCTTTCCTGGAGCTGTGCAGCAGCCCAGCTAGTTGGTTTGTGTGCTCTAGAGCCCTGTGAAGTGACCTGTGAATTCTCTGTGCCCTTTGAAATTGCTGAGGCAAAATTTCCCTTCCATCAGCTGGAGTGCTGTGAATTTAAGTTCGATCGGGAAAAGATTTCCAGCTCCCCTTGCCAAAGGATGCCGTGTTTGGAGGGGACCCTTGGGACGCCCAGCAGAGCCCCGGGGTGTCCCTGCTGCTGTGCTAACCCCTCTCCCTTCCTTGCAGGACACCTGAGCCCCACTGCCTGCACCCTGAGGAAGCACAAGACCAACAGGAAGCCCCGAACCCCGTTCACCACCTCCCAGCTGCTGGCTCTGGAGCGCAAGTTCCGCCAGAAGCAGTACCTGTCCATCGCCGAGAGGGCCGAGTTCTCCAGCTCCCTCAACCTCACAGAGACCCAGGTCAAAATCTGGTTCCAGAATCGGAGGGCCAAGGCCAAGAGACTGCAGGAGGCCGAGCTGGAGAAGCTCAAAATGGCAGCCAAGCCCATGTTGCCCTCGGGGTTCAGCCTCCCTTTCCCCATCAACTCCCCCATCCAGGCTGCCTCCCTGTATGGCACATCCTACCCTTTTCACAGACCTGTGCTCCCCATCCCGCCCGTTGGACTCTATGCCACTCCCGTTGGATACAGCATGTACCACTTATCCTAAGAAGATCCGACAGACAAAGCCTCAGACAGACAGGCAGACAGACAGACAGACTTCCTGGTGGATCCTGTCCAGCCCTGAGAAGGCAGAACCCCAACCAGTACTGGCCATTCCTTCTGCACGCTTCTATCTGGCATCCTGAGTTGTTCTGGGAGTTTGCTACGGGTTGGGCGTCTCCTGAGAGTGCTCTGAGCACTCAGAGTCTGCTCCTCAAAGCAAAAAAAAAAACCACAAAAACCAAAAAAAGCATTAAAATCAACAAAAAAAATTTATTTGTGAGTAAATGTAGGGGTTTTATCCAGTGGAAGTAAAACTAGGTTAAAAAAGAGTGGGTGAAAAAGCAAATTTATCATACGGAGGCAGAAATTCCCTGACACCTTCCTGGCAGGGCCCAATGGGTTTAAAATGAGAGGGGTGAGTGCCCTCGAGCCATGCTCTAAGTTACCATCCCTTCACCTGGGGGCAGGGGGGAGGGAAATAAAAAGGTCTAATCGAAGTTTTGTTGTTTGGTTGTTTTTTTGAAGACAGCAGAGCCCGTAGCTAGAGACGTGTAAATAGAAACTAGAGCCGGTAGAGGCTCAGTGAAGTTCAGAGCCAGCAAATTCCTGCATTTCTGGGGGGAGGGCAAAGTTTTGCATCCCAAACCTCGGCAAGATGAGCAGCAGGGCCCCTAAATGTAGAGCCCAGCTTTGCCCAGCGTGGCTCCTGTAATGCCTTTCTGTGTATAAATAGCTTCGGCCTTTGTAAAGCACTGGCAGGGGAGGTGAAGAGCAAAGGAGGGTTCCTAGGCAGGCTGGTTTTTATCTCTTCCTATTGGCATGCTTAGAAATTTTTGGCTGCAGCCAGGTAATCTTGGCTCTGCAATGCTCTTGGGAAAGCTGGAGAGAGGGGAGAAACAGAGGGCTGTTCCCAGAAAGGATTGTTGAATCATTCTGGGGGATGTTGTGGGGTTTTTATGATTTGTATTTGCCACAGCCTGTGTTAAAGAGAAGAACCCCGTGAGTTTTCTTCCATTCTGAGGATGCCAATAGGAGTGACTCGTGCTTTAAGCCCTTCCAAAGAGAGATCCGGGTGTCACAGTCAGCCCCACGAGGAGGACAGTGAGGTGATGGAGACTGTGTGACCTGCCTGTCCCCGTGGGAGCTCTGGCAGCAGCTTCCCCAGGCTTCTCCTTGAAACTCTTGTATTATTTGTATTACTCTTGCTAAACTTTATGAGGAAGTTACTCCCAAGGCTGTGGAGCACTGAAGTCAGAGCTTCTCCTGGATTTATTTTCTTAGCATGCTGTTGTGGAGGAAAGAAATGAAACAAAAAAAAAAAAAAAGAGATAAAAAATCAGAAAAAAAAGTGGAAAGAAAAAAAAAAGCCACGTGGTTTTGCTGGTTTTGGTTTGTTTTGACCCAGGCATTGATGCTGCCTGGGACCCACTATAGATGAACATCCTCTCTCCCTTCCCCTCACCCCCGATCTCCCATTATAGGAGAATCCCTTTGAAAGGGATGCCTTGTACAATTTTATATATTTTATTGAAGATTTATTATTTCTTATCTCTTATTTCGAATTAAATTAAAAAAGAAAAAACATGTTTAATCGCGTGTGGGTCTGTTAGTGCTTGGAGTCCTTTGAAAGGTGCCTTCTCTCCGTGTGTGTTTTGCACTGCTGGGTCAAGTTCAAAGGAATGTTTGGGTTGCCTTTATGATTATTTCCCCTTTCTCAATCTGATTTAAAGCCAAATTTGCAGTGCATGAAGGTGAATTGCAAGTCAACATTTCGGAGTCAAAAGCCAAAGCTTTTATGAGGTCTCCTTGTTTTTAACGACCTCTTTTAGGCGCCTCTGTTCTTTACAACGCTGTGCTCCGCTGATGTTTCCATCACTCTCAGCTCGTGTGCCTTTCCCTGTCCTTGGGGCTCTCCCCTGGACTCGGTGCTTTAGGGGGAGATGGATCTCGACTCCCGAAGGATTTTGGGGGGAATTTGGGACAGGCAAAACCTGGCGGGGCCCTGCAGTGCTCCAGCTGCATTTCAGGGCATCGGGGTGCTGTGCTGCTGCCCCACGGTTTTGGGGCCAGGCTGGGAGAGCAGGTGCTGGACACCCTCCCCTGGCGAGGGGGGCTCAGATCAGAGGAGCCGAGGGGACCCGAGTGCCACGGCATGGAAATGTCACAGGAGGGCGGGACAAACCAGGTGGTTTTACCCCCTGCCCAGGTGTGTTTGCCCCTAACCAGGCGCCTTTGCCCCCTAACCAGGTCTCTTTGCCCCCTGCCCAGGTGTGTTTTCCCCTGCCCAGGTATATTTGCCCCCTCCCCAGGTGTCTTTGCCCCCTGCCCAGGTGTGTTTTCCCCTGCCCAGGTGTCTTTGCCCCCTCCCCAGGTGTCTTTGCCCCCTGCCCAGGTGTGTTTTCCCCTGCCCAGGTGTCTTTGCCCCTCTGGCTCTTCCCTGGCTGCGCTCTCCCCGCTCCCCGCGCGGCTCCCGCAGGCTCAGCGCTCCCTCAGCTCCGGGAATTGTCCCGTCCCGTGGGCTCCCAGCGCATCCCGGCTGCCTCAGCATCCCCCGGCTCGGGATGGAAGGGCCGGGGATGGAGGAATGGAGCACGGGCCAGGCGGGCTGTGCGGACGGGGTGCAGAGCTCGCCCTGCTCACCCCTCTCCCGACTTCCAGAAAAACCCCTGGGGAACCCCCCAACTTTATAAATACAGGGAAAAGATGGGGGAGAGCCCAGTCTCCACTTAGGCTCTTCAAATTAGAATTTACCGCCGCATAAAAACGGGAAAAGGCCGCTTCTTTCCCCGATTCCCTTTTCCAGAAGCATCACCCCCCGAAATCCCGGGCAAGGCGAAGTCCCCCCGGCCCTGCCCTGTCCCGAGTGCTCCCTTAGCCGGGCTGGGCTATAAATAAACCAGCGGTGTTTTTGAACCTTCGGTATAAATCAGCTGTGTCAGGGATTACAGCTAAATCTTTTTGCTGGAAATTCTTTGAGCGCGGGAGCTTTGCGTGTGTTATGCTAGATCCCTAAATGGATACAGATTTATTGCGGCACACAAGAGTGTTGAAGGAAAAGCTTCCAAATCTCGGTTACAACCTCAGCTATGGGAAAGGCGGGAGGGATCCGTGACACCTTCTCGGAGCCTGCGGATGGCATGACAATTCACCCTGCGCCCATTATTAACTTGTTCCAATTAAAGCCTTCAGAAAGGCCGAGTTAATTGAGTATTATATTTTATTAGGAGGGAGGTGTCAAGCTTTACTCATGAGACTTCATCATCGTCCTAATGGGAGCTGCCCCGCAGGCAGATCTGTAACTGAATAAATTACAGCGAGGCAGGGAAATCAGAATGCTATCATTAAAAGCGATGCACTTACTGAAATTCCTCCCCCACTTTCGCAAGAGGCTGGGGAGGTGTGGCTTTAATTAGTTATTTTAATGCAAAGTTAAATTGTTCCCAAAGTATTTTCTGACACAAAGCAGATGCGATGATTAGAAGTTGAGTGAGACTGAAAGGAGTTGGCACATGTTCCAGGTACATCTATATATTTTAAATTCCCAATAGAAAGTGAAAAATAATTAGAGCAATAAATAATAAACATTAAAAACAACGCGATAAATTATCCCGATCCTTAAAACCCGGACTTGCTGAGCGGCGGCTCAGGCCAGCCAGGCACACCTTCAGTCACCGGGGATGGATTTGTTGACATAAACATTTGGGACTGGACTTTTCTGCCTCGCTCGGGCCAGGCGTTCATTACCCAAAGCCACGGGCGCTCCGAGCCTGCATTTCATGTTGTCACGTCGCCTTGTCAAAGCCCGGAATTCCTGCGTTTTATGGCGAACGAGCAAAAACCGGGCTGGCTGCAGTGGCGTGCCCGGGACAGAGGGGAAATTCTCTCTGCTGCGGGCCGGGGGCTGCGGGCACCCAGAGACCCCCGAGCCACGGGATGGGGATGGGGATGGGGATGGGGATGGGGATGGGGATGGGGATGGGGATGAGATGGGGATGGGGATGAGATGGGGATGAGATGGGGATGAGATGGGGATGGGGATGGGGATGGGGATGGGGATGGGGATGGGGATGGGGATGGGGATGGGGATGAGATGGGGATGGGGATGGGGATGGGGATGGGGATGAGATGGGGATGGAGATGAGGACGGGGATGCTCCCGGCACCTGCCCCGCGGAGCCCACCCGGGGGCTCAGGTCCCCTCCAGGCCGGGCAGAGCCGGGCAGCGAGCGGAGCCCCGCAGCAGCAGCAGCAGCAGCAGCAGCAGCAGCAGCAGCCCCACAGCAGCAGCAGCAGGAGCAGGAGCAGCAGCAGCAGCCCCACAGCAGCAGCAGCAGCAGGAGCAGCAGCGGCATCCTCCCGGCTCCCAGCCCTGCCCCATCCCTTGGTTCCATCGCCCCGGGGGTTCACACGCTCCCCCAAATCTCTGGAGCGTGCAGGGCGATTCTGCACATCCCCGCACTGTCCGTGCCTCTCACACGAGCACCCCAATGTCCCCTTCGTGCACACCTGGGGCTCTGCGGGATTTTGGGGTGAGGGCTGGGCGTGCAGCGCAGGAGGAGGAGAGCCCACGGAGGGGATGGATGAGGAAGAACGATCAGGAAGAGCCAAACTCTGGGGCCCTGCGCCTTCGGAAGGGGCTCCAAGGCACGCAAGGAACCAGAGGGTCCGCGGAACAATCGCGGTGGATCCACTCCCACCCCTCTCGGGGCTGCTCTGGGAGACAAGTGAGCACTTTGCTTTCTCCAAAGTATATTTCTCCTCTCTATTTTAGTTTAGTATCCCCAAACACTAATGGATGTCTTTATTAAAAACAAAATTAAAATCATTAAAAGCACAAAAAAAAAAAAAAAACTCAAAAAAACACACCAGAACACTCCTCAAAGAAATAATCCCTAGCATTCCGGCAGTGTGACCGTGTTCCTCCCGTTCCTGCGCTCACTGCCAGCCACGGAGACTCCGAAATGCCTTTTCCGGGGGTCACTTTCAGAAATTAACCTACTTTCGGCAGCGCCCACATTCTTGGCGTAGGAAGCCTCTCACGCAAAATAAAAACAAAGAGGTTATTCCAATCTTTTTTTTTTTTTTCTTTTCCCCTTTTCCATCCCAGAGCAGAGGGGGCATATTTTTCCAGTGAAAAGCATGAGGCATCTCAGGGAAACTGCTCAGCTCATCCCAGCGCTGCGAACCCCAGGAGGAGCCGCTCCACGGTTCACGCTCATTTTCGCTGCCGCGGGGAAAGGCAGAGGGGAAATTTGGGGTCTTTTGTTGTTGTTGTTGTTGAGCTTTTTTTATTTTGGTTCGTGTTTGGCTCCCCGAGCCCCTCGCTGAGCGTTTCCCACCGTAATCCACGAGGCTTTTGGCGGGTGCTACCCGCGGCTCCCAACTGGTTGCACGCAAGGAATAAAAATCTTTCCATCCATTATATTTCAGTCTTTTAACACCCGAGCAATTCTGTCCCTGCTGTTTTAGTGGAAAGACCGGTCTATAAAGCTGCAACTGCAGTATATTTTAAAATGCTACCATTTTTAAAGGGGGTTGGAATAATCCTGCTTTGCTTGGGAAGAAAAAGTCTCGAGCAATGTATGCGCGATTAAGGTTTTATAACACTGTTCAAGGAAATTAAAAACATTCTGTGATGTTCTTGCTGCAAAGGCAGGTCTCCTTTTTTTCTGGCGAAATGTTTTGTATATGTATTTCTTAGATTGCTGTGTTTTGAATAAGCAAGAATCTCGTAAAGAGAAAAAAACCCCACGTTCCTTAAAAGTATGCGCTACCCATTTTATTAAACTGATTATGCCAGCGTTCAACTCAAAAGTTTGTTTTAAGTAGGAATATTTTCCCAGACGTGTAATGGATTGCTTGAAAACATAATTCTTTGCTTTTTAATGACCTGTAATGGCCAATTCATTTCGACTGCGCTTATCAAGGTGCTGTGTTAAATAACAAACCGGTTCTTGAAAACAAAAAAGTCATAATGAAAAATAAGCAGTCAGAATAATCTCCCATCTCCGAGCCAAAAAAATGCAATAAAATTAATTTAAGACTGTCAAAACATCAAAGCTGAGAAAAGGAGCTGCTAAAATAATGTCTCTTGATAAGGAAATAATAAAAACACACCAAAAAATGTCTACTCAATAAACTCCACTGGATTTGGGGGTCTGTGCTATATTTTATTTGGTGATGAAAGCACTTTGATGTCACTGTATTCCAAACAATTATTATTATAATTTTAAACAACCTGGTGTTTTCCATTACTAACGGCTTACGCTTTGAAGTTACACCTCATAATTTCTTAAATTAAATAAATCATTTTAAGTTTGCACTGGGAGCCTTTTAATAGCAGAGAAAGGAATATCATTATCTTATTGAGAGGCAATTGCAGTGGCTCCAGTTTGGCTGTAGCTGGGGGCAAAGTGGTGCACTATAACAGACATACTTTATTAGCCTCCCATAACTCTTGAAAGAACATTTTTATATTTTCTTTGATTCCCCCCCTCCCCCTCTTGTTTTAAAGCTGTCCCAACCTTTAATTACTGCCTAATATGAAAAGCATTATTTTTTAATGCTGTGTAATTTACCAGAGGCAATAGGCCAAGTTAACAATTGTTTATTAGGGTTGCTGTTTCACACAGGGCAAAGAATGCTGTTCCAAACCCAACTTTTCATGGGTGGTTGCACTAATTAATACAGTGTCTGAGGCTCCTAGGGGGTTTTTAATATTAAAGCCTATGGGGCGGAACGGTTTTTAGAAGTCCAGCTCCTGCTGACGTTCCTCCTCCCCTCCCCGGTGATTTCTGGGGCTTTCAAGGCTGTTTTGATCCGAGGCAAAATTCGGCAGCGGGAGGGGAGCGCCCTGGGAGCCGCCCCGGCCCCGCGGTGCCCGGCGGGGGCGGCACCGCCTGCCCCGAGCCCGGCCCGGCCGCTTCCCCCGAGCTTCCCCTGAGCTTCCCCTGAGCTTCCCGAGCTTCCCCTGAGCTTCCCCCGGGCTTCCCGAGCTTCCCCCGGGCTTCCCCCTGCCCTGGCTTTGATTTCTGTCCCCCTTCGCTGCCGTTCAGGCTCAGGCGGGCGCTGTCGGCGCGGTGGCTCCGGGAGCACCGCGGGACCCCCGAGGCTGGCACGGTGGGACCCCCGAGATTGGCACGGTGGGAACCCCGGGGCTGGCACAGCCCGGACCCCCGAGATTGGCGCGGCCGGGACCCCCGGGATTGGCACTGCAGGGACCGCCGGGACCGGCACGGCCGGGACCCTCGGGCTGGTACGGTGGGACCCCCGAGATTGGCACGGCCGGGACCCTCGGGGTTGGCATGGCCGGGACTGGCACGGCCATGGCTGGATTCCCGGGACTGGCACGACCGGGATCCCCAAGGCTGGCACGGCGGAGCTGGAGCGACCCCGCACCCCCTCGCCTGCTCCGGGCTCGGGCAGGAAAACGCCCCGGGGACCGGGGGATGTGTGCCAGGGACATGTGTGCCAAGGACATGTGTGCCAAGGACATGTGTGACAGGAACATGTGTGCCAGGGACATGTGTGCCAGGGACATGTGTGCCAAGGACATGTGTGACAGGAACATGTGTGCCAAGGATCATGTGTGCCAGGGACACGTGTGACCCGGCGGTGCCGCTCCCCACAGCTCCGCACGGCCGATCCGTGAGCTCTCCCCGGAGCATCAGCGCTGAGCGGGACCTCGGGGCATCCCTGGCCCCCCAATCCCGCACAGGGCACTGGGCTGGCCCCGGTGCCCGAGGACGCTGCCGTGGCTGTCCCCGCGCTGGTCCCAGGGCAGCCAGGGACATCCATCAGCTTGATCGATGGGGGTTACTCGCTCCTGTTCTCCCCGCCAGTTTATTTTCTTAAACTACCGGGCAAAAAGCGTAATGACGGAGCAGACAAACACCCTAACAAACAGACGACAGCTTTATGGATGGAGCCGCACTCCGAGGGCTGAGCGGTGCTAAAATCCGAGCTCCGCCGCCTTCAGCCATCCTCGCTCCGGCTCGGGTCACTTCAGCCGCTTAAAACACAAAAACAAAAACGAAAACAAAGCAAAATTTTAAAAAATCCAGGCTCGGCTGAGTTTAGAGGAGGAGACACGTAGGGATTTATTTTATGGGCTGAGCAGGACTGTTCTCCCCGCTCCCTTCGCCGTTAGCTCAGCTCCTTTGCAAATCTAATCTGCTCGGCTCCTTTGCTATTTTTCATGTTGGACCCATGCGTTTCTCCTCTAAGCCTTTCTCCTTTTTGATGTAGCGAGTCAATTGAAGAATGTTGGTCTCGGTTATCAATCACCCAGCTGGGGCTTAAAGGGCTCGGGCTAATCAGATTTAATTGCTCATGTAGCGCCACTCCTGCCCTGGGCCACGACCGACTTGCTCAATTAAACCCCAAATACCTGCAATCAATAAATAAGGAATGACAACACGTTTAAGGGATTTATCCAGCAAAGGAATTGAGCTGGAAAGAGATTACAACAGAAAAAGGCCCTTTTATAATTAAACGTACACCTCTCACGGAGGGAAAAGCTATGTTTAAGGAAAGAAAAGAAAGGAAGAAGAAAGGAAGAAAAGATAAAAAAGAGATCTTGTTCCCTTTGCAAAGGAGTGATGCGGGCTCTGCCTTTCTCGAGGCCATTCCGATCACTTTTGCTCTTATTTTTGGCCCAGGAAAATCAGGGATCTGCAGCGCGCGCCCTGCGTCCCCTCCCGGACGGACGGACGGACGGACGGACGGACGGACGGGTCCCCTCTTTTCCCGTCCTTTCCCTCGGCTTTCCTCTCAAATCCGTGTTTGCTCTTGAAATCCCCAGGCTAACGGAGTGAGGCGTCATCGTTTCTGAACGGGGAAATGTTAGTCCCGATTTCCTAAAAAAAAAAAAAAGAAAAAAAAAAGAAAAAAAAGAAAGAAAAAAAAAAAAAAGGAGGGAGAGAAGATTTCCTTTCCTTTCCTTTTGCAGCTTCTTGTTCGGAACACGGTAGTAATTGGCCGAGATCAAATAACGTTGAACGAGCATAAATAATCGCTTTTGGCATATTTGCAACTCCTTTTTTTTTAAGTTTGTTTTTTTTTTTTTTTTTTAAAGAACTTCTCTGAAAGTGGGAGATGAAAAAACAGTTAGCAATTAATACCAAAATATGTTACTTTAGATCATCCAGGGACGTTCTTGTCCATGATTTCTGCACCAGCAGCTGCTGCCTTTGACTGGGATTAGATTGTGGAGTCACTCCTGCGGCAGATCTGCTGCCAGTGCTCGTGGAGAGAGCACCAAGGGAAAAGGGCAGAGAGGGAGGAGGAGCTGCTGGCCAGCCTGGAGGGATCTGGGCACCTTGCTCTGAGCTCCTGCTGCACCCAGGGGATGCCCCAAAGATTTCGGGTTTTGGGTCTTTGTGTCTCAGAGCTCTCTGCGCTCCTGGGGCAGCCAACCCCCCCAAGCTGCAGGAGCCCAGCAGGGGCCAGGGCCAGCTGCTGTTTCACCCCCCAGTCCCAGGAACCCGGAGGTGGAGCTGCAGCCACTGCAGCACCCAGCACAGCAGCTCTGGGCAGGATCTGAGCTGGGCCAGCAGCCCAGGGGGAATTGTCCAGCTGGGGAATTCCTCTCCCTCTGCACATCCCATGCACTGGGAACTCGGCTCTGAGCTTGGCTGCAGCTGAACCTGTCTGCTGGTGGCTCAGCAAAGCTCATCCCCTGCACTGGGTCCCACTGGCATCCAGCCTGTCCCTACTGCAGCAGCAGTGCCACTCCAGAGCCACGTTTGGTGGCTGCTCTGTAAGACAATCTTGGTGGGAAGTGAAGGTAAAAATCTTCATAGAAGTCAAGGTGTTGATTAAAAAAACTCCTCAACTGTCAAGGGAGTATTTCTGTAAGGACTTGTGTTTGTTTGTTCCTTAGCTTGGTTTCCTAAGGAAGCCAGGATTATATGATCAAACTGTTACAGCCTTTTGAACTCCTGGGCCAACTCCAATCAAAATTGACAAGGGGGCAGAGGTCTCAGAAATAATCAGGTTGCTGTGATTTTCCTGAAAATAGACTGCTGGATAGCAGGGAGACAGATCCTGTTAAATCCCTGCTAAGGCTGTAACCAGAGCTCAGCTCTTAAGAAACACCAGAGAAACTCGATGGGAGTGAGCAGGACACCCCAAACATCCCAGCAGCTTTCACCTTGGCTCCCACACCAGCAGTTCTGAGACACAAGGACCAAAAATAACGTAGTTTGTGCTTGAGGGAATTCTTATTGGGTGCATTTATCAACTTTGCCACTTTCTGGACCAGTCTGCCCTCTGATCTGGGGAGCAGCAGAGCACCGGAGGGTGGATTTAGGCACTGGCAGAGTTTGTACAACAGAGCTTTGCCCTCATTGCTCTCTGTGTTCTCTTTTTCTGAGTGGAAAGCCGCTTTGTATTTTTAACAGTTTGATCCAAATCCTCTCAAGTAGCCAGGAGAAGAATAATGAAAATCCTCCCAGGTTCTTTGATGAGTCTCAAAGCTCTAGATATCTTTTTTTTTCAAGTAGTCAAATAGCTAAAGGAACAAATAAAACAGTTTTATTCAAACTCTAAACCTCGAGCTGATAGCTTTGCCTGGGACTCTCAGTCCAGATCTATTAATTCACATTTATCACAACCAATATCCAGCTGGATGCTGCATGGCATCCTCACTTCCGAGGCTGGGATGTGCTGCCACAATTCCACGTTCAGGCAGAGGATGCCAGTGGGAAGGGGGGTGGTACTGGGCAAACAGACCCTTCCCTGGGAGCCATTTGACTTCCTAATGCAGAGAGAATCATCCTCCACTGCTCCAAGAGCAATGAGGCCTTCCCTGGCAAGCCCAGTGTGCAATGAGACATTTCCTCCCTGCTGATGCCAAGTCCAACTGGGCCAGTTTGGAATCAGCCACGTTGCCAGCTTGGGGCTGTGTCAGAATCTGAGCTGTCATTTATTAAAATAAATGGGTTTGTTGTCATTGAAAAGGCTCCCAACACAACAGATCTTGTGAGCTGGACAAAGCTTAGGTTTTACAGTGCCCTGGGGAGAGAGAGGTTTTTCATTCCACGTCATTGCACTGTTAACTCTGAAGCCTGAGGAAGGATTTCACCAGCCACAGGTGTTCAGGAGCTGAAGAATCTCACGGAATGGCACCTCCCTTCAGCATCAGGCACAGCCAAATTGGGCACAAACAGAAGGAAAATTTAGGAAAAATAGAACAAGGGAAAACAAATTTGACTGGATTCCTTCCAGCTGCCTGCATATACTCCAGTAATCCCTTCTGGCCGATCTTTTTTTTCCCAGATTGGAACATTTTCCTTAGTTTAAGATTTTCTGCTCGTTGAGGTGAGTGGGGAAAGGGAAGGAGAAAGGGTGAAAACTGGGAATGCCATGGAAATGTGTTGTAGGCAAGACTGGAATCGTCTAAGAGCATTGCAAATGCAGAAAATGTATGGGAGGAGAGAGATGGAAGTGCCACATGGAGTTAGCCAAGGGCTGGCCCCACCAGGACATGCAGAAATTGGAGTGGAAACAAGTTTGTGAAGGAGTAACAATGGCCAAAGGTCAAATTGCACAATGTGAAGGGGAGTCACCCACCCATGAATTTGAACATAAAAATTCCCCTCCATTCCTGAACTAGCCAATTTATACCTAATTTCTGTCCTCCAGGGCACGCAGATGAGAAATCATGAACATATTGCAGCAGTTTTGGTACATTCTAATGTGAACTTCACACAAGTTTGTGTGTGATTGTTACTGTTAGGTTGGATGTGACATACACACACGTGATTAGGGTTTAAGAAGAAAAAGGTTTTTATTTTGCACGTGATAAGAAGCATTATCAACTTGTTGCCTATTTCCTGTAGCAACACATAGATGAGAAATCCTGAACATATTACAGCAGTTTTGGTACATTCCAACATGGACTTCACACAAGTTTGTGTGTGATGAGAGAAGGCTCAGTCCTCCCTCTCATTTTGATCCTAAAGTGGGAACTGTGAGAGAACCATACCTGCAGAGTGCTGGGTTTATGTGCCACATCCTCTGACAAAGAGATTTTGCATGTTTTAGGAGAGAAGAAACCATCCATAAAGCTGTTTGCCAGTGAGATTTGGTCTGTCCAGAAGAGGCAGAACATGAAGAGCAGCTACTGGGAAGCTCCACGTGCTGGTGTTGTCATAGAGGAAAAACATCTGCTTAGAAATCCCAATGCACTCTCTGGAAGGGCTGTGACCGTGTTCACAGGGGTCTGAGGATGAGGGAAGAGATGAGGATCTGACTCCATGTTTCAGAAGGCTTGATTTATTATTTTATGATATATATTATATTAAAACTATACTAAAAGAATAGAAGAAAGGATTTCATCAGAAGGCTGGCTAAGAATAGAAAAGGGGCGATAACAAAGGTTTGTGACTGACCGAGACAGTCCGAGCCAGCTGGGCTGTGATTGGCCATTAATTAGAAACAACCACATGAGCCCAATCCCAGATGCACCTGTTGCATTCCACAGCAGCAGATAACCATTGATTACATTTTGTTCCTGAGGCCTCTCAGCTTCTCAGGAGAAAAAATCCTAAAGAAAAGATTTTTCATGAAACATGTCTGTGACAAAGGGGTGTGATTTACTTCTGGGAGCTGGGAGCATGTTTTCTGCTCTGTAGGAGGGCAGATCCCTGGAATCAAGTCAGGAGGAATGAGGTTCTTGCATTCCTCCAAGCTCTAGGGATCTCACTGCTCAGCAGCCTGCCAGAGGGACCAGGAGGTTCTTTCCCATCTTGGGAATAACAGCAAGGTGGATCCAAATTCCCATGAGCTGCTCAAGCCCAGGACATGAAATCCATTCCCAGGGAGAAGCAGAAACACTGGATTCATTTTCAGTGTGCCCTTGTGTGGGAACCCAGGGCATTCCTCTGGTGCCCTGGAGGACTCAAGCCCTGCCCAGGGGGCTCAGAGACCCTGGCACAGAGCCCAAGACCCCTGTGCCTTTGATCTTGACCCATGGAAAAAATAATTACCAACCTTATATGAAGGATTACAAGCCAAAAAAATTCAAGTAGAATGATAGTGAATTTATCACAGGGTGAAAAATAGATTTTTTGGGGTTTTTAGAATGGGGGTTCAGGGGGCAAGATGGAGGGATCTGGGCATGTCCAGCCTTTCTCCTTCTTCTTCTTCCTGGCCTCCATCTCCTGCTGTGGTGGTGGCACTTTTGGGTTGGTTTAGAGCAGAAGCTCACTGTCTAACATAGGTGAGAGGTGTTGGGCAGTAATTGTAAATATTGCACAGGTGGTTTTTAGTATAGAAAGATAACACTGCCCTGGGGCAGGCAGAGTGCCTCTGTCTGTCCTGCTGAGCAGGCCTTGGCTGGACAGGAGAAAGAATTTTATAGATAAGGAACAATAAACAACCTTGAGACCGAGAAATGAAGAGCCCTGACTCCTTCTTTGAGTGCCAGGCTGGGAAAAGAGACTTTGTGACACATCTTGGGTCACTGTGAGCAGCAGAGACCCCCAGACTCTTGGTCTCGCCCTGCCCTCCCCTGTGCCCTGGGAGAGCCCAGGCTGGGTGTGATGGAGCTGCTGGGAGTCGTTAGAGCCTCCAGCCCTCTGCCCCGCCCAGCTCCCAAAATCTGGCAGGAAACGAGGAGTGGCTGTGCCGGAGCTGCTGCAGCTCGGGGCTGGCTCCTCGCTGCAGGCTGGGGAGAGCACCAAAATTCAGTTCAGCATTGCCTCCGGGAGGGAAAGCACCAAAGGGAGGCTCCAGTTGTTCCTTTGGTGTTTTGAGGAGAACAGATTTGTGCACGTGTGTGTGTACATTTGCTTTGCTCTTTGTGAATTGAAATACACGAACCTTGAGAAATGCAAAGGGGTTTTCACTCATCCAGGCCTTCTGGTGCTGCTGAGCTTTTCTTCCTGCTGGCACGAGAGCATGGAGTCACTGGGGGCTGCTAAAATGGCACAGGATATCAAACATTCCTGATGTGGAATTATCTGGGCTGATGTGGCTGTGCTCTATGGAAAAAAGACAGAAGAAATTCTAGAAATGACCAGTGGATCACTGGTTTCTCTGTTATTTCTCAGAGACCATCCTCCTACTCCAAACAGGGCTCTTTTGGATTTGATTTTAAGGTATTATCAGCCAAGTGACAGAGATAGATGCAGCAGAAAGGAAGGAATATCTTCTTTTTCCAGAAGGCAGCTCAAGCACAAAAAGATTAAAGAGTTCAGCCCAGTCCCATGGAAATCTCTGGCAGAGTCCCACCAGCTCAGTCCTTGCTGGGCTGAACCTTTTGATGGCCAAGCAGACACTCAGGACTCTCAGTGTGCAAGTTCCTGCATTCTGCTGCATGTGAAGAAAACCTCATCTCGTTGCCCTCATTTACTGTCTGCAGACACTTAACAACTGAAAAGCTGTTGTGAGCCCTCACATTAATTAGAGCTCGTTGCTTTTGCTGTAATATGCACCAGCATAACACCAAACCCTAATAATCCAAACAAAAATCAGTCTATGGCATAAAAGATAATCCCTCTCTGGTGTCTGAGGAGAGCTATCAATTCAGGGGCTCAATCTGGTTCTGCCTGAAGTCAACAGCAAAGCTATTAATACTGGCAGGATCAAGTCAGTGCACTAATTTGCCAAATTCCCCATCATTAGTGTGAATTAATGAGATCCTACTGGAGCTGCCTGTTGGCTGTGGGTGAAACAGAACACGCCTGGCAGCACATCAGCAGCAGGGGGGAGGCTGGGGAGGAGCAGGAGCGCTTTGGGGGGAGGGAGATGAGCAAATGGAAGAGTCCTAATGCAGTCCAGATGGAAAAAATTGACCCTGACTTCACCAGGCAGGCAATGGCCATAGCCAAGCTGTTTCCTAGTGAGGAGGAAAACGACAGAGGCTCAAGTAGCAGATGAGAAGTCAGCTCAGATAAAATAAGACAGCCATTCCCTTTGCCCCCCAAATGATCTTTTGCCCAAAACATGAAGAAAAATGTGTGTTTTCCTGCCCCTTCTCAAGGCTGTCCCGTGGTTTTCCTCCCCTTTCTTGCTTTAAAGCTCCCAGAGGCAGCAGTGCCAGTGCATGGAGTGGAAGGTTGTGCTCACTCTCACAGCCAGTCCCATCCAGAACTAAAATTATAACAAAAATCTCATGAAGAAAACAGCTCCGTGAGATTTACAGTGCCAAGAGGGTCATATAAAGTTTGGAAAAGCGTCCAAAGAGATGTCAAATGGAACTTAATTGAATTTGGCTGTCATCACTAAATAGGACACATCACTTTGAGCTTAATGGATCCTGCCAAGTCCAACAACAGATATTGTTGCTGTGTTCCTTGAGCTGGTGATGGGGGTTGAAGTGTCCATGAGTCACTGGGATTGCAGTTATTGCCTGAAAAGAATGTGCAGGGGGAAAGGATGTTCTTGTCTGCCCCTGTGTCTGCTTTTGGTGCCATTGCACAGACAATGCCAGGCTGATGCTGCACTCTGATCCTGTAATGGCAGCAGCCCTGCAGAAGCAACTGGGGAAATGGGAACATTTGCTTTTTAAAAATCTGTTTGATTGTGGTGGCCAAAGAGGCAAATGCAGCCAGGTCCCTTTGGGAAGGCTGAAATGAATGGCTCCAAGGAAAGGCACGACAACAAACCTGGCTTGTTTCACTTGGGGCTGTGATGAGAGAGGTGCAGCAGCTTTGACAACACCCCTGCCCTGCTCAGGAGGGACTTTGGGAGCAGCTCTGAGCTGGGTGCTCATTACTGACCTGTAAAAGCCATGGGGTTCTTTTTGCAGCCTCTTTGGCCAGGAATTCTCTGTGCTTCAGGCTTTGGAGCAGAAACCCCCTCCTGAGCCAGGCCTTACCCCAAAGCAGCTCCCGGCAGGGTGGGAGCTGTGGGGTCCCTGGGCAGTGGGGTGAACTCTGCAGCCCCCAAAGGCTGCTCAGCCCCTCAGCAGCTCCCACATCAGCCAGCCAAAGGGGAAACACTTTGGAATATTTCATGATGGCAAAAATACCAATAAAAAATGGACTGTCAGAATCCACTCCTAACTAAATACTGACTGCCTGGGCTGTGCTCAGCGAGAGAAAACCTGCTTAAATGTGATCCAGACCCACCAAATCTTGAAATACTCAGTGAATTCCCTTGAAAGTACCAGGGACTGATCTGCCATGCCAAGGATAAGCAAACACACTCTTTTCCAGTTGTCCCACATTACAGAGCATTAATTAGCTCATAGTCAAACAGTGGAGCAGGATGAGATACCTAATTGGGAATCTCACCCATTACTTTAAGCATCTAATTTGTACATCTGTGCCTGTAGCCATCAGATGACCCTTGTTTGAATTGTTAGTCAAAATAAAACATGTTAATTTTATCAGTATTTTAAAAGGTGTCATTAAATGTCCTCTACTTAAAAGAAAAACAAAAAAAAAAAAAAAAGGAAAAAAGTCTCTGCAGGCGATGAGCTGCAGTCCCAGAGATAAGAAATGCTTCCCATACACAACCCCTTTACTTTGTAGTTCACTTCTAATGGGCAGTTTGGTGAAAGGTACTTTCCAACAGCATTTAAAGTGATCCATTCCAAAGATAAGTAAAGAGCAGCTGTTCATTAAACCCAGCACTTCATGTGGTGCTGGAACGTGTATTTAGCCAGGAAATGCTACTGTAGGCTCTCAGTGTTTGGGGTTTTTGTCCTTGTGATTCATCATCATTTTCAGAAGTGGCTGAAAATTACAGGGCAACCACGAGAGCAGAGCAGGAGGTGCTTGGGGAAGTGAACACCCCGAGATCGCTGAGAGTGTTTTCCACACAGCTCCTCTTTGCTTGCTGCTCCTTTTGATCCTTGTTTACAACACAAGCTCCTTTTCAAAGGGAACAAAGCTCCTGCAGTGATGTTATTGTGCAGCTCGTGTGCTGGAGCAGAATTACAAACTTTCTAGGAAGGGTTAAAGTCAGGGCCAAACACCCAAGTGTGAGCACACAGAGACCCACAGAAAGCCAGAACTCACCACTGCTTCTTCACACTCTGCAAGCGCCAGAGGGAATTCACGCATGCAGAATTCTGCAGTCATTTTTTGGGTTTAGTCCCATTTTCATACTCATGGAAACTCTCCTCGTCTTGCCCTGAATGGGATGCTCGGGTTCCTGATAGGACTTTTGGGGCAAATCAGTCAGGTTCCCTATGCCAAGAAGGAGATGCTTCCTCTTGCCTTGCAAAATCCAGCAAGTGTCAGTGTCCTCAGGGCTGATGTAACCTGTCTGGGGAGATGCTGTGAGGGAAAGGAAACATTTTTGCCCTTCACGACAGCAAAGACCAATTTGTGCCACAGGAGGAGCCAGGTTCTGTGCTCTGCACACACTGCTCAGGCCCTTCAGGATGTGGGAATCACAGCCCCGTGGTAGAAACTTCATTTTCTGGCAAAATCCCCTCAGTGAGAGGTGCAGTAATGCTGTGGATACCCCAGCACAGGACTGGGATTGTGCCTGTGCAGGTGGAGAAAAATGAGTGTTTGGGCTCCAAGTAGAGGCCAGGAAGGATCCCAAAACAGAAACTCCACACTTTCTTCACTATTTCTTTCCCCTCCCAACATTAACAGCAGTTACCTGTGTTTCTGTGGGTAGTCCAGGCCATTCCCTTCTCCTTCCCAAGGTGCTGGGGGTGTCACATTCTGGGAGGTGCAAATATTGATTTGCCTGTGATAACTGGGTTTATTCCATGCCAGAACCCATAAGCTTGAGCTTTTGTTCAGAGCTTCAGTCAAACCTGGGCATTTTATAGAAAATTTATCATTTTGGAAACCCCCAAAGTTCCTTAGGAGTTAAACCAGACTAATTTCACACCATATCATATTCATTTGAAGGATACCTCTGAGAAAGAAGTGGGGTTTGTCTTGCCTCATAAGCTTCCTTCTAAAATTTTCAATATTTTTGTTTCTTGACCTTGAAATATACTAAGAATCAAATCACAACAACACCTTTCTGAGGACACTGCAGCATTTCCTATTGCCTGTGCAAGAGAGAATATGCAGAGACAGAATAAATACGGGAAGTCAGCGGGAGAAAACCAAAACAAGAAAAAAAAAATCAACCAAATTCTTATGGAACCTTTAAGAGGCGTTGGGTGCCAATTCTGGGTAGAGATGGCTCCAGCCCAAAATGCTGCAGACTGCTCTGAATGAGGTTTTCATCAGCCAGACTTTGGCGTGGGCTCACAGCTGCCCTGTGTTCTGTGCAGCTTCCAAAACAAGAGCCCAGGCTCAGAACAGCCCAGGGCTGCTGGGGAGCTGCAGGGCCAGGGGAGATCTCAGGCTCTGTCTCAGGTGTCTCACGAAAGGTGAAGGTCCACGCTGAGTCCCTGCCTCAGCCTCCCTGATTCACCTATTTTTTAATAGCAGTGAATCAGTGAAAACTTGCTGAGAAGAAAACCCTTCATTTCTGCTGTTCAGTTTTTAATGCTGTCTGCAGAACAACCTAGAGAACCTCCAAAGCCACCAGTTCTGTGTGACTTTTCCTACCAGGAATGAATTATTCCCTATGCAGACATTGTCTGTATTCATCTCACTTTTTCTGCCTGAGTTTTGAACGTTTAAGGAGGTTCAGAGCTGGAGAAAAGATGCTCCATCACATTTGGGTTGCATTTAATCTGGCCACAATCCCCCACAAGTCCAGCTCTGCCTCAGACAGCAGCAGTGGGGAGCAGCTGACATTTATGGGAGCCATTTGCCCTGCAGAAAATAGGATTAGCAATGCAGGACCCAGAATTAGGGAGGCACGTAGGAACCCACAGGGTTCATGGCAGGGAAAACCCCTCTGGTTCATCTGCGGCTCTGAAAATGATGAAGCAGTTTGGGAGAACAATTGGGTGATGCAAGAGCAGATCTTGGGAGGTCAGGGTGTCTGGGGCAAGGGAGAGAGAGACAGCAAAGTCTTGTTCCTCAGCGACACTTTCCTGCCACAGTTTGGCCAAAAATTTGGGCGGGACACTGAGGAGAGAGAGGAGATTTCACAGTAACTGAGGCTGTGAGAAACGTCTTTACCTGAGTGTTTAGTCATGGGAAACTCAGCTGGAGTTGGGGTTTTGTTGTGAGTTTTAAGTAAGCCTGACAGGTTCACCGTGATCTGCAGAGTCTGACTGAGGATATTAGTGAGTTTTGATCTCAATAACTCTGAAGGTTCACCACAAGGACAGCACAGGTGAGAAAGGAAGAAGAGAAATAAAAGACAACTCCCAGTTACTCCTTGCTCATTGAGGAGAATTAAACTGATTTGCCCAATTTTGCTTTCCAAGTACCAACTTAGCTCTAATTACTGCATCTTCTGTAGGCTCAGTGGGCTTTTGTCACTTTGTTCTTCACCACAGTCCATCAAAAGTCCCAGCAGTCACTACTGGATGGGAAAAAATCACGTGAGGAGTAATGAAGAAGGAACAAATAGACTGGAAATCAAAAGGCTTCCTTTGGTTCCAGTAAACCATGATTACCATGAGCCCTCATGCCACTTAAAACATCAGGTAGAGTATCAGCCACACCTCAGTTGGAGGGATAAAATGTTATTAACAGGATTTTTGCCATCACCTGTAGATCATGTTTATTCCCTTTAAAGTTTTTCCATAGCCTGCTCCATTCAGGATGAACTCTGAGAGCTTTGGCTCCATGAAATGCCAGCAGCAGGTGATAAATAGACTGAACACTTGGTCCCAGGAATGATCCCTTCCATCCCTTCACGTTCTGGGCCAAGCCTGCTCCTGCCTGTTTGCATCTGTAATTGATTGTGGGAGCTGTTAATCATAGGTGCCTGTGATAAAGTTTAGACATCTCTTTGATTCAAGGATGCTATTAAGGAATTAGGCAGCAGCAGGGGCAGAGTTTGTCTCTGCAATTAATTGCTCCCGGGGTTTTGCAATCCAGGGATCGAGTGGTGGTGCCAAAATCAAAGACTGGCTTAAAAAAACCCAAACAACAACAACAAGAGCAAACCCCAGCTCGGGGTGCTGTGTTCTGTTCAGAGTCCACAGCTGGTGGGGGCTGTGGACATTCCTGTTCCATGGCTGCAATTGGGGAAGGAAATGCTCAGCACCCGTTTCAGCTCCTGAGCTGCTACTGGAGCTTGTAGGAGATCTGATGGAGAAGGGATAAGGTAAGCAGGGGGATAATTAGATTTCCCTCCAAGTTACACTCAACAAGGACTGGGGAGTGACCGCACTCCCTGCTAGCTTTGGCCCTGTTGTGATTAGGATCCTGACAAGAATTGCCTGATTCTATTAAAATTCACCATGAATTTGGACTCTTGTTCTAATCATAAGTCATCCCTTCAGGCCTGGTATTTCCTCATTTCATAAGAGCTGGTATTAAGGATGTTTGGGCTGAATTTGTTTTGAGGTCGAAAGCTGGCTGAAGAAAATGTCAGAAGAAAATATTTTTGAGTCTTCAGAGGTGGCTTTTCATCTGGAATTGAACTCCAGGAACTGTACTGGGACCTGCTTTGGTTGTAAATGAGAGGTAAAACAAAACTCTTCTCCAGGTGCATTGGGTTCTTTAAAGCTCTTCTGATGTTTGTCCTGTGAAAGCATGAAATGCAGCAAGACAAGACAATTCTAATTCAGACAATTACTTTTCACTTAGGCCAAGCTCCTCCCAGTTACTTAAAGTGAATTTCCAGACTGGAAGGTCTCTGAGGCAGGAGATTGCAGCAATAGTGGGAACTAATTTAATGGGAGTTTTCTCATGTCTTGTGCTGGTTTTTATACAAGGTGGCTGCCATTAACTAGCTATTACCTTCCACCCCAGAAATAGATGCTTTCCAACCCAATATAAAATAATTTGCCTTTTTTTGCCGAGTTCATTGAAATCAAATCCTGACATGTAATGTTGTTGTTGTTGCTCTTGTTATGGGAAATGATCCTGCCCTTTGAATGCCTTCTCTTCCCTCTGGGGACGTTGCCATCCAGGTGACTGTACCTGCTCCCAGCAGCAGCTTGAGAGCAGTGGGGAAATGGAACATTGAGGTTTTCAAATTCCATTCCAGTGTCTCGCTGCCAAGGGAGCCTGCCGAGCTCAATTCAAGGGCTAATCCATGACCATCACTCCACTTCAATAATTGCAGAACATTAATGAGTCTGTTTCCTTATTACAGAGCTCAAAATAAGAGCATTGGCATTCCGATTTAGCAGGGAACTTTTAAAGTCTTAGCCCAAGGATTGTAAGAGGAATGGATTTTTTTTTTTTTTAATTAACTTTGCATTCAAAAGTTGTGTTAAACCATCTGTTCTCATGCAAGGGGTGAGGGAGGGGGACCATAGCCACAGATTTTCATCAGCGAGCTGTTAAATTAGTCCCTTTACTTCACAGAGCTTGTTTTATTCAATCTGCCTTTATTAAGAACACAGGTTTGATTCTGCAAAGAACAAATTCTTCTGGTTCTTTAAGGAAAATGGTTTTAAGCAGGGTTTTATTAGGTTGCATTACTGGATAAGCGATACAACATGTTACCAGCGTGAATCATCTGATTTAGAGTGACAAGAAAGGAGCTTAAAAAATACCCAGAGCCAAAACATTGCCTGGCAAGGGCTGACAGGGCCAGATTGGATCTACTTCTGCAAAGTTTTGCTGTTGCAATTGGTAGTAACTGTCAAGGGCTTGTAGATATTTTGTAGATATTTTGGCTAACTCTCTTTGCCATCCCTAAATTAAGAAGGAGAAATTAGGGCCAGACTAAACCTAACCAGACTGAGTAGTCCCAGGGCAGTCAGCAGGGCTGCTGATGGAGTGGAGCACGATCTGGGAGAAGGTCCAGCAGGATTCCATCCCAAGAGACATCCATGGGTCACCTTTCCTTCACCCTACAGCACACTTGTCTTCTTTCCCTGCTTCAGCCCAGCCAGAGCAGCCCCTGTGAACCCTCTGGCTGCTGATTTACAAACCTTTGCCTTTGGAATTCCATATCCTTCAGCAACAGCAGGGGAGACAGAACCTACCTGAGAGGCACCCCTAAAACTCCTCAGCCTGTTTCCACTGCCTGCATCCAGAGCCCTGTTGCTGCAAATCTCCAATATTCTGTTGAGTGACCTGACAGCTAACTGGGAAGAGGCACAGAGAATATCGATAGAAACAGAAATGGGGTTTCTTAATGAGAAACACCAGCAGAAACCTGAGTCAAATGTTCAACGACCATGAGGTCAAAGAGCATCTTCTGCTTGCACTGAAGACAAGAAGGAAAGTGGCACGTGAAGATCTGCAGGTTCAAAGATATCTCAGGTAACCAGAAAGGGAAACTGAATGCTCTCACTAAAAATGTCATAACGAAATAGAATCATTTCACCTGCCAAACTTGACAGCTTTCAGTGTAAGGATGTGTCTTAATCATGTTGAGAGATCTCTGTCAGGATTGGGGTCTAGCCTAGAATTAGCTCCTTTCCTGTATTGAGGTCCTGGGATTGAAATGAGCTTTTACACCTGAAGTAAACTTCTAAAAGGAGTCCTGAAATTGGCAACTAGAATTGATAAACCAAAATTCCCAACTAAGCTAAAATACCCACATTTTTAAGAGGTACAGTCCTCTCTGTTGAATTTTCAAACTGTGCTCCAGACTTTATTGAGAACCCAATACCTCTGTGGTTTCAGTCTCCAAACTGAACTATGGCAGTAGAAGGAAGGTGACTCCCTAAAAATCAATTTATAACCTCACTGCTGTCCTCCTCAGCAGGTTGGTTCCCCCTCTTTATCCCAACTGAGTCTTTCTGCCAGAAGCCTACAGGCTGCTGGAGCTGTAAAGAAAACTTCAGAAATGTTTTGTTCCTCCAGGGAGAAGAAGGAAAGGAGAACCAAGTTTTGCAGCAGGAGTGTTCCTTTGGATGCAATGATGGATGCTCATACCACTAACAAGTGTCACTTGTTTAATCCCCTCAGAATCTATTCCCACTTTGAGGTTTGGATTTTATTTGTGGAACAAAACCATGGTCAAGCTATGGACTGAGGACTCGTCACTGAAATTATGTTGGGACCTGTCTGGGCAAAAAGAAAAAGTCTCAGTATCATCTTTTAATTGGAGAACTCACCCAGAATATTGGTTCAAATTAAATCAAAACCAGTACTTTTCAAATGCTTCATTTTGCATTCCTGATGAGAAAATAACCCTTGGAATGAGATTTTTACAGTTTTACATATAGAATATGACATACATCTATTCACATTTCAGACTCCATAAGAGAAAGAAAAAAAAAAGATAAAAAATGCCAGAGTGCTCCAAGCACAGGGCTTGGATTATAAATCTGAACTCAAGAACTCAGTTCTCTTGCATGCAGGGAACAGCTGCAGCCTCAGTTTCATGAGTAACCATCAGGTTTTCCTTTTTGGTGGCTGTTAAGTCATTTGGGATGCTCGGCTCTGCTGCATCCTTTCCCCCAGAGGGAGCAGAGGAATCCCATTCCTGCCCTTGGAGTCTGTGCCAGCAGCCCAGGAGTGGCTTGGGAATGAGAGGCTGTTATTAAAGGAGTGATGACTCCTAATTCCGAGAAGCCCTGGACATTTGACCGCGCTTGGGAATGAATCTGCTCCTCTTTTCTCCAGAGCATGTTGTCCCTCTCAGCACAGGGAAAAACCCCTGAGAGCAGCAGGGCTGAGCAGCTCCACTCTGCCACAGCAGGTTGGACTGGAACCTCCATTTCAGTAGCCATGGGATTCCAGGGAATCTGATGAGCTGGGAATCTTGTGTAAGACCACAAATCCATCCCAAACTCTGCTCCTTTTGCCTCTCCCCCTGCTCCATCCACATCCATGCCACCTCCTCATTACAATACAGAGTAAGGAAGGTTGAGAACCCCATGGGTGTTTTTAAACCTCTGTTGAGGTGGAATTTGAACCTTGCTACGAATAAACCATTAAAAGGACATTAATAAACACCGGAAAGCAGTAATGATGTGTTACTGCCAGAGGAGGGCCAGTCCAACGGGTTGAAGGCTGACACAGTTTTCCAGGCTCAGGGTTGCACAACGTGCTTGTTTACCTGGAACATTTCTTCTTTCCCTTTCCCTCCTCAGACACACACGTGGGGGAACCAAGGGACAACAGGGAACTGGACTCAGGAATTCCAAATATAGGTTACAATCTCCATGCTTTACAGTTTTATCTGTAAGATCACAACTGTAAATATCCTTTAGTTGTAAAACCTCAGATATTTGAAAATGAGGGTACTTGTCTCTTGCCTGGAGTTCCAATCCTCTTGGTTTATCCTCTTTGTGCATATATATTCAGTTGATTTCTCCACTCTAGAACTCATTCCTGTACTTTCCCATGAACCATGAAAGTTGAAAACAAGTTTTTCTCCCCTTGTCTTTGTAAATCTGTCCAGAACTCTTCTGTTCTTCTTCCCACTGAGTCATTTTAGCCCTTTAAATTTTACCTTGGAAGCTTTCCTTTCTCTTTACTTCATAATGATGACTTCTGCTCTTTAGTTGTGTAATACAGCCCAATGTTGAAAGTCAGGAATTGCCCTGAAAACACAGCTGGAATTAGGAATAAAGTTTAGGATGCCTGAAGAGAGCAACAGCAGGGTTATGTCTGATTGATCTGTTAATCCTTATTAATGACAATTCCTACAGTGCTCTGGAATCAGCTGCTCAGACAAATTCTCCCTGAATTTGCCCTGTGTTTGGGAAGCAGATCCCACAGGGTGCTGAAATCATACAGGTGGTTTTGAGCTAAACTGGGGTTCAAGCTCTTTTTTACAAATTTAAAATCTCTACCCTTCCTTTTCCAAAGCTTTCCCACCATCCTGATGTGGAAGGGACCAAATGAACACTGCGGGAATAAAAAAATTGCACTTCAAAAAGAACTTACCCTGGCCATCACCTCACACACCTAAACCAAGACAATTCCCAGGCTTCAGATTCATCCATACTTTCATATCTTGCCAATTCCAATGAAACGAAGATAATTTAGAAAAGTGTAATTATGTTTTAACAGATCAAAGATGAGTGTATTAAGTTGAACTAATTGCAGTGAGGAATTTTGACCTATTTTCTTTGAAGTCTTATAAAAAAATGAATTAGGTGAGCCAGTCCCATTTGCACAGGTCAAGTTCAAGATTCTTCATAACATTTTTGCTGCCAATTTATGATTTTGCTGGACACCAAATAAATTCATTTTTCCTTCAGGATCAAACAGTTATTCATACAAGGGAATATGAGTCCAAATAATAAATATCTTCTGATGATTGCCTGAATCCAACTATTCCTTTCTGCTACTGTTGCTTCATGTTTTGTCCTACTGAAATCCATCTTGAAGTGATGTAGACTCACACAGATTTATTTTTTATTCATTTACTGGTTAGGATCACAGAAGGTTTCTCTCCAGTGAAATAGTGTTTAAGAATATTTTATAGCTTATGAGATGCAGTTTGGACCTAGAAGACAAATTTTATCTTTCCCTCCACAGACTCAAATGCAAACATGCTGAAAAGCAAAGGTGATTCCGTGCTTGGGAATCACCTCTGTGCCAAAAAAATGGGCAGGAAGCTCAGAGGGGAAGAAGAAGAGGAACAATGAGGCTGTGGCATGGTTTGCTTCTTCTTGTGGATTTGAAAGGAGATTGGATTTATCAATGTGAACTCTGTTCACAACTTTCTGATATGGCAGTGGCTGAGTATGGGAGTAAAACTCTGCTGTGCAGTTTCTTCCCCATTCTTTGTGGCAGCTGCTTTTGGAAATTTCTCTTCTTCCTTCACCAAATCTTCCTCCTAAATCTTAGCAGCAGAAATCAAGCTTCAGCTCAGAAAGTGCCTCTTTTTTCTTGAGGCAGCATGGAAGTGGGAAAGGAGAATGGATGCAGTGATTTGTCTGGGCTGTAATTGGCCATGTCCCCCCAGCAGCTCCATTCCTTGGCAAGAGGCATGGCCTGGATCTTCTCTCACATTTATAAAGGATTTGTCTTTAGCCATGAGCACAAACCATCAAAGTTACACAACTCCAAATTCTGTCCAGTTACACAGAGGGACCATGTCTCTCTCTGTCTCTGTTTCTACCTCACCAAAAAGACTCCAGACCTTTCTACTCCCATTTCCTTCCTCGCCTTCCTTGTCTCTATTCCCTTAGGGTCCTACCTTCTACTGACTGACCTCTACCAACAGCAACAACAATAATTATCCTATAATTAGACACTCTGTTCCTAAAGCTGTCAGTGTGGGAAGGAAGCGAGAAGTGCTCAAGGTAAGAGTTTAAGGGCTCCTTCTTCATTGTATCATCAGAGGTATTTGTGCCAAGTCCTTGGCACTTCATTAAGTGGCTGTTGGGGTTCTCTTCTAATTGCATCTCATAAGTAGCTGATTGCAGCTCATGACTCAGTGGTTGAGTCTCCAGACCACAGAGATAGAGAGTGAAGGACACTCAGGGATTCAGATTTTCAGTTCCTGCTGCCAATTAGGGCCAAATTAAACCCTCCAAGCCCATCGTGCCACCCACGCAGCGTTAGGGGTGCACCTCAGTCTTCTGGGTGTCACCCCAGAGCCTGGAATGCACAGCTTTGGCTCCGGTAGAGATGTGTGAAGCTTGTGTGAAATCTAAATACCCAGCAAATCCTCCTTGGTGCTAGAGATCCCTGTGAAACCACAGTTCTCACTGTCCCATCAAAACAGGTGGGACTTTGAAATGCTCTTGTTGAAATGTCCCAGCTCTGCCAAGGTTTGGAAGCACAGCCCTGGATTAAAAACACTTTGGTTTATCCTCTCTCTGTGACATGAGCACTCCACTTAAATTCCTTAGCAAGACATTGCATATAAATGCAAAGAAATGCGTGAATTCCTTACAGCTGGGATGAGAGGTATGTCCACATTTCACTTTTTCTCCTTGTTTTTAGTGTCCTCTGGGATCATCTGTTGGAGAATAACAAATCCCCCAGCCCTGGCTCTGACTTGAAATGTGTACCAGGGTTTCCCTTCTCACTTACTCCATGGCTGTTTCTTCTTCTTCCACTTGCCTAGTAAAAAAAAAAATAAATAAAATTTTATCCTTTTATTCCTGCAGTTCAATTTTCCCTGGGCACAGAACATGGAGCGGTGCCTGCAGAAATACACAGGATGGAATATCTGACTTTCCCTCTTTGTTGTCCATATTTCACTGTCTTGCTGCTTGGATTGGTTATCCAAACCTCAGTGCAAATATTACTAATAAAATCACACTTTTCCATAATACTCTGCCTCGGTACTGAATTTCTCCTGACTCTTACTCAGGCTTGGTTATTGATAAGCATCAGGCAAAAGAAGGGTCTCTAGGTTAAATCTATATTGCTTTGAATTTCCCTTCCATGCTTAACATCAGACGCCACCAACACATCTTGAACTGATTTAAGGCCCTGGGGTGTTGCTCGGTGCCATTCAAAACACAGCAAGCCACTTTCCATGTGCTGGGGCCACTAGGGCTCGTTAGAATGGCATTTTTAATAAAACTTAAGTGTAACTACAACATTTTGCGGCTCCACTCTCCAGATAAACCACTACAGACGTCATTCCCCACCTCAGCTCCCCGTTTACACACCCACCAGACTTTTGACCAGCCAGCCAAATTCATTCTGGGTGTAAATCTATGGCAATCAATAACATTCCTTCTGCTTGACACTTCTTGTGGGCAAAAGTTTCCATAGGCTTGTTTGCCTATGTGTCTTTTTTTCACTTCCTATAACAAATTAAGTCTTGAAACAAAGCCCTGAATGTTATTATTCAGGTGAGGCAATGCAGGAGCATTAAAAACACTTTGGGTTTAGATGCAGCTGGTCTATGTTAGAGTTGTTTTCTGGTCCAGAAAAGGCTGGGCTGTTATGAATGCTTGAAGATTTTCCCTTTCGTTGCCTAAAATTAAAAAAAAAAATGCATTTATCCAGTGCAATTTCTTCTAGGCAAGAATCTCTTCAGGGTTCACAAAAGAGCTCTGGTGCTGGCTAGGATGTGACAGGCAAAAAAAACCCATAAAGCCAAAGGATGAACTCATTATCTGTGCTGCTGGCCAAAATCAGATTCTGAAAGGATCAACTACAACTCACAGGGACAATCCTAACCAGCTCAATCAGGGCAGAGTTTCTTGGGAAGCTTCTCCATGGGAACTGGGGCAAACTGGAGGGGAATGGTCCCACCAGAAGCTGCATTACTGGAGCAGGAGCCTTTCCAGCAGAGAGTTTTGCACTGGTTGTTGCAGAGGGCAAAGCTCTGCATCTCCTCAGCAGCTTTGCTCCTCTGATGGCTTCTCTTAATAAATCCCATTGTGCTCCTGCTTTCAGTTTCCTGTCACACTCTGGGTGCCACACTCTGGGACAGAAGAATCAATACATGGATTCCCTGAAGTGAGTCCCTGTGTAGTCTGTGGGATTTGGTTAAAGAGCCTGGATCACTTTCTTCTCTCTGGACACTCCCATTTCAAGCTCTACAGCCCCCTGAGGACAGAATTCCGCTGTTCCCAAGTGGTTTTGGACTGGTCAGAAAAGACCCCTGTGAGATATTTTTCATCCAAGTACCACCTGAAGCCTCCTGATGGACAGAAGGATCATTCCTTTACCTTCATCAGCTCCTGGCAGATCCTGTGGGGTTCTGTTTTCTTGCAGGGACTGTGTGTGAGTGCACAGACAGCTCCAGATGCAGAGCTCCTAGCAGGGCTTTAAACATTACAGGGATCAATATGTGAGGCTGATTATGTGGTGGATGTGCTGTTCCCACCTCTTTCCCATCCCAAGCCTGTCCCAGCTGAAGGGAAGGGAGGTGTGAAGTGTGTGGCAGTGCACACCCCAGGGCAGCAGCCAGCACCACCATTCCCAGCTCCCAGCATCTCCACACGATGCTGTTTAATACCAGACCAATGAGGTGAATAAAACCTACAAAAGTTTATAGTGTGTAAATTACTGTTGCACCCTGCCCTCTGCCTCCGCGCTGAACTGAGAGGGATAAATGGAAACAGCCCCTTCCCTGCCATGGCAGGAGGACTTCCAGGAGCTGCAGGAATTCCTGGGCAGTTATACAGGGGTGGAAAGCAGCAGGAAACGTCCCAAGCAGCTCTGGCTCTTGACACCTCATCCTCTGAACATCCCACTCCCAGGCACTTGTGGAAAGAGGCTGTGCTGGAGAGCCTTGGCTTGAGGCCACAACTCTCCAGCACCCAGAGCCACAGGGCTGAGCAAAACTGTGCCCTTTGAGGGCCAGCAAGGAGGCAAAGCAGCAAATTGGGGCAACAAGCAGCTAATTTGGGATTTGAGCAGGGTACAGAGGGAGGAAAACAAAGCTCTTTGGAGTGGGGCTCTGCTGGAGGCTGGGCACCACCAGGGCTGTTGCTTTGCCTCTTCTCGGCCTTCGAAAACGTCCCTGTTGTGTAACCTGAATAGCTGCTGGCCATCCCACATCTCACATATTTGAGAAATTCTGTTCCAGAGGATCTGCAAGTGCTGAGGGAACGTGCCATTGCAGACAGGCATCCACAACTCAGCTCAGTACATGAGCTGCCCTGGCAGCTGCTGTGTTATCTTTGGAGCCACTGCTCACTCTGTCAAACTGAAAACACAACAAAACATTTGAGCAAACGCTGAAACTTTTATGATCTCTTGGGGGGAAAAAAGAAGTCTCAGATAGTGTAATCTGATGAGTGTGGTACAGATGGAGAGATAGACAATGCCTGTTAGAAGATGCATCTGCATGTTATAAAATGAGGAGGGAGAGATCTGGCTCCCTGTTTTACCCTCAGATCCTCAAGCACAGATTCCTTTAACCATTCCTTCAACCATTCCTTCAACCATTCCAAACCCCGCTGCTGGAAATAGGGCCTGAGCAAGGGACAGAGGCACTTCCTGAAGCAGCTGCTTATTCTCCACCTCAAAGTTGACATTGGGTGCTCAGTTGGATTTATCAAATTGTTGCCTTTGCACACGTGATTTCGTTTTCTGTGCCTCAGTTTCCCTGTTTGTAAGACAGCAAAATCAGTTGCATCATCGAGTGCTTTGGTATTGAAAAAATGTTCTATCTAGGGAAAGGTTTCACTGTTCTCATATTTCTGGGTGCGTAAGAGGTCACTGGAAGTTTAAGGAAGCTTACTGAGGTGTTAGTTAAAAATAGTTAATGATGCAAAAAAAAAAAAAAAAAAAAAAGCAACTTGGAAACATCCAGGGGCTATGTTTTAAAAACAAATGAATGCACAGCCGTAGCAAGGAGCAACTTCTGCCAATACTTGCTGAAGCAAGGTGTTTGAAATGCTCCAGTTGGGGCTGCTCCTGCTGAATCCAGGGCAATTGTAGGTGCTCAGGATGTTCCAGGATCAGACCTAGACCCATTTATTTCAGTGTAAAGGGAAGGGGGGACTCCCAGGAGCAGCTCCAGCAATGGGGACTGCGTGCAAACGCACGTCTTGCACACAATCCGAGGGTTGTTCTGCTAAAAGTGGGCACGCAAACATAAAGTTAAAGGTCATCGCTGAGTCTTTCATTTCCCTCCTCTGCCGCCTCCAGACTTTCTGGGAATGGCTCTGGTCGTGTGCCGGAGCACCGGCTGCGTTTCGCTGATGAGCACAGAGCTCCTCGTGTACTTTTGCACAGCCAATTAGCAAAGTAATTGAGAACTCCTCGGGATGAAAGGTGTAATACACACACACACACGATTATTCACCATTTTCATTACATGCCGTATCCGGGAAGCTGCTGGAATGGAATGCAGCGAGGCACTCCGTGATGAGGTAACTGGGAATGACCTGCTTTTCCTCATTTACATCTGACTCAGAGCCATTTGAATACTCTGCTTTATGTGCGATATTGCCTTATTACTTTTACAACACCCCGCAGAAGACGAGGAGAGCCAGCAGGTCTCTGCCCTCCAGAGGTTGCTTTATCAGAGAGAAAATGAGTGGAAGGTAATGCACAATAGGGAGGAGATGGGTGGAGAGCCTGAGATGGTTGGACTGCAGCATAATCATTATTATTAAAGTCCTCAAGGATATCATGGGAGAAATTAGTCTTAGGTAAGGATTTGAATGGAATGAGACCAGCTGCTCAGCAGGCCAGAACTGGGAGGCTGTTTAAGCAGAAAAGGGTGGTGTAGAGAAAAGACTGGATATTACTTACTTATAAATATACATATATATATATATATATATATATTTTTTTTTTTTTATGGCTAAATCCAGATTTTATATATAAGGTTATATAGAAGATGATGACAATCCCCAGCCCAGCATGTAAAGACAAGGCTAAAATAGATGTCACACCTTCATTTTGGAAACAGCCCATCAAACCTGATCTTCTTGAGGTTGCTTGTAAATTTTTAGGATCAGGTTTGCAGAGCAACTGGGTAAAACCTGTCTGGATCTGAATGGCACCGTTTTGAAAACTTGCCTCTCAAACTCCGGTGCTTCAGGAGGTTGCCTGGATTGTGGAAAACGGGGAATTGTTTTGCTGCCTGTATAAGATGTTTTGTTTTGGTATCCTCAACCTGCTTAAAAAGTGCCAGTTAAAACCACTGAGCTGCAGAGCTCCTGAACCCGTCCCTCGGCAGAGCACGACATCCAACACTAAAGCTCTCTCTTGTGGTCCTGCAATGCAAGCACAAGCCCTTCGTTAGAGGAAAACTCTGCTCAGGAACTACTTCAGCAAAACACCAAGCTCGTGAGGAGTTGAGAAATCACATCTTAATTTTCTGTTAATTAAGCTGACAGTTTCTATTCCTAATTTTAAATGGAGGATGTTTATTATGGAAATTATTGGCCGCTCTTGCTCTTCTCACACCAAATGCGTTACCAGAAAAAAAATCCCTTCTTTTAAATAAGAGGTTGAATTTTTTAGAAGTATTAAAAAGGCTGATTCAGGTGCTTACAAGCACAACCTTCCCATGGTGCAGGAATATCCAGCTTCCACTTCCAAGAGTCATTTTGCCCTGGCTACCTTTGATTTCCCAGGCTGAAACCTCTCCTTTGCATTTACGTGCAGAGGGAGAGCCTGGGAAGGGCAGGGACACGGAAAACAACTGGGCACCCTTTGGATTTGCAAAAGCAGAACCTGTTCCCCACAGATGAAAGCTGATTCACAGGACATTTTTCTGACAGCCAGCACTGTCTGTGCTGATTAAGGAATTGTGTGATCAGATAGAGAAAGTGGCAGGGAGCTGCTGTGTCATCTCCTGGTGGGGCTGCTGCCGCTGGGGATCGGCCTTGTCTGAGCCACTTTGTTCTGGCACCAAGCTGGGCTCACGTTTGGCCTTTCCTTGTCCTTGGCCAGAGGGGAACCCTGAGCAAAACTTCAGGAGGAAATCTGGATTGGTTTACAGATGCTCCCTAAATGCCTGGGGGTGGACAGAAAGTCTCATGTCCCAGCTGATCAGGAGTGTGGAGGTGAAAGGATGGGGCTGGCTGGCCTCAGAGCAGGGAATGTCTCACCTGGGGAACCTTTTTGGGCAGGGCTGAGGTGCTGCTGGATTTGCTTTTACTCCTGAAAAATGAAGGGGTGAAAAAAAATCCTCCAAAGTGACAGAGTCACAAGGAAAATGGGAATGTTTGTTTGTAGTAACACAACAAACAGGACCTTGAATCCGCAGGATGAGCTACAAGATCTGAGGAAACCTCTGAGCCCGACCAGAGGGGCAGGAAAAGGTCTGAAAATGGCATGCGAGGCAAGTTTGGGAGGGTTCAGCCTTTGAAGATGGATGGGGGAAGCAGGGGTTAGATTTCTTGGCTGTCATCTGGAATCAAAACCACCCACCAGTGTCCCTATCACTCTCCCAGGACCCGCTGGAAGTCACCCCATGGGCTTCAGTGACTGCTTTAAAATCCCCTCAGGGGCTCTGATCCCAGACCAAGCAGCCTCAGCAGTGATGGTTTTGTCCCTTCCTGTTCAACAGAGGAAAAATTCCACCTTTATGATGCACCCAAACACAGAACTCTCTCCTTCTGAGCTTATAATTGACGACATAAAATCACATTAATGGTATAACCCTGGCAGCTCTCGAACAGAAAATTTAACAGGAAGTTTTGAAATCCTAAAACTCCTTGTTTTCTGGAGAGTTCAGGGAAAAAAAATAATGTTTTTAATACATATATTTCAAGAGTTTTCTGAGAACTGGAATGCCATGGACTTACAGCTTTGTCTTCCTTTGTACTTTTTTGTTATTCCATATAGCAAAATTAATGGTGTTTAGGCAATTTCCCTTTTTCTACTTAGTGTTTACTGCATATTCCAAACATGGCCAATTTTGGAAAGTTAGAGAATGACCAAGCAAATAAAACGTCAATAAATACTGAGATTATTTTCTTGCCTGATAGCAGCAGTGCTAAAAAAAAACGGTGCAGGTTAGTTTTTGACAAAGAAGACCCAAGTCTTCTAAGGCTAGTTTGTTTTTTTTTCAAAAAAATCTTGTAAAATAGAAATAAAAGCCTTTGAAGTGGAAAATTCCAACCACCTCTCATTGTCTAACCCATGGAGAGTCACCTAGAGATGAACAGAGTTGATTTTTTAATGCAAACCCAGGCAGGACCAGGCTGCACTTTGCCTTACTGCAAAGCTGGTCATTAAAACTCATTTGATTTTGAATGAGGCTTTTTTTTCCCCCCCTCATTGTTTTGAAAGAAACAATCCATTTTCCTGGACAATTAGAAAATGACAATTGTAAAGGACTGGAAGAACGGGTCTGCTGAATGAATCCAGGCATACCTGGGACTGCCAAGGTAGAAAGGAACATTTCTAAAAAACAACATTTTTGCGGGGCTTCATCCTCTGAATCATCTACTGCTTTTAATGGCAGCTAACACCAAATTTGGCTTATTAAGGGTGAGGAAGGCCTGAGCCTCTGCCAGGGCCGGATTCTTTTTCTTGTGTGGATGCAAAATGCAGTGGAGGTGTTTGGGAATGGCTCAACATGCAGGAGCTTGAGAGTGGGGTTACCAAAACAGAGCTAACAGGCACGCCAAAGGAAAACTGGGAACGCTGCTGACTCCTTTGGAAAATCAAGGCAGAATGGAAGGCTTTCTTCATTCATTTTCTTTAGAAGTTAATTTACCAAAACATCCAGTTAAGAAAAGAAATGTGGAAAAACGTGAGCATCCCCCATTATTGTGACAGGTTTTTTCTTCCCTGAGCTGGGAGTTGAAATTCTCAAACCTCACCAAGAAAGCATCACACCCAGGCACCAGTGGACAGCCAAGTCACCAGGGCTGTAACCCTCTGAGGGCTCCAGACCAAGCTCTCTGATTTAAAGTGGGGATTTTCAGGAGGAAAGGAAAAAATGGGCTATGAACTTCTCAAATGCCAAACGTGTTGTGAGCAGGTTGGGTCTGTGCTGCTGTCACCACGTGGCTGCTGCTTTGGGGAGCCAGGTTGGGACTGGCAGGCACAGAACCCTCATGGCTGCTGAACTCCGTTGAAAATACTCGAAACCTACCCAGGGCATGGAGAAATGGGCAAATATTTCTCCTGTTATGGGTTAAATCTGTTCAGGTCCCAATGTGTAGCTGGGAAAGTCAACTGGATCTGCCTTCCAGTCCTCTTCCTGCAGTAACATATATATGTGACAAATATATGTTATGCCCACAAACAACTCTAACCAAAACAAAGGAAAATCAAATCAGAACTAAACCATGCTATTATAATCAATCCAGTCATTGTCTATTTGCAAATATGCCTTCCTGCCCTCGCTCAAAGCATTTTTTCTTCCTGGTGGCAGAAAATCTCAAACCACAGAGAAGTGATTTTGACAACTCTTGTTCTCATTCTTTTATAAAAGCCTGAAATTGTTGTCCCAAGACCTACTCTACAATTTCCCTGGAAATTATTCTGAATGGCAGGGTTAACAAAAGAGCTTACAAAGAGATTATTATAGTTATTATTAATGTATATATTCAGCCAGACGTTTGGAGAGGAGATCTGGTTTTTCTTCTTCATCTTGTAACACCCCATGAACAACTCATGTGTGCTGGTGGATTGTTGTGCTTGCTCAGAAAAACCCATAGTTCATAGTGAAAAACTAATCCTTGTGTTTTGTCAGAAATGAAGGAAACTGCAAGCAAACAGCTGCAAAGTTGAGGAGAGGCGATTTAAATTTACCAATAACAGCGTCTTCATAACTGTTGACTTTTGAAAGTATGAGAGGAATGAAAGGGAATGTTCCCTTGGTTTCATTCCCTGGTGCCATTTCTCATCATAATGTAATTTAAGTGCTGCCTTTTATATTGTTGCTTTGCAGGTTGCCTGTTTTTAAAGGTACACTGTCACATAAAATCAAACAATGCTTTACCTCTGCAGTGAATAACACTTCCAACTACTAAAAGTGATTGTTAAAATGTCATGTTAGTCCGTTCCATAAATCACCACTGAGATCCTGACCTTGCTGAAATCAATAGAGGTTTGCCACCAGCTCCCATGGGGCCAGAATTCAGCCTCCAGGCTTGATGGATATCCAGAGTGAACAATATCTCCAATTACTCTCTTAGGTTGGGCAAGTGCATTCCTGGTTCCCATTCCTTTCCTGCTTTCACAGTCCCTCACATCTTCAAGGGGGCACTTGGGCTGCTCAGTCTGAGGGGCTGCCAAGGGTCGGGCTGATCGATGGTGCTGAGGAGCCTCTTCCTGCAAACACTTCAGCACATCCAGAGCTTTATCATCCCTCTGGAGCCGCAGCCCAGCTTTGTCAGAAATGACAGAGCTGTGGCTGAGGTTATTGCCCATTTTACATCCCCCTGTCCGGTGCAGGAACAAAGCACAAAATGTTTTCTCTTTTCATTTACTCAGGGAGTGAGTAATAAGCTTGGTACTTATTTCTGTTGCTTTAGACAATGAAGGGAAAATATTTTGTTCTTTGTTTTTGCCCAAATCACTCTAATTGCCTCCTGGAAAGTCCACTTCATAAAAGGAAAACACATTTGAAAGTGGAGCTGGAAAGTTCATCACTCAGAGACTGAAAAAGCAGTGTTTGTTCCTCTAATCAAGCTTTCCAGGTCAATGTGTTCACCGCAGTGTGTTTACTCATGCTTCATCTCATTTAGATCTAAATAGTTATCACATGTCTATTTAAGACCATTTCTTAAAAATTAGAGCAAATACTTGTGAAAAATGTTCAGATTTTACCTCCCCGTAGCTCTGGCAACGTTTGACCCAAACTTGGTGGTTTTTACTTCATTGCACATGAGATTTAAGAGCAGGAATGGGACAAGGAGAAAGCTGCTCATCACATCAGGGCATTAACCCTGGGTCTTCCTTTAGGATTGTCATCCTGGCAGCCAGGGGAGAGGTTTTTCTCTCCGTGCTGCTGGTTAAAAAGGGAATGTGAGCAGCACCAGGCCCATGTGGCAGGCGAGGTGCTGCCAGGACTCCTGCAGGTACTCGGGGCAGAAGCAAGCACTTCAAAATGCTTCTCAACACAAGTCCCAGGGCTTATTTCATTGCCTTCCCAAAGCCTGGAATCAAACACAGAGTGTATCGGATGTCTCCAGCAGCAACTCTACTCATGCACTCTTGTAAATCTCCCTCGTAATCCCCCTGCTGCTGACACTTTATTAGCCAGGCATTCCGGGCTGTGCTTTACTGGGGCACCTCTAAGTGATTGCAGATGGGAGCTCTGCTGGGTTCAGATGTGCTACCAGAGATCTCTCTTCATATTTTCCATGCTCTGCCTCGTTTGTCAGATTGGTTTTAACCCTGTTGTGTTCAGGATGTTTCTTACCTCGGCCAAGGTGCTTGAGGTGGAAGGGACACCTGGGTATTTTCATGGGTATGAGGCCTACTCGTCTCTGCTCAGGGAAACTTAAAAGCTCCTTGCATTGAATCTCCAACAAGAATTGCTGGACAGGGTGAGGAGATGTGTCAGTGCTCCAGAGGGAAGCTGGGAATTGCAGAGAGCTGCCCAAAGCAGCAGAGATCCAAGGTGGTGAATCCACCATGTGCTAGGCCACAGCTCCACTCCCAGCAGGCCCCATTCGTGCACAGGGAAAGCCACTGGATGAGAGGAAGTTTCTGGTTTAAAAGTGCCTGTGAATGCCATGTTAACAAAAAACCATGGCATCCAGGCCTAAAATCTGGGTCTCTGCTCTGAGCTGTCCCACGTTTTCAGGTCTGGAGGATGAACTGAAACCCTCCTGCCATAGTGCCTGCAGTGAGGAGAGCACACACAGCACTGCCTCATTTCCCATCCAGGATTAACCCAAATATCACTGCACACCCATAGGAAAGAATACTGAAAAAAATCACTATTTTATCTCCCTGTGCCTTTCAGTGAGCAGAACTTTGATAGATACATTCCTGCTGAACACAGGCTGGAGTTCTGGGCTGCCCAACTGGTCTCTCAATCTTAGACTGCAAATCCTGCCCAATAAGCACAAAGTCCACAGTGTTGGGCTGGAAAAACTGTAATTCCCACATTTTAGGCAAAGAGGAGTGGGCAGCACCCACAGCATTAATTTTGGTTTTCTGTTCAAGTGAAAAGCAAATCAAAGCTCTGCACTGCTTGTTTTTCTGAAATCATAAATGTGACATGGAATGTGTTTATCCCTGTGATGACCTTGCTCAACTGAGGTAATGGGAATTGCAGATTGGCTCTGCAGTGTTTCAGAATTAACAGCTTTTTGGGAGCAATGGCTTTTAGGATTTCAGGTTGGAGAAGCAATGCTGGTTAAAGGAAGTGGTGTTAGAAATTCCCCAGAGATGAGCAACTTTCACAGCACTACCCAGCAAATCTGTTGTTCCGGTTTATTCAGAGTCTCAAAGAAGGAATTTTAAAAATCAAGGCATGGCACTTCTGTCTTTTAAACCATTAATTTATTTAATTGCTTTGCCTGAGAAATGTTTGCCACAACCATTGGAACAATGTAAGGCAGGCTCATAATTGCTTAGTGAAATGTATACAAGTGTTTTTATAACAGCTATTTTCCAGAAGCTCTGATTTCTCTGGTTAAATTGAGTGTAATAGAGACAGCAAGTCTGTGACAGACAAGTTGTAGCACCTGTGTTTCCAGATGGGACACAGGAGGAAAGGTTTGCTCATCCTGACTGTTAACTGAGCTCTACGAACCCACGTTGCCCAGAATAAGCAGGTGCCTATCAAACCAGAGCTCTGGGAATTCTCTTGTGATTCATGCTTTTTCCATCCATCCAAACAAGCTCTGCTAAGCTGCTTGACTCCATAAACTGGACTGCACAAGTAATATGATGAAAAGCATCATAATTTATATCCCAAAGAACATATGTCTTCCATATTGATATGTTAGCAAGTCCCAGACTTTGGCTCAATGGTTTGGCCAAGTCAGGCACTTGTGTTGCTGTGGTTAATGTGAATTTGTTCTCTACATATGGGCAGCAGTTCTTAGCAAGACTCACTGCATTATCATGGAGGATTAAATTCACATAAATTAAACATGCAGCCAACAGTGGCTCTTTTATTAGGAGAACATTGTTGGTGCGTGATTACAGACAGATTTTCAAAGGAAATCAGCTCCCAGCTAGATTCCAGAAGGAGCAGGCTGATTTTTAAGGCAACTCAAGATTTTGGATGCTGAGCTCCTGAACGTTTGGCCATAAGGATCATTCTGTTCCATCCATAGCTCATGGTAATATATTGGCTGTGAGATCTTCAGACATTCTTTATGATCCCATATTTTGCTTTCCATGAAGACATATTTCTTCAGGTTGAGAGGGGAAAAACGTTTTTTTCAGTATTGCAGGAAATCAGGGAGCTGCTTGTATCTTGTCATCTGTTCTTATAATTGCTTCTTGATCTCTGTAACCAAAGGCATTTTCTGGTGTTCTGAGCTCAGTATTTTATAGCTCACAATATCAGTTGTCCTACCAACTTTCTGGACCAAATGTATATTATAGAGCTATAAAAAACAGAAGAAGACTGCACTTTTGCAGTGGGTTACTTTAAACCATGTAGGTTTATGCTGCTGGTTAGCAGAACTCATCATCTGCATGTCAGTGGTCCTTAGAAACTCTTGATCACTGGTGATTTTTCTTCTGCTGAAAAGACAAAAACTTTGTGGATTTGGTGTGAAATAATCAGCTTTATTTTCTCCAAGCCTGTGGTTTCTTTAATATTCCATTTTGGGAGCAGCAAATTTCTGGTAAGATGGAAATTTGCCTCTATAGGGAGAATCTCATTGAGGTCACACCTTGAGTGCTGTGTCCAGCTCTGGGCCCTTCACTTCAGGAGAGACATTGAGGGGTTGGAGCATGTCCAGGAAAGGGAACAGAGTTGGGGAAGGGGCTCAGCCTGGAGAAAAGGAGGCTCAGGGGGGAACTTCTGGCTCTGCACAACTCCTGACAGGAGGGGACAGCCAGGTGGGCTACCATGACAAGAGGAAATGGCCTCAGGCTGGGCCAGGGCAGGCTCAGGGTGGACACCAGCAGGAATTTCTCCAGGAATTTCCCCATGGAAAGGGTGCTCAGGCCTTGGAACTGCCCAGGGATGTTAGGAGAGCCCATCCCTGGAGTGTCTCAGGAAGGGCTGGAGGTGGCACTGAGTGCTCTGGGCTGGGGACAAGGTGGGGATGTGGCACAGGCTGGACTTGTTGATCTCAGAGCTCTTTCTCAACTTCAGTGATTCTGTGATCTCTTAGAAATTTGTCAGTGCATTATGGGCACCTACATGTGGCAGATGTGAATAATGGCAGTGTAAAGGTAAAAAGTAACATCATCCACTTTGCTCAGGTACTTTTGAGGTTTTGGGGGGGTGTGGGTGGGAATTTCACACGACTGAGCACTGGTCCTGCAAGATATTACAAACAGGTCCCCAGAATAATGGATCTTAATAAATCTGCTTCCTTAAGATTTTCCATAATTATTGTTGGATCTACTTTTGCTCTCATGTCAGCAGAAAATGAGGCAAGAAGATTAAGGTCCTGCTGTACCTGGGAAACAGATGTAAAATTGTTTTGCTTATTTATGCAAATAGATTTGAATCTATTTCATACCTGAGGAACACCTCCAAAACCCATCCTCTGCCACACCAACAGATCAGAAAATGACACGTTCCTATGGAATAACCTCAAAATGAGAATTATTTTCCAATTTTTGAGGCCTTTCTTCACATTTCCTGCTTTTCTTCCCCCCTGTGGCCCCTGTTGAGAAGGGTTGGGTAATGCCTAACCTAAATGTTGCTTTAGTCACACACCAGCAGTCACCCAGAAACCATCGAGCGTTATTAAACTGCCGTCGTTTCTCGTTGGGGCCCATCAATTATCAAGACTGATGGGGGGAAAGTTCAGCCAAGGTTAGAGCCTGTGTGTGTCTCTGGCCCACGGGGAGCTCTGTATCATTGCTCTGAGCCAGCAGAGAAGGCTCTGTGGGTTTGGTTGCTCCCGGGACCATAAATCCAGGGAATGTGCAAGTTCCAGTGATTCTCGACTCTCCTGTAGGAATACGGAGGGAAGGAGGAGAATCAGCAGCTAGTGTCAGCAAAAAGCTTCTCAGAGCAGTTCTCTAATTTGGTCTGTTTCATCTTTGTTTGTTTGCTCTTTATTTACCATTCCTTTTTCAGGTGTTTTCTCTTCCCATCACTGTTGTGGCTCTTCTGTTTGGCTCTGGCTGTACCAGACAACGCCTGAGCCCCAGTGCCGTGAGAACCATGAGGACCAGGAAGGGCTGAAGGTGAACAAAGTGAGAGGGGCACTCCAGCCCTTGTGCCAATGCCCTTCCCAGCCTTGCAGTTCTGCCCCTCAACCCTGGCTCTGCTGGAATTATGGATCCGGGAATACATCAAATCCACTTCCATATAGCTCTGGAAAAAGAAAGGGGCTTTGATGACCTCAGGTATCCACCCTCCAGGTATTAATTTAATTTTTTGGTGTGGCTTTTACAATTAGTGCAGAACTTGGCTGTAAATTGGAAGGTACTTGCAGGTCTGCACAAAGGGATTCCAGCTTCCACCAGGTTTACCCTCTCCTGGAGATGGAGTCTGGTACTGCCAGCCTGGGTTTGGCTGCACTCTGGCTTCTACCACATGACTCCAAGTAATAAATGGGATGGGATTGCACAGAGTCAGAGAGTGAAGAAAACAAATACCCATTTTAAAGTCTTAGGGGACTGTCTATTATTATAATGAGAAAATGGAAACCTAATTAAAACAAAGGTTATGAAAAGCAATTTCACAATTTCCTTTCATTTGCCAATAAAAACATTTAGATTATATATGACAGCCTAGCATTTGCTCAAAAGCCAGAATCCAAAATGTCTCAATGCAAAGATGTATGGGTAGAAAATATTTAATCTCATCCAGCCTCTAAATTCAGATGTGAATCATGAATTCCTGCAAATTTCCCTTAGCAGCTGTATGTTAAAACCTTTCCCAGCTGTTATGTCTGTTCATTTTTCAAAGTTATTAAAGGATACACCCCCTCTAATAATTCTCAGATCATGGTGAGACACAAAAGGTTTATGTATTTCAACAGAAAGCTATTTTGCATTTACAGTTCTGCATGAGAGAAGGGCTTGTTATTTCCCCCGAGGCTGATCAATACTTGCAGGAATAAAAATGGTGATAACTTAGAAGTGTGCTTTGAAAAATTTCCAGGTCTTCAAACCCTGAACAAAACATAAATGCAAACTTAAAATAAGTTGAATTAAGTAAAATGTGATTTGAAAACTTTTAACAATCACTCTTGCCAAACTCAGTAAGCTCTTTTTAATGTGGCTGCAGTGACTTGAACTGGATCAGAACAAGCAAAGCAAGGAATCCAAAAGAATGAATTCATTTAATGCAGGGAGAAGGTTCTTTCATGACTTTGTTCCAAGTACAATCAGCTGCCAGTTCTTCAACCAGCTCCAGAGTGGAATGAACACTTTGGGGATGGCACTTGGAGCTCTCTGAGTCCTGAGCTTTTTGATATAAAGGATTTCCCTTCTAAGGACAGACATATCCAAGCAGGAACACACATTTTTATTCATAATTTGGTGAACAAAACCATATGGGCTTGAGTTTGTGAAAAATAGTAAATTTGCTGATTTTTGTTTCTTGCCTTTGAAGTTATTTAACACTGATTTCTTAACCATTTAAAATTACTTTTTTTGAAGAAGCATTTGCCAAACTTTGCAGAAATTGGTGCAGCGTCTCCATATTTGTGTTTTGCACTTTTTTTTCCTGTGAAGACAGTGTAACAATGATTCCCACTCATTATAAGCACCATCACTTTTCTTCATTGAAGAAGGAAAACATAAACTCCAGAACATTGATCCTGTCAGACATTTGATCCCATCACCCTTTGGTGAGGACATATGAAATTATCTATCTCCTTAAAGCAATAGTTCCTCCATATCTCTGGGCTACAAGTAACCATTTTGTTTATGCAATTGCTGCTGATTTTATCTCTATCAGTGCCTGGCACTTCCTCAAATTAGCACACAGATTGTGTGTTGTGTCCCTGAAGAGGAACAGTGTAATTGCTGATCACTTGAAAAAGGTTTGGTTTAAGCAAATTGCTTTGCTCACAGGGAATCATTGGGTAGAATCTATTTTCCAGGACAATATCCAAGTGCTTTTACCCACAAAGCTGTCCCTCCTTTAAGGTCTTCCCTCATCTATTAGAGAGCTCCCTCAGCTGCAGCAAATGAAGCAGAATGAATCTTGGAGGCCACTCTTTGCTTTGATGCTCAGCCCCGCTGAAGCCCCAGAGCCATTCTGTGCTGGGTATCAATAATGCACCTGTGCTGTGATCTGTGCACACAGAACAGCTCAAAATGTTCACAGAAGCTCTAAAAATCTTTTTTCCTTACTCTGAGTGTTTGACTTTGCAGCTTCAATAGGCTCTGAGTGTGGAGAGCAGAGCTGATTTTTCTTTTTTGGCTAATTTCCTGGGTAAACTGAAAATGCAGGAAAATCGGAGTCCTGTTCGTGTGGGTGGGAGGTGCATCCATTGGGATCTGCCACCTGAGCCAGCAGCATCCCTGAGAGCTGTAGGATTCCAGCATCCTTTGCATGCACCAGGACTGACAGATGAGGCATTTCTTGGCTTGCCATAGGAATTTTTGGGAGCAGGGACCAGCTGTGAAGTGAAGCAGAATCAGGGTATTTCCAGTGAGAACAAGCTCTTTACTCTGTCCCCTCACCCCCACCCCTCCAACAACCTCAAATCCCAGGATTATGTAGGTGCATTCACCCAAATGATGGATGTTAATTGTCAATGAGTCACTTAATTAGCCCCATATGACTGCAGATAAAATGCCCCAGTGTATTACAGTGGCAGCAGCAACAGAGCCATGATACACTGAGGACACAGCAAGGCAGGGCTGGTAGGTAAAGCCAAAAGGGTTTTTTTATTAAGCCAGCTGATGCAATTGGAATAATCTCCCAGTTGCACATAAATGAGGTTTTGGCTTATCCAGGAACTGTTCCAATTGATTTAAAGTTGTTCAGAAATAATCTGCTTAATCAAGGCCAGAATGCTTAGTACCATATAAAATAGATCCCTATCTCTGAAAATCTGATTACTGGTTTATTCTGGTTAGAACTTAATCCATGACACACAGTTTGTATTTTATCTGGAGGAACAGCCCAGTAGCCACTCTAAGCCTTTTATTGGCCTTGCTTACAACTCAGGTATTTTAGGTCTTTTCAGCCTGTGCTCTCCAGACCAGGTGGTCTGGACTTCTTGGTGTCCACAGAGGTTCTGGACACTGGGCTGTTGTCCCTCAGTCCATCTGTGGCCTGACACTGGTGCTCACCAAAGAGGAACTCTGATGGTTCCATTCCTGGAGGTGTCCAAGGTGTCCTGGATGTGGCATTCAGTGCTCTGGGCTGGGTGCCAAGGTTGGACTCAATGGTCTGGGAGGTTTTTTCCGAACTCAGTGATTCTGTGAACCACCATCTTTCAACCCTGGGTTTGGACTCTTTTCTTTAGGCAGAAAAATCTGTCTAGAGAACCAGTTTCCAATGGAGCTGTGTCCATTAAGGGTTTTAAGGGTGCCCACTCTCAGGATCTTGCTTAAACCCACTTTGAGTTGAGTTGGTTGCTTACTAAACTGAAACAGAAATCAACTGGATGCCAAATTGCTCCTTGAAATGACTGAAAATTCCAGTGGAGTGTGTTAAAAAATCAAGAAGTATCCTAAATAGTTCCTTCTGAAAACAAAATATTCTGTTCTGTTGTCAAGCTGACAGACTGAAACAAGCTCCAGTAATTTCTGTATCAGTGTAATTGTGTCATGTAACTGCTGCAAACTTCTTTAAACAAATTTCTGAATGCAAACAGGTTCGTGGAGCAAGAGGGAAGGTAAAATGAGAGAATAATTTGGGATTACTGAAACAAGCCCTGCAACTGTCAAACCCTGAGGAAAGAGAGAGCTAAAACACTTCATCTAAACCCTCCCATAAAAACTGTAGGTAATTAGAGGCTTAGATTTATTGAAAACAATGGGAAAAAAATCGTAATTACCTTTACATATTTTTCATTTGCTGTTAGAAAGTGATCCCAGTAATTTGGTGTTCAGTGAGCAGGGCACGTTTTGCATTGTTGTTCTTCCACTGTGCCCTTCTGAGCAGAAGTGCTCCAGGGGAACCCTGCTGAACAGGTCTGTTCTTTTCCTTTTTAAATCTTGCAGCAATTAGCAAGCATTTCACGGGCCATTTCGATCCCATAATGTGACTTGGCAAAATGGTGCCCAGATCAAAAAGAGGGTTGCAAAATACATCCTTGCTCTAGATGGGAAAGGTTTTCTCCAAATGGGAGATGTCCTGGAATAAAATCCACCTCAATTAAGAGGGATGTTTCTTTCTCAATTATTTTTACCCAAACCCAAAGGAGAAACTGATCCTGGGAAAAGCCTCTGTTAGAAACTTCTGTGAAAGTCATTGAACAGCAGAGAGGAAGCTCAGAAATCTCTGAGAAAGTCATTGCAGAGCAGAGGGAAGTCTCACAAGAAACCTAATGATCCCTCTTGTACATGAGTGGATGATGAAGGTGGAACAAACCAGCGAGAGCCCATGAGGGCAGACATCCAAGGCCTGGGGCAGAGCTGGGGCAGCCCAGCCGTATGAGAAGTGGTCATATTTCAAAATAGGCAAGTCCAGCATGATCCTGTTTATGAAATGCAGGTGGAGCATAATTCAGAGTTTGTGGCTGGAGCTTTAAAACTCATTTGGTTTTGGTTCTGCACTATGCGCAGATCAACGGCCTCTGCGCATGTCAGAGTTGGGATGCTCCAAGCAAAGGGAGGCTGAAGTTTGCACCTCTGGGGTTCTGAGCACAGGACAATTCTCTCCTCTGGAATCTGGCAGTGTCCTGCAGCCTGGATAACCTGAGTGATTTGGTTTTCCAGCCTCATCTCCTACGCCAGGCGTTTTATGACTTTCTCCTGAGTGAGAGCAATGTGGTTTGGGAGATAAGATCTGCCTCGGAAAGAGCAACCAACGCTGGGATGTGACAGCGAAACTGAAGAAGTGCTGACGGATGAAAAATATTCTGTTCTTCCTTTTCCAAATCCTGGAGCAGTTCGGATCTGTCCCTGTACCTGACCTTCCTTCCTGGGGAGCCCGGGCAGCTTCACGCTAAGCAGAGGCTCTGTGCCATGTCCCCTGGTCGTGCTGGAGGCTGAGGTTATAAATTTCCTCCCTAATATTTAAAGATGCCACCACAAAATTGTTTCTGGAGAGGTTGCCAGAAAATTACTGCACAAGCAGACTTTCAGGGGCTTAGAAGGAGTCACAACTCAGGCTGTGGGAATCATGGAATGGATTGGAAGGGGTTGGAAAGGACTATAAAGCTCATCTCATCCCATCCCCAGCCATGAACATCTTCCACTGTCCCAGGCTTCTCCAAGCACCATCCAACCTGGTCTTGGGCACTGCCAGGGATCCAGGAGCAGCCACAGCTTCTCTGGGTACCCTGTGCCAGGGCCTGCCCTCCCTCACAGGGAGCAATTTATTTCCAATATCCCATCTAACCCTGCTCTCTGTCAGTGTGAAGCCACCCTCCACCTTGCCCTGGCACTCCAGGCTCTCTTAAGAATCTCTCTCCATCCTTCTTGTCAGCTCCCTTCACGTACTGGCAGAGCACAATTAGGTCACCCCCAAATCTACTGCCTTACCCCAAAAAAATGCCTTTTCCCCTGTCCCTGCAAAGACTGTTTCTTTGGGATCTATCAAAGCCTAAAACAAGCAAAAAAAAAATCATAGTCTTCAATCAGAAAATAATTTATAAACATTCTTGTGTGGGAGATGGCATGGACAGCATAGAAAGGGAGGAAAAAATACCCCAAGTGGCAGATGAAGCCTTAAATTCACAGAAGGGGTAAAATCTTCCAAACATTAATGTTAGCCTGGAGGCTTGGGATGTTCATTTGGAGAGGAATGCTGCTGGTGCTGGATACATCAGACTCTCATTGACTTCTAAACCCAATGATGTTGTTCTTCAAACAAGCATGACGTGCTCAGAGAGTGCCACAGTGCACAGATTTAGGTCAGATGGGGAGGAAGAGGAGCTCTGGCTGCAGGTTTGGGGTTTGCTCTCACTAAATGAGCTGGCTGGGATGTTTGCCTTTGCTTCAGCACCTGACTGTGCTGTTCCAGAGCAATAAATGCAGCTCTTGCATAGTTCAGGAGATCTGAAAATGAGATCAAGTTTAATACATTGCACAACTCAGTTAAAAGGCTCCTACTGGGCTATTTAATATTGGTCTGGAATAGCTACAGTGCAGGGCAGCAAAACAATCCTTTTCCATTTGTTTTTCTGGATTTGAGCCTTTTGCTGCTTGTGTTTTTGTAGCTATACTCGAGAAAAACCGATCTGGTTTTTCAGTACAACAAAATTCAGATGTGAACGACAGCAGATGAGGAATGTTCCTTGTGGAACGGTGTCACCTTGACCCCAGGGGTGTTCGTAGGGAAGGGGTAAAGCTCCCATCTGGTTTTCTACTCCAGGAAAAGCAAAGTCTCTGTACCACTAGAGGGTGCATCAGCTGCAAAAAAACCCAGGATTTTGTTCAGTAGCTGCTCTGTTCTCTAGCTCTGAAATTAATTTAAACAGCCTCAACTATCTGATGTTTAATTCTCAGCATCATTCAGCTCACCTGAACTTGCCCGTGGTGGGTGGCTTTGTCAACAGCAGATAATTTATCTTGGCTCTTCCAATTCCACTTGCTTGTTGTCTGTTGCAGAGCCCCAGGCAAAGCAAGATTATTTAAATGTATTGGATACAAGGATTTGCTGTTGTGGCACCAGAGCCTCAGTGTCTCAGCTCCCTTTGCTGGTGGGATGAGCAGCCAAGAGTTGAGGGCAGAAGGTGGAGATTGCTGAACTCGATCCAAAATGAAGCAGATTGGGAATTTCAGCTGGGTTAGGGCACTGCCTGTTCTCCTGCTTGTCTCAGCCTAGAAAAGTCCTGGAGCAAAGCTTTCTTTTCTGTCTGCACCTCCCTGCCAGACAGATCTTCATCTTTTGCTCTCAGGAATTGTATTTCTTGGAGGGTGGCATGTTTCTATTTATCCAGGGAAAGGTGATTACAGCTTAGAGGACTGAAAGAAAATGGGAATGTTTACATCCAGGAAGAAAGCTTATAAAGCCATTTTGAGTTATATCTGAGATGTAAATTCTTCCAGTCCAATCGATCTAACCTAGTTCCCTGCTATTTTAAACAGCCACATTAATTAATCCTGTTCATAAAACAATCAAAGCCCCACCTGGTTCTCTGCACTGTGCTCCATCCAAAACACCCAAAGACAAGCTGCAAATTTAACAGGCAGAAGGGTGAAATAATTCTGGTTTGATGCCACCAGACTTCTTGTGCTCCTGGCTCACAGGACAGATTCACCAAAGTCCCTGTTTGTGTCCCTGAACAACCACAGGTGGTGTTTGTGTGCTAGGTGCAGCTCTTTTCCCCTCCAACCTGCCGTGGGAAGGATTGTGCTCTTCCCTGGGTGCTAGAAAAGCCAGGGGGCAGCCAGGACACAAATCCCCTGAAATTCTGACAGGTGCCCTCCCTGAGACCTGGGAGATTTGGAGCACGTGCAGGTGGGAGGACACAACTGCAGGGAAGTCCTGGGGGATGCTGCAAGTGCTGGGGAACAGAGGTAGGTGTCTAAACCTTCATTCATGGATTCTGTGTCCTTTGCTCAGCCTCAGATGTGATAACACAAATCCTGGGATTGCTTGTCTCCTGTCCTGAGCCCCAGCACTGACCTGGGCCAGAGCCCAGCAGCTGAACTCCACCAATTTGGCTGCTTTGGATATTCCTGTCCCTTGCAGGTGGGAGCTGCACTGTCCAGGTAACCTGGGCCAGAGAAAACCCATCCTCCTGGCTGGCAGTGAAAAAAGGATCACTCAAAACTCAGATTCTTCACAGATTGGGACCACAAAGAGGAGTGTGAGGGAGGATGGGGCCTTACAGAGCTGCCCTCCACACAAACATCCCATCAGTGGTGTTTTTCTGGATTTTTTTTTTCCCATCTGGAAGATTTTACTGCATTCCTCTGCCCTAAGCAGCATTCCAGGGTCTGTCCCAGTGGGTGTTTGGCTTTCTGTGGGTGCCCAAGTGTAATTTGTGCTGCAGCTCTGTGTGAGTGTTAAAAATAACACAGGAGGGCCCTTGCCCTGTGCTCAGGAGCAAGCAGGACCCCCCAGCTCCTCCTCTGAAATCTTCCTCTGTTAGAGCCGAAATCCAGCAGTAGATGGCACCAGCAGGATGGAAAAAAAGGCTTTAAACTCCTGGAATGCCTCAAAATTCCCCAAATGTTTCACAAGACACAGAGAGCTCAATAAAAAGGTTCCTGGCAGAGGTGAATCACCTGGAGTGGCCCAGGGTGTCCTTCCCAGGGCTGGGGACACGCTCAGGAAAGCAGGACACAGATAAAACACACACTATTCCAATTTCCATGCACATAGGAGCATTTCCTAAGGCAAACAGAGAGGAAGCTGTGGGAAATCCCAACAAATTGGACATTGCAGGCTTCAGTGGCGCTGTCCTGGGAGGATTCCTGTTGCTGTCTTTCCTAGACAATGCATCCAAGTTGAATTTCTGTCTCAAATGTTGACCAGGACTCATATTTCCTATTTCACACCTATGGCCATAGGGAATATTTGATACAGGTAGAGCTCACAAAATTCTGTTTTTTAACTTTTTTGTACTACAAAACCATGGTTTTATATTTTTTTCAAGAATATGCTATAGAATGGAGAAATAATTGTATAAAATATTGAAGAAACTCGTACACAGGTGAGCAAAGCAGGACACTTCACACTATTCTGGAGTCTTTTTTTTCTTTTGTTTTGGACACACACAGGAAAAAAGTGATCACTTGGATCCATGTCCTGCCCTTCTGAAGTGTAGGAGATGAGGACAAAGTAATCAGTTCTTGTTCCTGTGCTTTCCTAACTAAATATGACTCTCAGGGCACTCAGAAATGGTGAGAGGAGGAGGCCTGGGGTGAGTGAGGGTGTTGCAGGTAAAATATCAGGCTCCAGTTTTAGGCACCCCTGTGGGAGGAGCTGCTGAGTGCAGGTTTCTAGCACAGCAAATTGCATTTCTGATCTGCTCCCCAGTTACTCGTGGCTTCCATTTCCAGAGTGTAACACAATGCAGATTTTAGCAGGCAGTGCAGATGGTATTAAAAGATGCGTTTTTAGCGGTAGCTGCCACCAAATGGTCTCTATTTAAACATTTTTATTTTCTTCAGTTCCTATCTGCCACTTACATGCCCCTATAACTTGCTGAAAGGAGTTTTTCTGTGCAGCTCTTTCACCTGCTGCTTCCAAGCTTGCTCTGGTGTGGGCTGTGATTTCACTTGGCAGCGTGGTCTGAAAGTTCCTTAATAAATTCTATACTCAACAGGGTGGACATCAAATTTTTAATTGAAATAGTCATTAAATCACTCAGTGAGCAGCTCTGCAGTGGCTGTGCTCCAGAGATAGTAGGAGGAATATTAATGTGCACAAGAAAAGGGTCTGTTTCTCCAAAGATTGTACAGGAGGGGAAGACCTTGTTTTCTGGATCTCTTTAACAAAGGTGTTTTCAGCGAGAATTGCAAATGAGCCGCTCTTCCATGGAGGCAATTTGCATATCATTAGCCTTCCGGGTTTGTTAATTGTTTTCACCTAGAGGAGGTGGAAGGGTTCAGTCTTTGTTTGGAAATGACAATGCTTTCAGCAAGTGGCACATTTTATTTGTGATAGGTGATACCATTTTTTTTCAACATTTTCTGTGAACTGCTACCAATTTTGATGGAGATGATGATGCCCTTTCAAAAGAAAATTGAGACCTTTCCAGTAGCTCGCTCAACATTTAATTTCCTTGTATTTCTTTGGATGTGGCTTTTTCAAATAAAAGAAATATTTTCCTTTTGTGTCTTTCTTCTCTTCCCTCCCACCAATTCCCGGGATAACAGCACCACACCCTGCGATAATGTTTTCATGATCACCTTTGCAAGGCTGTAACTTCGCAAGAACTCAACCAAAAGACTGAAAATTCGAAAGGCTTTTAAAAATCTTTGTCTGTGTTTGAAACTCTGATGTCCTGTTTGCATTTTTACCTTTATTGTGTAGGATTGAGGGAACTTTTGCAGCACAGAGCAAGGCAGAGAGGAAGAAAGGATGCACAGGCTCAGGGTGAGATGGAGATGACCCCAGCAGGTGCAGTTTAACCCTAATCCATCACTTTATTCTCATGGCTCTGGCTCTGATGGGTCTGGGATGTTTTCCAAGTTTCTTTATGAATTTTGGTCCAGGGGCTCATTTTTGTGGGGCCAATTTGGGTTTCTCTAAACACACCTGATGTGTGTCAATACCTGATACACCTGGACCAGCTCAAGTCTGGGGTCTGAGCTTGAAACCACGAGCTGGGAAAGACAGGTAGGGGAATTCAAAGATGCTCACAATGAAGTTCAGGGGTGAGAAAAAACCCTTTAAAAACCCTTTAAATTCCTATTGGTCCTATCAGTTCTTGTTCCTGTGCTTTGCTAACTAAATATGACTCAGGGCACCCAGAAATGGTGAGAGAAGGAGGCAGAGGGTGAGGGTGCTGCAGGTAAAGTTCAGCCTCCAGTTTTAGGCACCCCTTTGGGAGGGGCTGCTTCAAATTCCTTTAAACCTTTTAAACTCTTATTGATGCATGGACACTTCAGATTTTGCTCCTTTTAGTTTGGGATTTCTCCCCATGCTGACCTAAGGCTTGTGTGAGACTTCAAAACAGACGCAGCACAACCTTTGATGGTTTTTTGCTCCCTGGTTTTTGTCAGCAGCACAGCTAATGGTGGATTCATCTTTACCTGACATTGATTAAAATGTTAATTAGCAGACTTTTACCGGAATGAAGTTGGAACTCATGCCAATTATTTCTGCAGCTGCTCACACCTTTTTGTGTTACTTGGAAATAGTCATGAGCTGTCTGACACCTCTTTTACTTCTGTTGTCTTAAAGATAAAAAATAATATGAGAAAGTGCCCTTTTGGATCTATTGTGTTTATCAAAAGAAGAAAATGACACTTCAATTCTCCTCTCCTCTCTCTCACTGTCAAATCTTCCTCCCATCATCAACCACCATGGGGAGAATATTTTATTTATTTTATTTATTTCTTGCCTCAAGTGTTGAATACCTCAAAAGGAAATATTTTATTGCTCTCCAAACATTGTAAAGCCTGTGACTTTTTTTTATAAAGCTGCCAGCATTAACATCTGGGAGCTTTTGCCACTGACACCGTTTAAGTCTTTACTTCTGTTATTGATCCACTACCAAGTTATTTATTTCTACAGTCACATGTGTATGATTTTGTCACAATTCCCAATTACATTTTCTGGAGATTATTGCACTGGGCTCCACATTACCTGCTGGGATGAGCTTAATTTTCAGAGCCTGCTGATCTGTTGGTGACTTCATATTTGCCATAGATCATATGATTAAATATGGAAAACATCTGGTTGAAGGAGTCTAACAAAAATCTGAACATCTGGAAAATATTGGTAAAGAAGCTAATTCAGTTTGTCAACTTACAAATTGTTCTAGCAGGAAGTATTTAGGGGCTAGAAGATAATTGAGATTTCATTCCTCTGGCTGCTTGTCCTTGCCTTTGTTTATTTTGGTACAACTGAAAGGACTATTCTTCCAAATACTCCTTTGGACACAAACTGGAAGGGAGTTACCAGTGGGAGAAAAGGAAAAATAAACTTTGGTTCCTGTTGTCTCCTGTTTTAACCATTTTAAAAGACACCAAAATATACTCAACTTCCCACACCTCTCTGATCCTCTCAGACGAAGGCTTTGCTGCTGTTCCTCAGCTCCTCCAGAATTTGCATTTGGCCAAGGCAGTGATGGTTTTTCTGGGGAAGGTTTTGTAGTGACCACCTAACCCTGAAGCTGTGGGGTTATTGACAATATCTGCATTTGGCTTCTATAAAACACCCAGAACTTGATCTTCCTCTCCAAAATATTGCCTTGCTCAAAAAATCCAAGACTGGGCAAAACACTTCTTTCATATAAAAAAGCCATTTTTTGTGTCAGAGAGGGATTTTCACAAGCCATAATGCACTGAGACCTCAGTCATGACAGATCTCAGTAATTTTTGCTCTGAGGGCGAGAGACAGCTCTGATTCAGTTTCCCAAATATTAAATCAAAGACAACAAGTGTCTTTTAAGAAGTCAAACCAAACCCTTAAGGCTTTTCATAGGAGAAGAGGCACAGAACAGTTACATGATGTTCCTTTATGGACTCAGATATAACCATGACCGTCACAACATTAAAAAATGAATGCATATTCATTCCTAAAAACCTGCCTGTTATTTTCTCCCCATTTCCTATCAGCTTTCTTCATTTTGCAAGGTGGTGATTTGCTCTGTTTAAGTCTGACCACATCTTGCCTGGCTCAGGGCCTGGGTGCAAATGAAGCTTTTGTCACCATGAGTAACACCCCTTAGATGTAAAGAAATTAAACATTAAGAGCTTTGCAGTGTTACTCACACAAAAGAGAAAATATTAATGAATAGGCTCCTTTGAAAACACCCTTCTGCAGTTAAACCTTTAAAGACAAAGGGTTTCTTTGGAGTTTCTTGTTGAATTATCCACAGTCTATCTGTGAGCCTCCTGGCTCTTCAGCAACAGGGAAAAATTCACATTGAATAAAAACAATTCCTGCATGACTGCCTGTCCTACCCACTGAAAAAAACAGAAGAGACATGAATAAATTAAGGTACAAATGAATGTAAATGTCAATGTATAGTTCAAATACACAGAAGAATGGAAGAAATAATTCCATTTGTATTTGTCTCCAGCAGCAAACAGCCTGGTGGCCAGATTTGACAGCAGCTAATTGAGCAGTAATTGTTATTAATGTCTCTTGTCTTTGCTGTCCACAGCAATTCTGGCTGTGCAGAGCTTGGGCAAGCAGTGATAATTCTAAGGTTCCTTGAAAGGATTGGAAATGTTCTTTTCCCATATATTGAGAAATATGAATGTTTTTGGAATGGGTTAAATGGTTCATTATGATCAATATATGGTTAATTATGATCAATATGTCTCTGTCTTTGGTTTTTTCACTGATGCTCTGGATTGGTGCTGGTTGTGCCCCTTTTTTGAAACCTTGAGCCCAAGGAAAAAGGGATTAAAACCAAAATGAAGTTTGAGGGCTGCAGGCCTGGCCTCAAGGAGCAGTGGGCCATGGGGGGCTCCTGGTGACACCCCAAAATTCTCAGCCGTGTGCTCAGGTGTCTCTTCTTGCTGCCAAGAGCTTTAGGAGAACTGGATGGGCACTGGGGCAGAGCAGGGTGCTGGGATTCCCCAGGATAAATGCACTGATTCCACAGCAGCTCCAGGAGCTGCAACTCCTGGGTGCATGTGAAGGAGTTTGTTGCACACAAAATTTTGAATGGCATTTCCCATGGTAAAAACACCTCTGTCATCTTTTCCCTGTCCTTTATCCTGAACCTCTGTGATGGTTTATTCTTGTGGACTCTTCTGGGCAGCCTATTTTGCATGAAATCAGAAAAAAAACCCAGAATACCTTTCTGCCTTCCAAACTCTTGTTGAAATTGGTTTAATTTGAGCCAGGGGCTGCAAAGGTTTCATGAAAAACACACATGCACATGGAGGTTGTGTGACTTTGTTAGCTCCAGTTCCACATGGAACAGTTTGGAAAGGGTAACAGTCTGAATAATTCCCAAATTTTGAGGGATTAGAGTTAGGACAGTGTGTGGTTCCCAGTAATGACAGAGCTTCTTGCTGAGAGGAGATTTTGACCTGCCACTCCTCAAAGGCTGATGGTATTTAAGGGAGATTTAGTTTATTGTTAATCTTAGGTGTGCACAGGCGTAATTTCCTTTTTTTCTGTGCCAGCTGAGACTTTGCAATCCTCTGGTGCCAACTAACCCAGCCTCTCCTACCTCCAGCCTTTTATGGGCCAAGTGGATGATGAGGAAATTTGAAATTATGTGAAAAAACAGAGCAAGAATCTGAGGAGAAGGGCCAGATTTGGACTGGATCCTAACTGGGCTTGTTTTTCTGTGCTGGCAGCATTTAAAAAATGCAATCCAGCTTGGTAAGGACCATAATTGCAGCTGTAAGTCAAGGCAAAGTGACCAGGCACATCTGCAGGTAACAGTGGGATCGAAAACAAGAGGCAGTGTTTGCAAATCTGCTCCCTGCATCATTGTCACTTCTCTGAAAACACAAAAAAGAAAAAAAAAAAAAGGAGGATTAATCCCCAAGTGTAAAAGTGAAACCTGAAGTGAACCTCAATGCTCACTCTAAGTCTGGGTCCCCATTATTTCTCCTAAAAAAATTGGAGAGAAAAAAATCCACAGCAAAGCATTTACTTTTATCTTTCAATTCTTCATTTCTAAATAAACATGAACCATATTCTTGGTTAACCCAGCTGAAGGTTGGAGGCCAATTAAATACATTTAGATTACATTTCTAAAGTTTCCTCTGTATTTAATGTGAGGTTCAAGATTTTATACATTTTCCAGGTACATCATCATGGCTTCTACAGCTCACATGTGATGTAATATAGAAGTTTTTCTTTCCATTACTTGAAATGACTTTTCATTTCTTTTGTTTTACTTCCTTTGTTCCCTGTGGATATTATCCACTTGATAGAAATGGAAGAAATTGTTTTGGCTTCCTCCTGCCCTGTGACTCCTAATTATCCAATATTTTTACTTTCCCATTCGTTTCAGGATTGGTTGGGGCATTTTTCCTCTCTCTGCATTTTGGATGAGGAAGAAGATTTCTATAAAAATCTGTTCTTTGCCTAGAGCAAAATGGCTCAGATACATTGCTGGCTGTAGATCTGACAAGGAGAGGTTTTGAACCATCAGCAACTTTCCTAAAGCTGATATTTCCCTCTGCAGCAGGGAAACAATTCACACAGGGATTCAGGTGCTCAGGCAATTCCCAGGAATGACAGCATTTCTCAAAGTTGTTGTTATTTGAAGAGACAACCTAATCATTGCTGCTTTACTGTGCAAAAGCCTGTGATGTATCTTGGAAATTCCAGCATCTCCTTTTCTCTGCCCTTGGTGCTTGCCCATGTCAGCTGGTGCCAACAGAGTGGAAAACTCCACAGGTTTTGGGGATCCCAATAAAATGTGAGAATTGTGTGGCCTTAGTAAGCTCAGAATTATTGACATGACTGAAGGCAGGTCAGGGGAGATCCAGGGCTGCACTGGCACAACTTCCAGGAGAGGATTCTCAGGGGTTTCCCTGTAGCTGATCCCCACACAAATAAAATGTAGGAAAAACAATCTCCCTTTCCCAGCTCCCAGCTGGTTGTGCTCCTTGGAAAACTGCTTGGAAGTGAATTCACCTCAGTCCTTCCCACTGTGAGGAGCTGGAACCTGAACCCTCTGATATTTGCTGAAATCACTGCAAAACCTTTCGTCGATCCCAGCTCCCCCCAGGTTTCAGCTCAGGACTCCCTTCCCATCAGAGGGGCATTATTTGTCCTCCTTGGTGCTCTGAGCTGTTCAGAGCCAATTCTGGGATTCTGAAATGCCAATCTGAAGCCTTTGCTTTCTGAAGAAGTGTTTCCCTTTCCAGACATGACAGATTTTTACAATAATCCTCAAATCAGGTGTTTCCCCTGCCAAGCAGCTCCCTGGGAAGTTGGATGCTCTGGGAAGCAGCTCCATGAGCCCTGAGCCCTCCTGACTCAGAGCAGGAGCCACAAGGGTGATGGGGTTCATGGAGGGCTCATTCCAAAGGGTTGTTTGGTTTTTCATAATTTCCCAACTTGGAAAGTTCACAGATTTTGGAATTCAGGTAGTTTTCCTCACTCCCAGTGTACTCTCCTTCCCCCTACAGCCACCAACCTCCAACTCCTGCCAAGTGGAGTATCTGGACTATGGATTTATTATTTTCTTTGCTAATTTTCCGTGCAGATGGCACAAGAATATGACAGGCAGTGGGTCTGGAGTTTAATGTGAAAGGGTTTTTCTCCTCTTGAGAAGATCTGGGTGTCAACCAGCAGCAGGGTCTGTTTTCCACCAGAACTCCGCAGAAAGAACCAACCAGGACAAAAATTTCTGTCTGCTCAGCCTGTTCTGAAATCCCTATGAAATTAAAATGCAGACAGGAGCTAGAAATAAACATTTATGTACCATTTCTGTACCTTCCCAGTCCCACTGGACTTCAGTCTACCATAAACAATGACTGCAGCTATAAAAAAGCACAGCCCTGAATTATCAGCTGATCCTCCCAGGGAGGCTGTATCTGCCTGGCTGATTTGAATTTCAATGCTATTGTTTTGCGTGTGTTGAACTACAAAGAGAAGAAAAGCTTTTTGTTATTCCTCTTCATCAACTGATCTAATGCAAGAGGAAAATTACTGGTAATTATTTTTGCAGCAATTATGCTGGCCCAAACACCAGAAGTGCAAGCACATTCCTTGTTATTTATTACAGAAAGATCTCAAACCACAGGCTGTTTAGAATGCACAGCATTTCAATTCATGACCTTTGATGAAACTTATTTTAATATAGCTTTGTTTTCCTTATTAAATGACAAGAAAGATTAATTACAACAGATCTGGTAGTGCTTTAATGTTGTTGAGTGTATTCCAGTAGTTAACTTTCTTTCTCTGGATGTGAACAGCACAGCTGCTCTAGAGGGGTTTTCTCAACTAATTCCAAATCTGTAAAGCCTGAACTTTTATCAGATTTTATGCCTGGACCTGAAAACAATTAATTTTTTTCCTAATACTTGAGTTTATCTCAATCTGGAAGGAGCCAGTTGTCTTTTTATAAATCTGCACCTGACGCACACTTGTTGTACACTAAATTTAATAAAGTTTTGTGATGAGAGGGGAGATATCTCTGCTGGTCTAAGGATGCCACTGTGGGACCTGTTCTGTACTTTGGATCATGAATTTCTGGGTTCTGCTCTCTGTCCATGCTGGGTATGAGCTGCACCTCCTGCCCTGCTCCTTCCAGCTGGGTGAGCCTGGAAAACTCATTCCCCACCAGAGCTGTTTGGAGTGCTGGAAAAATATCATGTAGGGATTTGTATTATGTTGTCCAAGGAATTATTTTGCCCTGCTTTGGGGTTTTTTCTGCTGTCTTTCCCTCAGTGTTACCCCAAACAATTTTTCCTTAGAAAAGGAAAATGGTAAAAAAACTGCAGTGTTTTTTTGACCTGTGCAGGGTTGAGCTGGATTTAAATTATCCTTGTGGGTCCCTTCCAGCTCAGGAGATTTTGTGATCCCTCAGTCCCTGCTCCTGCCAAAGCAGCCTTTTATCCTGAAGAAAATCATCCAGTCTGAATTCAATCAGGTTTTAAATATATCAGAGCAGGCTGGGAGAAAAGTTCATCCAGGTTTATGATGCAGCTTCTGGAGGTGAATTCACTTTTCACTAATAAATGTTCATTTCTGACAGCTACAGCTCCCCACAGGGGATTAGTGGGGATTAGATTCTGCATTAATGTTTGGATATTGATATTTGTAGAATAAACATTTGCCTCCTGTTTATAACATTTATTTGTAACCCACAATTCCTGCAATATCTGAAACAGAGTAGACTCTTTCCAGATGGTCTTTTTGAATATTAAACTTCCAAATGGAGTCAGGGGTGTGGTTCTGTCTTCCACATGGATTTAAAATTTTGGTGAAACTTCAGGAAATGCCTTACAATTCCTGTATGTCTGTAACAGCATTAATGGCACCTGAAGTGTGTATTTTAAATAATTCTTCTTCTCTAGGATGTGCAGTTCTACCCCACTCCAAGGTCACACCCCCCAGACACATTGATTTCTGAATGTTCTGCTTAGTGATGGGTTTGAAAAACAAACCAAAACAAAACAGAATAAAAACTTTCAATATTCATTTTCTAGTTATTGATTCACTCTAAACCAGTGTTTATTTTGGACCCATGCATTTTGGATCAGCAAGCAAATGCCAGTCTCAGTCTCCCCTGGTATTTCACATCTCCCCAAGCTCAGCTCCCTTTTGTTGCCATCCCCAAGTTCTTCTCCTGAGCAGGTCCCAGTAACTTTTCCAGATTTGTTTGGAGCTTTTTTGATGTGCCCCAGGAGAGAACAGGATGAGACAATCCCACTGAAGCCCGTGTCTGCAGCAGAGGCTTTGAATAAAGGTGAAAGGCTCATTTCACTGACTTCATCACCAAGCCTATACAAATTAAATTTCTACATTACTCACAGGATGACTTGCAATTATGTTGATTAATCATATGTTACTGAGAAAATGGAAACTCATTTATAACAGGCATTATTAGTCTATTGTGTCATTTTTGGTTTCTTAGAGCCCTGTTCCAGGGACAATTCCTCTCTCAATGAGCTGGTTAATTCCATTTCACTTCCATCTTGTTTATAATTAATTTTTAAAAAGCTGTTTACGTGAAACACAATTAATTCAACACAGTTCTTTGAAGAAAGGGAATATGTAAACTCATTTAGAAGTGTAATATTTCAATGCTGATACTCAAAATAGAGATGTTTCCCAGAGTAATATAAATACGTGAATGTTATTTGACCTTTGGTTTGTTAGCAGCAAGTGACATCCACATTTAATTTTGAAAAGTATATTGACCCTTGAACCATCTTCTAAATAAAAATGGAGCTAATAATGAAGAGAACTTTATGGGATACTATTTATTCAGCTAGCAAAGAGGTTTGTTTATGTAGGAAGTGGCACCATTGGCCTCTGAATCTTGGGAAACAGGGAAGCCTTGGACACTGACCCCCAGAAAATATTTATGGCATCACTTTGGCTGCAGATTTTGTGGGGCCAGGGTGTTTTTGTGGTCAGAAAGCCAGAAGTCTGCAGGATTATTTCACTGGCAGGATTCCACAGTAGTGTCCTGCTTTGAATTGAGCATAGCTGGCTCTGCAGCAGCCTGAAAAAAAACCCCAATATTGCTCATTCAGAGCAAAAAAGGATGGATGGAGTTAATACACATCAGCACATGTGCAAAGAGGGACCTGCTGGAAGGTTTGGTGAGGTTTGCTCATGGTTCTCTCTCATTCTCTTTTCATGGTCTTTGTTCCCCTCTGCCTCCCCTCTGCAGGCAGAGCCTGTGCCTGTCCCCATGGTGTGACAATCCCAGAGATCCTGGCTCCCCCAGAGCTCTCCTGGCTTTTGGTGGGAGCAAGGAGGGAGCCCCTGGAGAAGGAATTCCTGGCTGGTGTTTCCCAGCTCCCCCTGGAATGCCAGGGCTGGTGATGGGAGAAGCTGAATCTGGCACCACTTCAGCAGGCACAAACATCCATAAAAACACAGAGGCTGGCAAGGGGCTTTGTCCCAAAATTGATCTGTCCAAGGCAGTCACAGACAGTGATTCTGTGTTACTTTTAATTATATATTCCTGCAGGATTTTAATAAACTCTTTACCAATGGATTGCTGTCACAGGGCATTATCAGTTCTTCAAGCTTCTGCTGCAGAGAAGGTCAAATGTGAAAAGCTCATTCTAAGACTGAAATGAAACATGCCAAGAGCAAAGCTTTATGGCATGATTAACATTTTCCCATTCAACCTTGCTGAGAGATTGCTGTTCCATCCCTTTATTAATGTGCAAGTTCTCTTTTGCAACCAAGTGATGCAGCTTTTGTAATTTGGATAATAAAGAGAGTGGTTGTTGTTGTTGTTGTTGTTTAATAAAAAGGATGGTAATTTATTGACACTTGGCTCACACAATGCAGTGTAATGAAACCCAACAAACTAATTTCAGTCCTCCCCGAGAACTCCATGCTAATTAAAAGCAACAATCAATATGGGTGAGGCCTTGTCAACCATGGCATTAAAAGGCTGAGCTGTGGCCAAAGGGCTGATGACAGTTTGCAAGGATGAGGCAGATGGGTGGGAGGTGGAAAAGAAACCAAGAATTGCACAGGAGGCAGAAGCTGCAGCTTTTGCTACTGGGGATTTTACACTTTCCTTTGAGTGTTTTATGGATTTTCTTCTTTACATTCAATGTTTCATTCGACAATCCTTTAACGAAATTTGTTTCTGTACTTGCTGATTATTAAGGCTCTGATTTATAAAGAAACTTTCTAAGTCAAGGCATTAAAACTTTTCTAGTGGGTCACATGAAAAGGAGTTTTCCCAATTGCAAACCCTCCTGTGACTCTTGTTTCCTCTGAAGCTGGAGGTAAAATCCAATTGCTGCTGCTGGGAGCTGGTTTGCTTGTCTCAGATGTCTCACAATAAACTTGTAGAAGGCTCTGTGCAGAATTCAGATTGGCCTGAGGATCAGTTCCCTGCTTACCATCCCAGAATCCTGCTCAGGAATTTGAGCACCAACCTCCCTTTTCTCCTGCTTTCTGAAATCAAAATGACTCAGTTTATCTTCAGTTCCACAGATCACAGTAAAAATGATGAGCACAATAAAGACCTTTCAAAACATCAGAGATTATGAACACTTTGGGCATTTTTTTATGTGAATTTATGTGAATTTTATGTGAGTTTTATTTCTCAGTTTTAGATAGAAATTTATTTATGTGAATGTTCCTTGCAGTGCTCAGAGGCAGGCAGATCACTCATTGAAATAGAGCAGCTGCAGTGCAACACAAACAAGTGACTATAATTCAGGTATTGCCAAAATCCCCCTTGCTGAATGATTTCTCAACTCTCCTCCATTTAGTTACCCTTTGAGAGCTGGCTGGACTTTACAGTTTATTCCCTGAAATTCAGCTTGCAAGCTCATAGAGGCTGTTTCAGATGAAGGTGAAATAAATCCTGACAAGAGGAGGACACACTCTCAGGAGTGTGCTTTGACAGCCATCAGTCTGTGGAGAGACAAAATCTGGGGGATTTCAGCTTCAGCAACTCACCTGACTGGAATTTTGTTAACTAAGGGGCAGTGCTGGGGTGTCCCTTTTGGAGCTGCTGAGTTCTGTGGGGATTAAATTGTGCAGGTTCTCATTTTGTGTGTCTGTGGGTTTAGGTGTGGGCACAAACCCAAGGAAGTAGGAACAGCAGGATAGAAAGCCCAGATGTGTGAGTGGCTCTTTGGGAAGACACCCCTGTGGTTTTCCCGAAGTTACATCAGAAAAAACAGATCCTGCCTGACCAGTTTTGGAGAGGAGATGAAATTCCCATCCATCCTCCCTCAAACCAAGGCTCCAAACCACACCAGGCTAGGGGGAGCCTTTGGGGAAGCCTGGGGAGGCAAAGAGCACAGAAAGGGGAGCAGCTGATGGTCTCAGGGGATGGTCAGAGGGCTGAGGGCAGCCTGACCCCAAAGTGGGGCTTGAGCAGCTGCACCACAACATCTGGGCCTTCTCCAGGGCTGGAAACGAGTCCCTGCTCAGCACAGGCAGTGAATCCCTGAGGGAATCCCCCAGGGAATGGAGAGCTGCCTTGCACAACCCACAGCTGCAAATAAAAGGTTGTTGGGACAATTTTATTTCTGCTTGTAAATCACAAGCTGGAGCCTCAGAAGGAACAAACGCAGATGTGTCTGTTGGGGTCAGTGCAGTCAGACCAAGGGAGGGATGCTGTTGAAAACCCAAATTATTTTTAGCATTTTCTGCCCTTCACCAAGACAAAATTCCACTTCTCCACATAAAGATGTGCCTTCATCTTCCACCATCCTACACAGTGGAAAAATAAAAAAAAGGGTGTTGAATATGCCCTGAGCCAGTGGGATCCTCAGTGTTTCAATAATCACAGGGCTGAGCCTGGACAGAAAGAGTGGCATTAAGGGCCCCATGATTTGCAATCCAAGTAGTTCCTCCTGCTCCATTTGCAGATGGCCCTGGTTAATGGAATAAATTCAATTCCACTTAGGGACAGAAAGAAGGAAATAGGTAAATTGTTTCTGGAGGAGCTGACCTCTGGCACACACATTTCCCTCACAGCAAAATGTTTGCTTGGAACATAAACTTTATGGTTCAGTGGCATCCAAACAAACTCTTGTTTCCTCTTGTTGTGTATCAGTTAAAAGAGAAGTTACACTTGAAGGGGTTTTAATAGACTGGAGAAGTCCTAATTTCAAATATTTGCTTTTAATGTCTGGAACTGTGTGATCAGAATGACCTTTCTCCAAAATTCCAGAAGAAATCACTACCAAAGGTGGGACCTCTACAGAATTTCTTTCTCCTGAGAGTTCTCATGAATCTGGATGCATTTTGATAATAAAATCCAACCTTCACAAGCACAACTTCCTTCCTTAATATCAGTTAGTTTATCCGTGAAAAAGCCAGTGATAAAAACCAGCTCCTAAAATGAAATTTATTTCTCTGATGGTTACTGCATGAATTATAAATACTCTGTGTGTGCTGGGAAGAGGAAATGAGGCTGAACAGCACAATTTGAAGCCTCCAGTCCTGCTGCTCATTACAGTCATTTCATAGCTGCATTTAAAACATATTTTTCTGCATCTGAGAATGCTTCAAAGATGGTTTTGGTTGCCATTGAACTGCACAGAGAGTAAATTCTCTACTTTTGTTAAGGGACTCTATGCATTCTAATAAAGGGCAGACTCTAGAACTGAGTAAATATTGATGTGCAAAGTGTTGTTCCAACTTTTTACGGAGAGGTAAAAAAATTGCTCTGGAATATGAATTTACCAGAGATTTTACTTTTTTTGTCCTTACATTTTCGAGCTCTGGAGGACTTCAATAATCATAAAATACCTCAACAGTTTCACACAAGTCAACAGAGCAATTTCTTCCTGACATTTTTGGATGCTGACTTTGGCTTTACCCTCGGTAGAGCAGCACTTCCAAGCACAGAGGTTTTGTGCAGGTTCTCATTTTGTGTCTCTTGTGTCTCTTCCCAAATCCCAAAAAGCTTCCCAAAGCTGCCAGCTTTCCTGGGATGTCAAGGCAGGGTCACCTGAGTGAGCTCTGAGGGGATAAAAGGAACACAGAACAACCTTGGAGAGAAGCAATCATGGAGAGGGAAGAAGAATTCTTATCTTTAATGCCCAAATCCTGCGAATCCATGAATTATTCACACCATAGATAACTCCCGCTAATGATTTATTTGGTTTCACACCAGGGCTCGAGTTCACTCTGCCACTGCCTTGGTTGTGCTGCTGTTAAATCTTGAGGCAAATTGGAAAATCAGTTTTTGCTCCTCAGATAAACTCACCTCATCCTGAGGATTTCAATAAACACAAATTCTGGTTGGTTGGTGAGTGCTCCAGAGGGTTTTATCTCACTCTGACAAATCACCCCCTTCCTGCCATCAATTCTGCATAAATGATCATCAAATTCTGATAGAAATGAAGCTGCTCTTGTCTGTCAGCCTTTTGGCAGCCTCTGCATGGAGCCATGAACAGTGAGACAAGAACAGTCCAGGAGCTTTTTCTCATTTGTGTGTTTGACTGATCAAAGATTGTTTCATGGTATGAAAGTGTGGGAATGTCATCTAAAGGCAAAATAATTTTATTCCCTTTTTTTTTTAATCACAAACTTTTACACTAGAAATAATTTGCTTGAATTCTCAAAGTTCTTCTAAGGGGAAACCCCATTTTTCCTCATAAATGGCTTAAAACCACCCCAGTCTGCAAGACTAGTGTTGTTTAATATTGATGGTGATTATGTTGATACTTAATTGCACACAAAACATTTGAATCTTTGTAAAGTCCTTCACAAAAACCCACAGATTATCCTGTTTACAGGCAGAAGGGGAGTATCTCAAGCAGATCACAGCTCAGTGTGATCCCCATCTCTTGTCCCTTTTTAATATCAGCATCACTCTGTTGGTTTATGTGGAGTTATCCCAGGGTTAATCCAAAGAAAATAACTTTACCCACTGTTGTTACACTGATTTTAAATGAATGGGCAGTTCTTCTCAAAGTAGCAAGGTCTGTGCTAAATATTCAACCTCTCCTTCAACAATTCTCCTTCTAAATATTCAACCTCTCACTTTTGATCCCAGTGACTTGATTGGGATTAAATTGGATCCCACAGTGTTGTTTGAAAATGGTGTCAAATGCATCCCCCTTGACTTGGTTTAGGAGCATTGAACTAAACCTCAAAATCTTCACCCAAGACAAGATTTGGCTCCCAGTGCTGGTGTTACCTCACCTGTTTCTAATATTTGATTAAAAGGGTTCAGTTTGATTATTTCCAGTGACAAATACCATACCCAGTAGGAATGCCCAGTAAGGAATTCCTACAGTTTTTCATGTATTCAATTACTAACTTTAAACATTATCTTTACTGGCCTTATCTTTAATAAAACTCTAACTTTTTAGCTGCATAAGAAGAAAATCAGGCTCTAATTGATTAAAAATGGTGGTGTTAAATATAGCAAGGCAGATTTTTTTTTTTTTAATCAGGGTGTCAGCAATGAGCCTGGAGCCTGCAGGGCTAAATCCTGTCTGTACTGAGGGTGGCTAAATCCTGTCAGTATCCCAGGCTGTTCTGAACACTCCTTGCCTTTTATCCTCTGCTGGGTTTGGTAGCTGGGTATGAAATCAGCAGTAGCCCCACAGATTTCCCAGCTGGTTGCATTACAAGATTGCCAAATTGCATAAATACTCCTGCTTTCACTTGTCAGAAATATAATCCTAAAAGAACCTGAGATCTGAGAGAACTCAGAGATGGGTGGTTTTTCTGGTTTGCTTGACCAGAATTGTCCTTTTTTTCCTGTGATTATTGACCAATCAGTCAGTATCTCTCTTTACTTTTTTTATTTAAATACTTCAGCACCAGCATCGAAAAATGCATCTCAACACACACAGAGTCTAAAGAAAAGCCAAAGTGTTTTTTATGTGGTGTTTCCCATAAAGGCAGGGGCACAGGGGTGAATTTTCATGGACAGATCAGTTTGTTTAGGAGGAAACTCTCCCCACTTTAACCACCAGGGAATTTGTGTGTCACAGACATGGACAGCACAGGGAGGGGAGAGATGCAACAGGAAAAGTTGAAATTATGCACAGGGAAACAGCTGCTGGTGTTAACACATTATACTGAAATATTTAAGAAGACCCAGCAAGAACTGGGTATTTAAAGAGGAGCTGCTGTACCTGTTTGATCTAATAAAAGCTGTTTCTCCCTGAAATCACACCTCTCTTTTATCCTTACATTTCTATGCCTTCATCAACACAACCGCAGCTTGCATATGAATGGGATCATAAAAATATATGGGCTTAATCCACATTTTAAAAATCAATTCTGTTCTTAAGCAGTGTTCTTCAGCCCTTCATTAAAGCTTCTGTCACCATCACAAGTTTGAATCACCTGTTGGGGCTTCTGTAATGTGTGTGCATTACTTGATAACAGAGTGATCGGTTTCCCACTCAGAATATAATCTCCTTAATTTCCCAGATATTTAATCAGTACTTTGGGGATTTTGGAAATTTCAGCAAAATTTTCCTTTCTTTCTTGTCAGATGCTGCTGCATAACAAAATTAAGTGAAGTCCTTCTTATACCAGGGTGTGAAATGCTCTATTTTAGCTTCTCATTCACTCAGATCTCTACCAAGTGATTTATTCCCCACGGGAACAAACAAGAGTGGACCAGAATTAATTTGCTGGGCTACCCTGGTTCCACAGAGGATTAAAGCTGCAATTTCAGGTGGGGTTGGTTCATTTTCCCTGCTGAACAGATCCTGCCTCATTGGAGATCCCCAGCTCTTGCATGTGAGCAGTGCCAGGAGCTCAGTGTGTCAAAGTCTGCTGGGAACTGGGATGGGAAGGGATCCAGGTGCTTCCCATGGAGTCTGTGCTCTGGTTTTGGCTGGAAGAGTTAATTTTCTTCTCAGAGGCTTGTGCAGGGATTGGCTTTGTGCTGAGGGAGTGTGGGGAGCACAGGGAGTGTTTGGTCATGGCTGAGCAGGGCTCGCACAGAGCCAGAGCCTCTCCTGCTCCTCACCCACCCCACCAGCGAGGCTGGGGGTGCACAAAGGCTGGGGAGGGGACACAGCTGGGACAGCTGACCCCGAGTGACCCCGAGTGACCCCAGACTGGCATCACGCTCAGCGGATAGAGCTGGGGAAGGAGGAGGGAGGGCATTTGTCCTCCCAAGCCACCGTCGCTCAATGGAGCCCGGCGTTCCTGAGGGTACCTGGCCCTGCCTGCCCGTGGGAAGGGGGATGGATTCCCTGTTTGGTTTGCATTACCCATCAAACTGTCTCTGTCTCCACCCAGGGGTTTTCTCACTTCCATCATTCCCATTCTCTCCCCTGCCTCTCCAGGGACACTGAGCCAGGGCTTGGGCTCCCACCTACACCAGTTTGATTTGTTCTGCCTGGCTCTGGCTGTCAGCCCAAGGATATCCTCCATTAGTGTACTTTTCCATGAAAATTTTAAATGGGATTTGTCATGTAGAAGCACAAGTAAAACATAATTTCTGATCTAAAGAGATTTTCCATTGGTTTTCCTTCCTTTGCTGCCACACAACTTCTCCACCTTGCTGTCAGCAATAACCCAGTGAGAGCTGGGAATTCACATCAAACCAGACTAGTCTACATCCAGCTATTCCTTGCCCCTGTGCTTTGCATTCCCAAAAGCATCAAATTTCACTTTCAGTTCAGGTTTCCTGCTATTTGTCCCTCTAGCAGCAGAACTGTCCCTCGGGAATGGTGTCCCCAAGACGATGCTGCTGCCTGGGGCTCTGCTGCCACCTAGCCAGCTTCCATCCGAGTTCCCAGCTTCATCCCAGTTCCCAGCTTCCATCCCAGTTCCCAGCTTCATCCCAGTTCCCAGCTTCCATCCCAGCTCCATCCCAGTTCCCACTTTCCATCTCAGTTCCCAGCTTCCATCCCAGTTCCCAGCTTCATCCCAGTTCCCAGCCCAGTTCCCAGCTTCTATCCCAGTTCCCATCTTCCATCCCAGCTCCATCCCAGTTCCCAGCTTCCATCCCAGTTCCCATCTTCATCCCAATTCCCAGCTTCCATCACAGTTCCCAGCTTCCACCCCAATTCCCATCTCCATCCCAATTCCCAGCTCCATCCCAGTTCCCATCTCCATCCCATTTCCCAGTTTCCATTCCAATTCCCAGCTCCCATCCCGATTCCCATCTCCGTCCCTTCCTGGGGACATGGGTGGATGCCCCAGAGGTGGCACTGGTGAGTGTGACAGACCAGGATTGTTCCTTTGTCCCTGCCCAAAGGGGGTGGCAGTGGGTGCTGGGCTGCTCAGCTCTCAGCAGGGAGAGCGAGCTGTGCTCAGCACTTGTTCCATTTCCAAATGTGTTTTTCAAACTCCAACACCTCAGAGCTGGCAGCAATTTGGGTTCTTTTCACCTGAACGTTGTCAGTTTATCAGCACTTAGAGGAAAACCATTCAATCTGCTGGCTGAGAAGGCATTCAAAAATCACAGCAACACTCTAAAATCCCAAACATACCAACGCCAAACAACAGCAAAAACCCTTTTAAGGAGACTGCAGGTGCAAAGTTCCTTTGTAGAGCTGCTGCTCCCTTCTCACAGAGCAGATCCTCAAGCAGCAGGTCCCAAAGTGTTCTGTTAGAAGGACAGCAATAGAGAGCTGAAGAGAAAAATACACTCATTGAAAGCAAACCAGAAAATGACTGAGGAAAGAATATCCATGGAAATATATAATAGAAAATGACTGAGGAAAGAATATCCATGGAAATATATAATAGAAAGCAATCATACATCTGTGGATGCTTTTAAATCAAGCACTCCTTTTAAAGGTTTATTTAAAAGTCCTCTCAGCTCTCCAGGAGTGTGTTCATTCACTATTCTACATCTTTAGCAGAACAGCCAGCAGGGAAAGGAGTGGAAGATGTTGTTGTGTCTGGAAAAGTCCCCCAGTTTAGCTGCAGCAATCTCTGCCAAACACGTGGGATTAAAGAAAGCTTCAAATCCAGCAGCAGCTCTTTTATATCCTTCTCCCTCCCTCCCCTTTAGGTGCAGCGCTGGGGTTTTGCCTCCAGCCCTGGGTTTGCATCCCATGGGATTGATTCCTCGGTGGGAGCTCAAGGAATTCTCTTCCAAGCCTCACTGCTGTGCCCTGGGTGATGCTGGACCCTGGCACCAGCCAGAGCAGAGGAGGGGACACTGGCTCTGATCCTGAGAGCACCAAGGGTCCCTGCTGACCCCCAGATGTGCATTCAGGGATTCTTGTTTAGCAAAGCCACCTGGAAGTTTAATCTGGCTTTAAGGAGTGATGCTGCCCTGCTCTGTGCTGCTCTTCAGGCTGTCCTTTTGTATCATCTCTGTTCTTCCTGTATTTTCTCTTCCATTTCTCAGCACGTTCTCAGCAAATACCTCAAACTCCCACAGTGCGGCAAAGGAAAAAGTGCGGCAAAGGAAAATAAACAACAAAAACTCGGCCACGGCGATTCTCTGTATTTAATTTCCCCCCATAAAACTGTCACCTTTTAATGGAGCAGAATTTTGAACGGAGCAGAACATTCCTGTGCATCCGAGGTGGATTCGGGGGAAGAAAACACCTGGATTTCCACTAGAGGGTGACGTTGTAAAGCTCAAATGGGATGAGAGAATTCCCAGGGCAGGCAGAGAGGCCGGGACAGGGTGGGGATGGGGGAAATGCTGCTGCTTTGGGGGTTCAGAGCCTTCCTTATTCCCCTCCCAGCACCCTCAGAGGGAAACAGAGGGGCACTGCAGAATTACAGGCTGTTCTCCTCTTCCAACTTGGTGAATCAGAAGATAAATGGGGAAACTAATTCTGTGTTAATAATTTCCTTTACAATCTAGTTTATTAGGGGAAAAACAATTTATCCCACCAGAATTTGTTAGCTGTTGTCCTGATCTTATAAATAATTTGGGCATTAGACAGCTTTACTGTCTGCTTTAATTTGGAGGATTTAGGACTTTTCATCCTTTAGAATAATTTGAACAGCAGCAACGCTTGAACACTAGGAGAAAGAGACAGGAATAAATATTTGATTATTACTTAGATGAAGCTGAAACAACAACAAAACCACCCCATTTTTATCAGAATCATTACAAGGAGTTTGCATGAAAATTTTTCTTTCATATAAATGAAAGGAAGATTTAGAAAGTTTAAGCTTGAGCTGACAGTTGAGTTTTTGTACACAGCCCTTGCAAAAAGAAACTTCATGAAAATTTCATGAAGGTCTCACACTTTGTTTCACACGTAGGATGAAAACACAAAACATTATCATTTAACATAAATTCTTCATTTTGTTAAAATATCATTCGTTCTTCTACACATTGCCACGAGATCTGATAGCAAAAACCCTTTTTCCACTCGGTTTTCTGCCACTGCATTATGCATTTCTGAATTTCCTCTGTGTACAGGATCTGCTGTTGTAGTTACTCTTGAAAAGAAACACAGCAAAAATTTATTTGTAACAAATACACATCCAAGGGGCTACACTCTATAAACACCAGAAATCACATCCTTCAGCTGAGTCTGCAGCTATTTCCTACAGTGGCTCATTGTCAGCAGAGAAAAGTTCTAAAAGTTATTCAGACACTGTGCTAAGAAAGAGAGAAAAATTCTAGAAGTTAGATTCTGAGACACTCTGCTAAGAAAAGTCTTTTTGTCTTCCTTGCCATTTTAAGAAAAATAATTTTCTCTTAAAATTTTGAGCTTCACAAATTATAGATTCCCATGTTTCTCTGTTGAAATATCTTAAGAACTGCACAGGAAAATTGGGTCCAGTCCTTCTGTGGGGAGAGCCTTTCTTAATGTCACAGCAATGAAATCAGGCAGAACAGGGCAGATATTCTAAGAATCAGAGAGGTGTCTCATTCTCACCTTGCAAATTCTCTGTTCTTCCTCCCTTGCTTTGGGTGTAGAAGTCAGTGTGAGGGTGGAGGGAGGAGTAATTACAAGTTTGGTTACAGCTCCTTGTTTCCCTCACAGCAGCTCCAGGCACAGCATGGAGATACCTGGGGGGACAGATTGGAGCTGAAATTGTTCTTTTTCCAACCATAATGTTCCTTCTGACACTCCCTGGTTTCTAACCATGGGGTTGTGTTGAAGGTGAAGGAGACACAGCTCTGCTAAAAATGTGTTTGTGTGGGGTGTGTCCACTTAGGAAATATTACAGGATGCCAGAATATTTTGGGTTGGAAATTACCTCAAAGATCATCTCACTCCAGCCCTGCCATGGCAGGGACACCTCCCACTGTCCCAGGCTGCTCCAAACCCCATCCAACCTGGCCTTGGGTGCTGCCAGGGATCCAGGGGCAGCCACAGCTGCTCTGGGGAAGAATTCCTTCCTAATATCCAATCTAACCCTCCTCTGTGTCAGTTTGAAGCCATTCCCTCTATTCCTGTCTCTACAACTCTCATAAATTCTCTCTCCCCTTGTCACTGTGGCCATGGCTAATCCCCCTACTCAGCTTCTGATGTCTTGGTGCAACTAAATACAAAGAAGCCCTTGCTCCTGCCAGCCTCTCCATCCACCCTCCACATCCTGGAAACTCAGCTTCCTGTGCTCCAAGGCAGTTCCCAGCCCTGCAGGAGGATCAGGATCTCAGAGACCATCGGAGAATTCACCTACCAAACCCCCTCCCTTTAACTCCTCCTTGGTTTCTCAGTGCTGTCCAGCACCCTGGTTGTGTGCCAGACACATCTCAGACATCTCCTCACCTCATCATTGCCTGCTGTTCACTTTTATTTAAAATCTGTTCTGCTCTGAAATGGATTCAAAAATGACACAAGAGACAAATGTTATCCAGCTTCTCCAGAGCCTCCTGTGAACCTTCACCCCCACGAGTGAGTGACCAGACCTTGCTGCTGCCATGTCCTCCTGAAGACATTTTTCTTTCTTCCTTACAAATCTCCTCATCCCCAACTCTGCCATCTCCCTGACAGTCCAAACCAGAGGATAATCAAATCCTCCACCCTCAGCTCTCAGGAGTCTGAGGCCTCATCAGCACCTGGGACTGGTTGGAAGAGAAAAAGAGGAAGGATTGAACAGAGCTGGGGTGGCACTGGAATTGCTCCCACATTCTGCTGCTTTGCCCATTTAACTTTTCATCTGTGGCTATTCTGTCAACACCAGAGGATGGCTTTTAATTGCTTTCTCAAACATATATGGCAACACCATAGCAACTTCTCAATGCAGCAAATCCCTTTCTTCAGTAATTATTACCCTAATTAACTCTCAAATGTTAGCAATGCTCAATCTGCTGATTAAATTTCAATTGAATTTTGTTACTCACCAGAATTAGACTGGTGAAGGCAGCCTCTAAATTAAGATCTATTTAATTGTTCTTCCCTGAGTCCTCCTGCAGAGAAATGTATATGTTTGTATTTCCAGGCATTTATGAGCACGCGCCAGTGCTCTGCCACACAATTCCTTACATCAGGAGCTCACAGGATGAAGCATGAAGACAGCACTGACAGTGAAATGGCTCTAAAATCTCAGTGATTTGCATAAATCTCTCTTCTTTTTTCCCCCTATTTTTTTTCAGGCAGCTCTTCCATCAGATTCCAGCAACGTAATTCATTTCTCTGCTTTCCATGTAGTCCCCTATGTTTGACTTCTCTGTGTTAATAATCCACAAGATGTGGTGTTTATATCTCCTACATTCTTTGCAGGAGGGACAGCCTTTATTTTTCCTTTTAGTTCCAAGATTTTACAAGCTGAGAGCACTGCAGTGGGTCTGCTGGTTAATATGGGATGGGGATTCATTCACCTGAGCTTTTCTGCTGTTTGACACCCAAAAGATCAGGACATGGCCAAATATTTGGACAAGGAACCACCTGTGAATTTTAGCTATCATGGATCTAGATCTCATGGATGAGACAAACATTTAAAATAATGTTTCATTATTGTTATTTTAATTGTTATTGTTATTATTTCTTCAATAATATTTAAATTCCCCATTAAGGCAACATAATTTCCAGCTGCTCTTGAAGGACATATTTTCCTCTTAGACTTCCCATCCCACATGCACATTTCCACCCTTTCTTTTGCACTGGTAAAAGGACATGAATTGAGGACATTAATAAGAGCAGGACACAGGTCATTCTCTTTGAGGAGGAGGATGATTTCCCTGCTTTAACTCTCTCAAGGAGCTCATCACCAAGAACATCCATGGTTTCAGGTTGGGACCTCAGAGCTGAGGGCACAGAAAGGATTGGACAAACAGAAAAACCTCTTAAATTGGTCCAGCCTGTGACATCCTTGGCCACCCCATCACCAGCACTGACAGAACTTAAAAAAAATAAAAACAAACAGTTTATAGGTGGAAGAGGTCACTGCCCATGATTATTGTCCAATGGCACCACTAGAAAACAAGGAACCTGTATTTATTCCCCACTAAAAACTTACAGGCTTCCTTTGGTATCTGGGGCTCTTTGGAAAGGAGAAAATAATTGAGACTTTAAATCTTGTTTACAGAAATATTTTGTAAATCCAGAAGTATTTGCTCAGGGTTTCTGTGGGGCAAACTGAAGGTGCTTTTGTGCAACTGCCTTGGAAGGTCTGTGTGAGTCCAAGCAGACCAGAAATCCCAGATGGATGAGGAATGACAGATCCTGAGCAGCAGGGAATGAATTCCATGCAGGAATCAGCTGCTGAACTTCTACCTCTGTGCAAAAGGCCAGCAGAGGTCTCATCCTTTATTTAAATCTCCTGTTGTGACTCCTGAAAATGCTCACACTCTTTAGCACAGGGCTGGGAATTTGACAGAGGGGCAATTGGCAATCCCAGTGAGTTATCATAATAAATGCCTGCGTAATTGTCTAATTGAAAAATGTAGAAAGACATTTTTCTAAGAACAAGTGCCATCTCCAGAACAAGCTGAAGCTGTTTTCTTCTGGGAGAAAAAACCCCAAATGATTACCTGAGAGTGCTGTGGAGGGTGCTGCCCAAACCAAAACCCCAAACCATGGGAACACCACCCTGTCCCCAGCTGGACCCTGGTTAAAGGACACTGAGGGACATCCCTGCCTCTGCCAAAGGACAGGGATGTGGAAAACTCTCTCCAGCTCTTTCCAGATATTTATATTCCTCCCTCCCCTCAACAGCTTCTCTGGACAAACTGGTGCTTTTTGGGGCTACCTAACAACACAGGCCAGGCAACATTAAGGGAAGCAAAAGCAGTTCTATTTCTTGGAGAGTCTTCAGGTACATTTAGGGCAGACAAAGCCCCCCAGGGGCTGCACCCAAAATGGATAATAAGTCACAGGTTTTCACACTTTTATAAGTTTGGTCCATTTGCATATTGGGGGTTAATCTGCCAATTACAGCTTCAGGTAATGAAGTCATTTACCCCAAGTTTGCTGCCCCCAACTCACTTTTGCTTCCATCTCTGGGGGTCTGAGGCAGTGAGGTGTCCTTGATTGCCAGGCCTGGAGAGGAATTGTTGTGTCTGCCCAAAATGGGACAGCAGCAGCTCACACTGAACGTGGAGTTTAGAGTTATATACTACAGAATTACAGGATTACACATGTATGAAAAATATAAAAGTTAAAGTCCTGAGGCATCAAAACAGCACTGAGTCCATCAGAGCTGACAGTGAGCTCTGAAAACTGAGCCAGGATTATGTACAGCCCCTGGAATAGCCTTGCCTGTTCTATCCACCTCTTTCCCTCAGGTGACAAACTGTGAACTTGAAATTACTGGTCTTACTGCTGTTTGCTCTCTCCTCTCTTTCAGTAACTCCAGGCAGGTGATTTAGGGCAATTATGCTTTATTACATCCATTTATCCTCAATAATTACCTGTCATTTTGGGCCTTTAGCTGTTCAATCACACTCACAGGTCCAAGAAGCCCCAGTGTAGAGATGTCTTCTCTGGAGTCCTGTCACAGCCTGAGAGGATAATTTATCTCTGGGACCATTGAGTGAAATCTTCAGCTTGCACAGCAGCTCAAATTCAAATAGACATTTCATCAGTGCAGTGTGACAGCAGCACACCAAGGCCACCCAGTCTTCTTTGAGCTGCTCTGGAAATAAAAATGGGGCTTGAAACTGAACCCCAGGGGGAAAATGGGGTTCCTCCAGGCCAGCACATTCAGGACAAGATAAAGCACAGGAGGCAGGTGAAGGTGGGGTGGGTTCCGTGCCAGCACCTGGGTGTTCCAGCCTCTGGCAGGTTTTGTGTCTGTGGCCTCTGTCCCAGGCAGTTTAGCAGGTAGAGCCTTTCCTGATTGTTTTCAAACTCAGGTGTGGTTGAAAGTGCATAGAATTAGGGATCTGCTGGATTCTGAGAGCAAGGTTTGTGCCAAGCCTGGCCATGGGCTCCCTTCTCACCCCCTGGTGCAAAGGGAAGATCCAACTCCCTCTGCTCTTACCTGGGTCACATCAGGGCAGGGTTTCCCTCACCACCACTGATTTATTTGCCTATTTATTGTCCTTTCTGTAGTAAATATGGTCTGCTTGGATGGGCACAGATCAGAAGTGGTGTTAATGGAGCAAGGGTATGGCTGGGTTAGAGGAAAGGGCAATTAGGATTGTGTCAGGCTCCTTACAAGGGCTCAGTGCTGGAATTGCAAATGGCCAGGGGCCAAAGGAGGCTGATATCCCTCCCAGGTGGCAAATCTGGACTGCTGACCTTCTCTCTGATTTCTGCCTCATGTCTCCTCAGGAAAAGCTGTTCTTTAAAAAAAATTAATAATCATATCTTTCTCCAAAACACCAGTATCAGACATTTAAAATGTGCTTTTGACTTAAATGTTACAGCAGAAACATTCTTATGTGTCATGACTGTTAAATGAAAAGAAAAATGTCAAGGCTAAGTCACTGCCATCATTTATCTGGCTCTGGGCTGCTGTAGAGCTGAGAGGTGCCAGCAGTGGGATGTGATGTCCCTGTTGTACAGCCACAGCACAAAGTTATTGTGTCCCTGGGATATCCCTGGCAGCAAACAGCTTCCATAGCCAGGATAAAGAGTGTGTCACCTGTGTGTCACCTCAGAGAGATCAATGGCCAACGACAAAAGCGCTCTGACATTAAATCTAGCTGGTGTTAATGTGAGAAATAGGAAATTATTGGCTCCCTAGCCAGCACTTCCACCCTGACTGAAGGAATCTGTCCTCCCTCATTGTGAAATTGCTGAGGACACTGCATTAAAACATCTCTCAGAAACTCCTTCCCCTCTCTCTCTGAAAAGGGGGCTTTGCCCCTGTGTGGCCTTCAGATCTCACCTCAGTTTTTCACTTATTTGCAGCCACTTAATTTATTAATAACAACTCACTGTACCCTGAGGATGAACTGAGAGCTCCTGAGAAAGGATAAAGCTCTTGGCCTGCTTGCCAAAACAAAAACCTTCCCTTTGTTTTGCCTGAAACTCTGAGTCCTGACATTTGCTTCCCTTTGGAAGCTCAGCTGAGACTGAAGCTCCAGACGTTGCATTTTTAACGTGTTCTGTTTGTTGGGACCTTGTTTAACCCCAAGACCTCCTTTCTCTCCAAGATACTGATTCAACAAGATGAGTGCACTCCACGGGAGCGAGGGATCAGTCAGCAAAGCTCATGAGCTGGCAGAATCCAGGAGCTCCAGGGAAGAGCTCATGAGGACTCTCGCTTCTGTTTTCCAGGAGGGATGTGAATATAAGCTTTGCATCATGGCTTTCTTGGGATTAAACACCTGAAAAATTCCTATATCCTCATGGAGAGTCAAAAGGAAGAACACATCAGCTCTTTTTGGAAGGTGTCCAGCTCCTGAAGCAGTGATGGTTTAAAGTGTATGGAGCTGTGGTTTGAAAGGTTCAGGGTTTTTTTCTGTTCAGCCAATGAACAGAACAGTTCAGCAGTGAGGGATTTTTAGTGGCTAAATAAAAGGGTTTTCCTTAACTGCTGAAAAGCTGGGCTTCTGGGGAGGAGGAAAAAGAGGGAGAGGAAAAAGACAGCCAGAAATGCAACAATAGTTAAAAAACTACATGGAAACACCTCAGCCTCTCAGATCTTGGTTGAATGGGGAGCTGATTAAAAAAAAAATACTTGAAATATCCTGAATTTGAATAAAAGCACAGATACAGATTGCAGATGAAAATCCATTCCAGTGTAAAGGCACATGTGTGTTTGTGATTCCTCTGCTCCAAAGGTGGGGTTTGATTCCACCCCATGGAGGGAGGCACTACCCACATTAGCACTGCAGCAGAGTGAGTTTATTTCCCTCTGCCATGATAAAGGATGAGTGCATTCCCTTCCAATTTCCCAGGTTTTTCTACTTTCTCTCTTCAGCACAGCTCTCACAACTCCTCTGGCAGAGAGCTCTCAGACAGGAGAGCTCCTCCCTGACTGAGCAAAAGCATCTCTGCAGAACAAGACCCATAACACAACTGAGGGGTCCCAGACAGTGCTGAAAGCAAATCTTTCCCCTTACAGAGGCCTTGGAAAGGTTTCCACCCTGCCCTGAGCTCCTGCAGGCAGGACAGGGCTGCTGTGCCAAGGAGGAGCATCTCCCTTGAGTCCCTGCTCCTGCCTGCTCGGTGCTGCCGCTGCCCCTTCACCAAACCCCAGCTCCTTCCCTGTGCTGCTCCAAGGGGAGCTCAGCTCCTTCAGCCTCCTTCACCCAGCCTCATCTTTATCCCTGTGCTGCTCCAAGAGCAGCTCAGCTCCTTCAGCCTCCTTCACCCAGCCTCATCTTTATCCCTGTGCTGCTCCAAGAGCAGCTCAGCTCCTTCAGCCACCTTCACCCAGCCTCAGCTCTGTCCCTTTTCTCCTCCAAGAGCAGCTCAGCTCCTTCAGCCACCTCCACCCAGCCTCAGCTCCTTCCCTTTTCTCCTCCAAGAGCAGCTCAGCTCCTTCAGCCACCTCCACCCAGCCTCAGCTCCTTCCCTTTTCTCCTCCAGGAGCAGCCCAGCTCCTTCACTTGAAGGTTTTAATTTATGGGATAAACAAAACTTCCCTCAAGCAGATAAATCAGGACTGGGGCCTGCAGAGACTCTGCAATTAACTCCAGGCCCTTTAGAGGATCTGACCAGAGCTGGCTCTGCCTGATGAGAACAGAGTGTGCTTTGCTGTGTGTCTTGGATCCCACAAGAATAAAACCTTGTTCTTGGAACATTTGGGCGCGGGAGATGTGTTTCAGCAAAGATGCTGATGCTCGATGAGGCAGATCAGGCTCCAGAAGGTTGAGCTGTCTCTCTCCAAAGAGAGAGGCCAGCTCTCTACTCAACCCACTGACACTTTCTCTGAGTCATTTTCTGTTGCTGGCTAATGACTTTGCTAATTGGAATCTTGTTTTTTTTCCCTACTCAGGCTCAGGCTTTGAAAAGTTCACAGAATGCTCCACATTTCTCCTACATTACAAACCTAATCTAATCTCTTTTTTGTATTGACTCATGGACCCTCTAAGAAATACACCCTGTTGGCTCAGAATTGTCACCCTTTGCCTATTTCATGACCAGTTTTGCTCAGGGCTGCAATATCTGCACAGCTCCACATGTGTGTTCTAAACCTCTGACTCCTACGAGCAATGAAGTCCCATTTTTCAGGTGTGATTGTTATGAAATTACCAATGCAATCTTAATGACTTGAAGAGAAGATAAAAATATTGAAACCATGGCAACCTCCAAAATTTCAAGCTGATGCCCAACTTTGCTCCTTTGAGAAATGCAACCTGTTCAGGCTGCACAGATGAACCTCAGGCAGATGCAGTCCATGAGTGGAGGAACTGGCTCAAAACAACCTGGTAAATCCAGCTACTCTGCCCATTTTCCCAGCTAAAAGTGATTTCAAAGACAGCCTGTTCTCCTCCAGTCACACCTTTTCTAGATCCAGCATCTCCACAACTTCCTTTCCTTTCCAGGAGTCTTCCAGCCAGTTTTCACACTCTACTTTTTTTATGGGTGAACCTGAATATAAAGATTCTGTTACAAATTTAGTGGCTCTTTTTTCGTTAGGTTCTGCATGGTAAACCAGAAATATGAGTCTGGTTCAATATGATGACCATGGTTTTGGGGAGAGAACACAGTTTGGACATGCTTGGTTTATAGGCTCAGCAGCATGAGGAAGATGAGAAACGCTTTTGTGTGGTTCAGGTTTCATCTGCCAACCCTGATCTCCTCAAAAGCTGAATTTCCAGGCATGAGATGTCCCACAATTCCCAAGTGTGAGAGATAAATATATAAAATATATGCACTAAAGGAAAAAAGATAGGATCTGTTTCAGAAACACCAGCCTATAAATAAATTTTAACTGAATGTAAGTTGGTTTCTCTTGCTCCCGTGCTTCCTTTCTCCCTTTTTGTCACCAGGTGTGATCTCTGAAAGCAGCAGAGTGCATTAGTGTCACTTCACTGATAATGTTCAAGGAATAATTGCCACTGAATCAAATGCTAAAATGAATCCTACATTAAATGCTCACCTCCAAGGATGCCTGCTGATGACTTCTGTCAAATAACCAGCAAGAGCCTGTCACTGGGAAGCCTACAGAGAAAGTGAGACATGGGTCTCCTTCCCACTCTCTCCTGGTTTTATTGAGCCTTGAAATCAGTGTGTTTATAATGGTGAATGCATCTTTTTGTTGAGTTTTTATCAAACCAGCTCAGTATGGAACAAATCACATGTTGAGGATTTTGTGTGCGAGGCTGGTCCTTTAAGAAAGGGCTTTTCCACAAGAAAATTAAGCAAGAATTTCTGAAAACACAATAAAAATAACAACCCAAAATTTAGCTTTTTCCATGCTGCTTTCTGCTTCCACTTCTGTCTTTCACACATTTTGGGATGTGAAGAAGGGTGAGGCCAAGACATCAGGACAGGAGGGAATTGTGGATGCCCCAGGGCAGGAATGCTGAAGAAAAAGCAGAAAGTTGAGTTTCTCTGCCCAGATCTGTCCACTGGGGCACATCCATGGTGGGGCAGAGGAGCTGATCCAGGTTCAGCCTTGCACTGCTGAGCATGCTGTGCTGTGCCACACCACATAAACAGAGCTCAAAAATGCAGAGATTTGGTGCTTCAGAAGAACAAATTTAAAAATTCCAGCTCGATCCAGAAGTCGTCCACACAAATATTCACATCAGAATTCCTTTTGTTCAACCCATGATGCAGCACTTCCAGGACCTGCTGTCATTTGGTGATGATTTCTGGAAATTTCCATGGAACCAAGAGGTGTGGATAGGAAAAGTGGCACAGAATGGGTCAGGCAGGGCTCCTCCACACTCTGTTCCTGCAAAGGATCCCCTGGGCTGTGGAACTCAGTGGTTCCAGCCCAGCCAGGACATTTCAGCCAGACAGGGCCCAAACCAGCAACACGACATCGACAGCCCATGCCGGTCCAAAATCACCTCTTAATATCTTTTAATTAACCTAAAACCTTTAACACAATGTGTCAGAGGAAGACAAGTAAAGGCCAAGGGCCTTTCAGCCTCAAAGCATTTTCACAAATACAGCAGCTTTGCATTTTCACAAATACAAACCACGTCTGTCTGCTTAAACACACAAAGCTGAGAGATAAACACTTCTGCAGCTAATATTATTTTCCCCCTGAAGCCCTTTCTTTTCTAGTTCCCCTCTGTCAAAAAACTTGCTCACCTCTGATTTTCCACAGGATTTCAGTTTCCAAGAAAAAGGGGATATAGGGGTTTCTAAGGAAAAAGAATTCTAAAATGAAAATAAAGCAAAATAAAAGCCACCAGCAGTAGGACCAACAATTTTGCTCTAAAAATCTTCTCATAAAAAAAGCACCACTAATGATTCACACAATAACTGTTCCCAAGTGCAATTTTGGCATTGAATGAAAAATTCAAGAATGACAATTTTGGCCTAGATATTCTCATGTGAGGAAGAGCTGCTGGCCTGGTTCCATATCACCAGAAAGTGGGAAATTCCTGGATCCAAAACAGGGGATGGATGGATGGATGGATGGATGGATGGATGGATGGATGGATGATGGATGGATGGATGGATGGATGGATGGATGGATGGATGGATGGATGGATGATGGATGGATGATGGATGGATGGATGATGGATGCATGGATGGATGGATGGATGGATGGATGGATGGATGGATGGATGGATGGATGGATGGATGGATGGATGATGGATGCATGGATGGATGGATGGATGGATGGATGGATGGATGGATGATGGATGGATGGATGGATGGATGGATGGATGATGGATGGATGATGGATGCACGGATGGATGGATGGATGGATGGATGGATGGATGGATGGATGGATGGATGGATGATGGATGCATGGATGGATGGATGGATGGATGGATGGATGGATGATGGATGGATGGATGGATGGATGGATGGATGGATGATGGATGGATGATGGATGGATGATGGATGGATGGATGGATGGATGATGGATGCATGGATGGATGGATGGATGGATGGATGGATGGATGGATGATGGATGGATGATGGATGCACAGATGGATGGATGGATGGATGATGGATGATGGATGCATGGATGATGGATGGATGGATGGATGGATGGATGGATGGATGGATGGATGGATGGATGGATGGATGGATGGATGGATGGATGATGGATGGATGATGGATGGATGGATGGATGATGGATGGATGGATGATGGATGGATGGATGGATGGATGCATGGATGGATGGATGGATGGATGGATGGATGGATGGATGATGGATGGATGATGGATGCACGGATGGATGGATGGATGGATGGATGGATGGATGGATGGATGATGGATGCATGGATGATGGATGGATGGATGGATGGATGGATGGATGGATGGATGGATGGATGGATGGATGGATGGATGATGGATGATGGATGGATGGATGGATGATGGATGGATGGATGGATGGATGGATGGATGGATGGATGGATGGATGGATGGATGATGGATGCATGGATGAACACAAACAGTGCCTGGTAAAGAAAAATCAGGAAACTCAGTGTGGGACTCAGCTAAAACCCTTCATTTTTTTTTAATTACTTTTCTGTAACTTGGTCATCAAGGGATTGTTCTCTTGAAAATTGTTACCCCTCAAAAATCCTTTGAGTTTTGCTCAGATTCTGGTGTGAGTTTTGTTCACATTGTGGTGTGAGTTTTGTTCACATTCTGGTGTGAGTTTTATTTACATTCTGTGTAGTTGGGAGCAGCATTTTAAGACAGCTTGAGCTATGACTGAAGTTCCTTTTGATTTAAAAGAATGCAATCCACAGACTGCAAGCAGAAGAAGGCAAAATGGGAAAAGGAGTTCCCAAGACAGTTCTTTGAAAAATTTCTGGCTGAAGTCCTGCTTTACTTATTTCTTCTGACTCCAAAAAGATTTAATGGAGGTCACTGGCAGAGATGTGACTGATGGACACTCGTTAAACTTGGCTGCTTATTAGAGATTTCTCAGACAATATATAACCCATAACATCATCATAAAGCACTCATTCTCCAAGCTGGAGCAGCTGAAGTTTCTGCCCATGAATACAAATGCAAAGTGCAGTCTGCTGGGAATTCAGCAGTACCTTGCAGCCAGGCAGATCCCTTTAAATTCTGCTCGAGGAGAAGTTATTTAGCAAATAGAACTTTACCATTTGCATAAAGCTGATTCAGTTACAATGGAAAGTCAGTTTGGGCTGAAAACCTCTGGCAAAATATTTTCTAAGAGTTATTGCTATCTTCCCAGCCAGACTGCTTTCATTTACAGTGTGATAAACTCTCTAAATTCCCTGGAGCTTTTTTGCAATTTTCCCCAACAAAACCGAAATCAGCATCTGATCCTTTGTATTTAATTTTAAAAAGCAACTCAGAAAAAAAAGTCCACTGGAAAAAATGTTGGTGCATTTTATTTTGCATTGCTAAATGTCCAGGCTCAATGAAACCAAACACCTCCCACAGACCAGGGGCTGGCAAGGAATGCACTTTGCATTTTTGCTATCAAAATTAGCTTTATCAATGTAGGGTACCTTGGTGAAGAGCTAATAGGGGAACACAGGAAAATTCAGATAATGCAGTAAAGCAACAGAAGTTTGAAAGCTATAATGGGAATGTGAGCTGAGCTGTGGAGATGATTCTGCACCACAGATTGCTGTCATGTTCTAATGAGATCATCCACCAGGAATCAAATTAATACACCGGCAGAAACAGCAAATAAGTCAATCAACACCAGTCAGAGAAGTTATGAAAACACTGTGTACTCAAACATATGCTGCTTCAAAATTAAATCATGTCTTCTGCTGCTTAACAAACATTTGATAAAAGAAAAATGCCCAACAGCAGAAGAGGGATAAGACAGGAGCTGGGAAAATCAATACTTGTCAAAAATAATGGCTCTGTTTGAAGGTGAAATGTCCATACAAGTAGAAGTGGTGTGAGACAGGAGTAGAAAATAATGTCATGGGGTCCAAAAGTGGACCTGGCTTGCCTGGCTGTGGTGACATTCTGCTGCTGTGCCTCTGAGCCCCACTGGAAACTAAATCACACAGAATCAATTGGGTTGGATAATAAAATGGAATGGGAAAATAGAAGTGTTTGAAAAATGAATGTGACACAAATATAGATATTCTTATTTAGAGGATCTGCTCCAGGTAATAAATGACTGCCAGTGAAACTGTGAGATAAAGGCAGATTTCTTATGGGATGGAATTTATTTTATTTTTTTTAGGAAGAAATTCTTTATTTATGAAAAAGTCTTCCTGTGAGGGTGGGCAGGCCCTGGCACAGGTGCCCAGAGCAGTTGTGGCTGCCTCTGGATCCCTGGAAGTGCCCAAGGCCAGGCTGGACAGGGCTTGGAGCAGCCTGGGACAGTGGAAGGGGCAGGGAGTGCAATGAGATGATCTTTAATGTCTCTTCCAACCCAAATTATTCAACAACTCCGTGAATGTGGAGCTACATTATAATCATTGAGAGCAGCAGAAATTAAGGGTAAGAATAACTTTCAGCTATTCAGATAAGGGGTGCAATAATAAGGAATTAAGGACTGAATTAAACCCCATAAACTGTGACAAAAGGAGCTGCGAGCTGTGCTTTCCAGATAACAGCTATTTCTACATACCCCTTTTAAAAGGTTAATTTGAAATGTTTGATCTCTGGAGCAATGTGGCAGCACAATTATCTGTGCACTGTTGTGGTTCGACTCTTAAAAGCAGGAAATACTTGGTAAGCACCAAAGTAAATTAGCCATTTCTCACTTAACCACTGCTCAGCCCACAGTGTGCAGAATATTTAGACTCTGTAATCACTTGAGGGAAGCATTGCTGATGTTGTTCCCTCTGAGAAATGCAATTGAGGAGCTTAATGCTAAAAATTGTTAAATGAGTCTTGTGCCTGTGTTTAATTCCAAATCACGAGTTGAGGGAGAGTTTAACAGGGAGGCAAATGCAGGGGAGCATTTGAAGTGTGTAACACACCCAGGGTTGATTCAGAGGCCATTAATGTGAATAAAGTCTCTTCAGGGACTGTAATGGCTTTTAAATGAGGTTTGTATTGATTTTGCACTGAATGGGAGGAAAGTGTTCCTCCCAGAGACTCAGGAGAAACAAACTGAACCTTTTCCTTGCAAAAGGCCACTTGAAGGAAAACAAATCACCTTCCCCTTTTAATAGAGGATTCTGTGATAAAAGTTTTGGGGCATATTCAGATTAATTCCTTGGAAACTTTGAAACTGCTAAAGAACCAAGCAGGTGTTTACCAGAGAACCCAGCTCCATGAGCAATTCTGTGGGAATATTTTCTGCAAACCTGATTCTCATTTAGTTTCATAGCTGAGGTTTATTTTATCCCATATTCTTTCACAACCCCCTCTCCTATGTGAATAGAAATAATAATGTTTGGTTTGTAGGTGGTATTTATAAGGCATTTGAGCTTCATTTAAACAGCAGCTATAATCCAAAGGATTCATTAGTTTAGTGCAGGTCTCCTTTTTCTCCATTTATTCACATGGATACAGCACCAGAAAAAAAAGGCTGCTGGAGTTTTGCAGGTAATTTATTATATCAGTGCCCATAAACATAAATTGTGTGTCTGAATGTGGATGTGGAAATCCATAAACCTTAAACCTTCTGTTTGTGTTAACAGAGCTTTTCTGCTGTTTTGCCATTTACAGCAATGTAACCACTGAGCCAAAAGGTTCATATCTTTGAAACTGTGGATAATTCTCAACTTTTTTTTTTTTGTGCTGTAGAAACATGATTGATGGGCAATTCATGAACAACAGCAACAAACTTTGCCGAGTATTTATTGGAAGTTGCTTGCATTTTTAAGTCAAAGGAGTGACTCCATACTTATGTAATGGCCCAAGAGGACCATCCTTTAGTGGTTAGAAATCACTCTCTGCTAGGTGAATATTCATAATATGTCATCCTTGTGAAGGCACACTCTAACCCTGCTGGAGGAAATGCTGGCAGGTGTAAAGCCACATTTCTTCCTTCGTGGTTTTGGTGTAGCGCTCTGGGGAAGATTTATTCCTTCCCTGGGGAGCAGGGGATGCCTTCAGGAGCTGTAAATACATAAATACCTGACAAACAATGTGGGGAAGCTGCTCTCCTGCTAAAGCATCCGGGAGAAGAGTTCTGTGATTAAGATGCAGATCTGATGTGTGGTGAAATCTGTTCTTTGTCACATTTGCAGCTTGTAAGGTTCGTGCTGCTGTCACTGAAAGCTTAATAACACTTGACACACGGTGGCATATTTATGTCTTGGTTAGAGGGTCCTGAGAAGCCTATAAAATCCCATTTAAACAGCACAAAGAATGTGTTTTCTTGGCTCAGTTATTAGATAAATTTGTTCTGTACACAAATATGCACAGTTATGTAATGTTTGAAGCCTTCCTCCAGATGTTTTGTGTTTTCTTCTCCTTTTAATTCACAGCACCTGCTGTGAAAACATCTTTCTTTTTACAGCAGCAAGAAATGTAGGCAAGGAATCCATATCTGTGTTACTTTCAGGGGACAGGGTGACAGAATTTTCCAGGGAAAGCGCCTGCCATGTGGGTAATTAATTGCATCAGTTACCTACAATCACTGTGAGCTTTTTGCTGTCTCTGACATCCGTGATGAGCACATCCACTGACAGCTCTGAGAGCTCCCTCTGAGAAATCCATCCCAACCTGCCCAGTGCCAGGGGTGGGAGAACAGGCTGGCATCATGCAAGGCTTGGCAGCTCTGCTGCCTCAGCCCAGGGCAGAGCTGTGGGGCTGGGAGGTCACCCCAAGGCTTCCCATGGGGCTGAGCCACCTGGCAGAGCTCAGGAGAGCTCTGGGTTCAGCATCTGGGAAAATTCTTCCTGAAAAGTCAGTGCTGGGTGAAGGAGAGCTGCCTTTCCTTCTGGGGGTGGTTGTGTGAGCCCGAACACCACAGACACCTCCCGACAGCCCCGTGGGGCTGCCTGGGTGTTCCCACCTGGGAATGGGGCACAGCACCTGCCTGGGGCACAGGGAGGCTCCAGCCCTGCCTCCTCTGGGTTCCCAGGAGGGACCTCACCCCTCCCTGACTGTGCAAGCTGAGAGGCAATGGAACATCCCATCCCCAGAGGAACCTCTGCCTCCCTTCAGTCACAGAGCCTTGCACATCATTCCCTTTATATTTTTCCAGCGGTTTGGGGCTGGCATAAACACTGGAAATTGCTGTTACAAGGGTTCCTCCATTCTGCAGTTCTGTTCCTGCACAAAGCCCAGTTGTGTGACACAGCAGAGCCCCAGTGTGCTCCTGCCTGCTGGGTTTGGATTGAACTGCTGCTCAATATTAGGAAATCCAGAGAGAGTTGGAGCTCTCTTTTTTCCCCCGTGTCTCTGTAGGTGACGGAGCAGCCAGAGAGATCCAAGACAATCTCCAGCAGATGCAGGTCTTTAAATCACCCAAAAAACAGCACACAAAATTCCAGGCTGAACTAAGAACAGCCCAAGCTTTCCCCCAGCACATCCTCTGCAAGCGTTGCTGCAAACAATTCTCCCCCATTCCCCTCCCCACGTGAGGACTGGTGGATTGCTGGGATATAAACTCACAGCTTCACCCATGGTGTGAAGCAACAGAACCAGCCTGGCAGGGACCAAAGATGAGAGAATTGTGAATAATCTGAGGGGCAGCTGGGGCCCAGCCTGGGTGGTGCCAAGTCCTGCTTCCCTCGACCTCGGCCAAAGCTGTGCCTCAGCTGCTCAGGGGCTCCAGCTGCTTCTTCTTTCTTCCCTGGGAGAAATTCCCCCATTTAATTCCATTTTTCCCTGGTATTTCATGACAAAACTCTCCACTTCAGAACCACAGCCCTCCCAGCACAGCTGGACTACAACAACAGCGCAAAAGGAATAATGAGAGTTCTTTCCACCCAGCAAATTTGAAGGAATTTCATTAGAATTTATGTTCTGGTGTCTCACAGGTCCTTTTGAAAATTACTTCAATTTAAGGTGAAATTAATCTTTCCTAAATATCCATCATGAGGGGCAATACATCTCAGCTATGATACAATGAAATGTCCTTTGAGAAGCATTAACTTAAAGTAGATGCTGATCTACCAGGGTCAGCGTATGGGCATGAAGGTCTGGAGATGGAGAGAAAATGTGAGAAGCTCATGATTCAGATCTTTCAGTGGTGTGAATCTGAAAATTAATTATAAATTTTCATTTTTGATTAACGAAGAAGAGCAAACTGTTTTAACATATGGTGCCAGATGTTACTGAAGGAAAAAAAAGAGAACTGAACTAAAGTTTCTGTTATTTCTCCAAATATGTTACTCTTTTCTCCTGAACTCTTAATTAATTCAGACAACAAATTTTTTAAATAATTATTTTCAAAAAGCGTCTTTTGAAGAGACTCCCAGTCCAAGATAAAGCTGTCAGTCTTCTCTGGAGGAGGAGGAACATGCCCAGATCTGGATTTCTGAACTGCATGGTTCCACAGCTGGAAATGGCAATGTGCAGAACAGAAGTGATTTCTTATCACTTAGATTCTTGGAGTGAGTCCAAAAAAGATGTTTGCTGGAAGCTAAAACTCCTTCTCATTCCTTTTTTCTCCCCCAGCAAATTTGGCAACTGCAACTTTTGATTTGAACCAAGGAAACTTTCCCAAAAGAGAATTTTGTTTTACATCTCTTAATAATAATAATTTATCTCTGAATAATAAACAGTGTTCACGTTAAAGGCACAGACTTATCCTGCAATGAGTTTTGTTCTGGTTTTATGAATTTCTCGTGGGTTCACTGCCTGGTTTTTGCTCTGGTCATTGGCTTATATTTGGTCCAGCTGCCCTGGAGCAATTCCCACCCAAAATGAAGCAGCAAGGAAAGAGGGAGAAATGATGCAGAGAAAGGTGAAGCCAGACTGGGAGACAAAGGAGTAAGAAGAGCATTGAGCTGTTTCTGGGCAGTTCAGCAGGGCCATGACACAGATTTCTGGCTCCCAGGTAACCAAGCTGAGCAATATTCAAAGGTGTTTTTGACCCAGGGTAATTCTTTCTGGTGTGAAGAGAATTCCCCTGCTCTGGTGGAAGATTGTCATCACATGGAGGCTGAGATTCCTGTCCCACGGAATTGGCTGCTGGTGGTGATGGCTGTGCCTGCTGCCCAGCTGGGCACGTGGCCCAGCTCCTCCTGAGACAGAAAGAAGATTCTAAAGGAGCTGAAAGTGTTATCCTGCCAACAGCATCCCTTTACTTCATATTGGGGTGTGCCTCCTCTGGAAATTCCTCAAGTTTCAAGCCTGTTGCTATAACGACTGTGCAACCCTGCAGGAGAAGCTGAAAACTTCTAGCCAGGAATTCTGGAAGTCCACCCCACTTTACAAACCCTTCATCTTCATTCTGGGATTTCTTGGAAAGGAACAATATATAACATATTCAGAGGTTAAAATGGCATCCTGCTCCCTTCCACTTATTCTGGGCAATTTAAAGCCTTAACCTCAGCAAAGATCAAACCAGTGGGTGCCATTTTCCAGGAGAGAGATGCTGGCAATCCAGAAAAACGTGCTGCTTGCACACACAAACTCACACTGTTTTATTCTAAAGTGGTCGTGACTAGAAGCCAGTGCTCAATAATTGTAATTTCACACAGCACTTGTACAAGAGAATTTGACAATTCCATCTCACAACTTTTCCCTTGTATTGTTTGGATAATTACGTTGTCAAAAATTACTTATCACACATTTAGCACTTAATACCCATTTATTATGAGTTCATGTAACTGCTATTTAAAGAATAATACATGCTCACTCCTTTCTACGCCATTTGATGCCACTTTGATTCTGTAATTGCTGGTTTCCTAGGATATTATGCCACAAAACCTGAAGAAATAATTGGTTGTTTCATTCCAGACAATACGTTCTGGAGTTGCACAGAGTTTTTAACTGGCAGATTTGTAACAGTGCAAGGGAGACGTGAAGGGAGCGAATGCCAGCCGTGGAATGGGATTGCACCAGGCAGCTCCAGGAGCTGCTGCTCCCTTTGTTCAAAGGAAAATTATTCCTTCTGCAAATGCTGGGAGTTTTATGCCTTTGGGGGATGCTCTCTGCAAGACTTTGGCAGCACAGGGTGGAACGAGTCCCAAATGAGATGTGAAAATGAGGTGACTAAAAAACCCCCAGCTCTTTCGCTGCTCAGCTATAATTATTTCTTGTTTGCAGAGCACACGCTGAAATCTGCAGGAATAACTGCTGGGTTTGTGGGGGATTGTTTTTGTAAGTGCCTGAAAGCAAAATGAAGGAGTATCTTGCAAGTATATTTAAAAAGCACTATTTTAGCTGAACTTTTGTCTCTTGTTAACTCTGTTATCAAGTGGTGGTAAAATACTAATACGTGTTCTTTTTCAGCATCTTCATAATTTACATTTATTTTACAGCAAATCCTGTTGCTTGACTAGACAATGTTGCTACTTTTATCTGGTTTTAAATTGTTTATAAACTTGTAGTTGAAGCTACTGTCACTTTCCCTGGTGATATCACACAATTGTTGCATACGGTTTTCACAGGCTGTAAATAACTGGGCTGGAATTTGTCACAACTTCCAGACTGGTAAAGTGGGTAAGTGAGCAGATAAAAAATTATGATTGTGGCCATTTTTATTTTGGAAGAAAAAGCCCACGGCAGGAACTGTCACCCTTTAAGCAGCTTTATATGCTTGGCTTCTTTAGGAAAGCATCAAATTGAGGAGGTGGAGCAGACGTCATTCCATGTTTTAACTTATTAATGAATTCTCAGGGTGGCCTGACCAGAGACTGACTCATCATCAAACCCATTCTCTGATGACAGCCAGACAAACCAAAACAAGTCATGTAGGTTATGATTCAAGTTTTAGAACAGACTATTGAGCTTTATGGTAGTTTAATTAAACACAGCAGGGCTCCCACCGTCATCTTAATTAAGAGAAACTTTCTCCCTGTACTCAACAAAAAGTAAATGACACAAGCGAATAAAGCAGAGGCTCTGTAATGTGAGTTGCAGCGCTCTCAGGACCTGCCAACAAAGTTTGTTTCTTTTACAGCCTACAAATTATGTACCTCAGGAGGATCTGGGAGACCTCAAGCCTAAAAACTGAAATAAAATCCAGCCTTCATCAGCAAAGCCCAGCCCAACGTTCTGCTTCCTTTCAGTGCCTCTGGTTCCAGAGCAAGGAAAGTTTGGCTACACCTGAGCAATGTGTTTAAGGGCAGGATTAAGGCTCACAGCCCTGCATGATGTGTCCAACAATCACCAAGAGCTATTCACAATTCCTATCAAGCCTTTAGCTCAGCTTTTTGCTGCCAGAAAGGCTCTAAGTGTGGCTCCCCATCCCAGAAAGGTGCCAGGCAGGTGGCACAGCTGCAGAATTTGGGTTGGATGCTTCAGACCCATTTCCAAGTGTCTCTTTGTGGGTTATTTCAACATCACAACTAAACTTTACAATAAAGCAAACCAAATCTAAAGCTGTGTCTGCACTTCAAGGTGCATGCTGTGCATGTGATCTGAAATGTAAAATTCATGCTTGACCCAGCACCCCGTGGTGATGCTCTGCTGTTTATAACCCAGCCAAAACAAAGCTGAGCCCCCCTCCTGCAGCCTGCATTCAGCAGTTTGCCTCTCTGAAACGCTGATGGCAAAGATGTCTTTATCAGCTGTGTGATAAAGATGGCAGGGGTGAGCTGGATCATCGCAGAGATGATTTCTACAAGCAGCATTTCCCATTTTCTACAAGATGCGGCAGATTGCTGATGGTTTTCAAGTTCACTTGCGCTTACCTTCTTTGACACACATTCTAGAAAACAAAAGAGAATTAAAGGTGTTAGAGAGAGATAAGCAGGGTTGGTGCTTACTGAAAAAACCTCAGCTGAGCCTGCAGGATTCTCCAGGTTCAGTCTGATAAAATATATGAAACATTTCCTTTTCAAGAACTCCTGCCTTAAGTGCAAGAAGGGACCCTGTAGATCAAGAAAGAAATTCCTGGATAATTCTTTAATCCAAACATGAGGCAGAATGAGAGGCTGAGCCTGCTGAACCAGAAGGCCAAGAACAATCTGAATCCTTCCCAAGCCCATATTTTAAAGGATTTTGCTGTGTTATCATGTCCCTCTGCTTCTCTGGAGTGCCCATTATTAATGATATGTAACCATTAACTGTATAAATAGGAGTTTTCTGAATAACAGGGGAAAGAGTGATGTTCAAAACATCTTCAGTTTGGCCAGGTGACATTCCCAGACCATATTTTACTTTAATTTCAAGGCAGCAATACTGAATAATCTCACTGGATTTCATTCCCATCACTGGAACGATGGTGATAAATGGGTCAGATATAGAGGACTCCAGTGCTGTGATCACTCCACTCATGATGTTGTTACAAATTTTATGGCACCTGATCCTTTTATATTGACATTGTGCCTCTTGATGTCCTGGGTTTTTTCCCTCAAAGGTAAATACCAAAAATGCTGGAGAGGATTGGGAACTTTTGGGTTTTCTAGTTTATATTTTATATTTTGCACTCTTTGTATTTTGTATTTTGCACTTTGTATTTTGTATTTTGCATTGTGTATTTTGCATTTTGTATTTTATATTTTGCATTTTGTATTTTGCATTTTGCATTTTGTATTTTGTTTTCTCCATAGGGAATCAGAACCTTTAAAACAAAATGTTTGGTAGATGTCCTGTCTGGTTTTCAGCAGATCTCCCTCCTTGCATACTAAATCCAGAGTTTTCCTCTGCTGTTCTAGAGGTGGCAATCCTTAAATCCATTATTTTGCAGCTGAAAGTTTCTCTCCACCTTACATGAACTTTCACTCCATCACCACCCACTGGGCAGCTGCTGGCGCATTGTTGCTGAAAACTCCTTGTGAACAAAAGTTCAGGAATGCAGTTACTGGTGAAGACTGAGCTCTGAGGATCCCCATTTCAATGGAAAAAAGGAATTTAGATCTGAGGAAAAAATTATTGTGAAAGGTAGCAACTGATGATCCAAGAGCACACACAGAGACATTGGGAATTGGGCCTGTAAAAGTGGATTATTTAAGCAGTGAAAATCAGTGGATTATCAAAAATTACATTTTTAGAGCTGATGGGAACTTCAAAATCTATTCAGCAGGTGTGTAGTCACTGGTGTGGGTTTGAAAGGAAAGGCAGAAAAGACAAAATAGAATCCCCTTTTCTTCATCATATCTGGGGCAACAAAGCACATTTGTTCTTTAATAAATCTTTATTGGAGTTGTTCCATCAAGGCTGGAGCTGCTCCTGCAGTTCAGTCCCTGTGAGCACATTGCTCTGAGCCTGAGTGGTGATTTCCAGCAGTTTGTACCAGCTCTGATCTGATTCTTTTCACAAAAAATTGAAGATACTACTTTTTAAATTTCATTTGTAAGGTCTGGGAGAGGTGCAGGAGGGTCAGGGGTTGGTTTGGCTTCATGGCAAAGCCTCCATCTGATTTAGGAAGAGGAGCCCGATGCCACCAGGTGCCTCAAGAAGGCCAAATGTCATTTATTGGTTTCCACCTGAGCAGGCTGCACTGTCTTGCCCAGGCCCTTCTCCCCTCAACACCCACATCCCACAGGAAACTGGAAGATGGAAATATATTTCAGCAGATACAGATATTTGATGTTTAATACCTGACAAATGTGAGCGTGGTTTTCTCCCTTTTACCCCCTCATCATCCCCAGTCATTTGATCTGCATTGTAGCAAGTAATTAGATAACTCATTGAGGTGATATTCATTAGTAATTACAGGTTGTGTACTGGGTTTCTCTTTAAAAAAAAATAAAATAAAAGCTTGTTCTTTCCAGCCTTCTCTTCCTCAGGCAAAAAGAGCTAATTAATGAACTCAACCTCTCAGCATTGTGGCTCTGTGCTGTTAATGATGAGAAATCAGAAAAGACCCCAGCACTCGCAGGGGAGAGCTGGTGGGCAAAAGGAAAGTTCTAGAAATGAAAGAGATGCTGGGCAGCCATTCTTTAAAAAGAGGGAAAACTGGGTGGCTCTTGGTGCTGCAGCTGAAAGGACCAGCAGGGCTCTGCTGCCTCTGAGCACAATGAAGCAAAGGGGAAAATGAGTCTGGAACGTGTTAGGAACTGAGGGAAAGGTCTTTGTTTGCTCTTTCAGCTGGTGATTTAAGCCTTGACTTTGAAAGCAGAGGCTGCCCTCGTTTTTCCTACTTATTTTCTTTCTTATTCCTATTATTTACTTCATTATTCTTTTCTGGTTTAATGATAAGGAGTCCGTTTTGGCTGGGGGAATGGATCTGCCTGCACAAATCTCCCTTCTGAAAATGTAAAGGTGAAGCTGGAGTTGAGCAAAGCAGCAGCAGGGGGAGGGAGGGATTCCATGGGGGCTGCTCTGTCCCCTCCTCAGCTGCCCAGGGTGGGTGGCAGCAGGGAGGGAATGTCCCCAGTGAGCTCTCCTGGGTTCCCAGGGGTGCTCAGGGCCTCAAAGGGCACTGCTGAGTCTCACCTGCCTTTCTGGATGGAAAAAAAAAAAAAAAACAAACCACAATTCTGAGGAATAACAGCCTGCTCACCCCAGTGCTGGACACCCTGGGTTTGGGCAGCCTGGTGCAGGTAAAGGTGAGGCTTTGGGGGAGTAACGTGGTTGTATTCCCACTTTATTTAGTAATGATCACCCTAATTTGATGGCCTTGGAGTTCTTTTCCACCCTCAAGGGTTCTGTGAGTCTCTGAATGCCCCTTTTTGTTGCCATTGCTGTGCAAAGGTGCTTGAGTGCAACTCGAAGCCAAAACTATGGAGGCTTAAATTCCTCAACTTTGAGCCTTTAGGGTGATCTTCAAACTTTCATGGAGGAAAAACATTATGTCATCTGGTTTTGTGAGCATAGAAAGTAAATTAGTGTTTAAAGGCTGTAAAATCAGCCTCAAGTCATGCACAAAACTCCCATCCAACCTTAATCCCCATTCCAACAATTTCTGGGGAAGCACAGTCAGGAGGCATTGTTATTTTTATGTTCATGATTTTAGGGCTGTGTACCAGGTTCATCGACCTCCTGGTGCACAGCTGAGCATCCAAACTGACGTTTTCACACCACAAACTGAATTTATCAGGTTGAAAAATAACTCAGCTTCTCTTCCCACAGGACCTCCCAAGTTTCTAATGCTGAGTTTTACTAGATAGTGAAATAAATTTAAAAGAGAAGTGGTGGGACTGGCTTAAAAGCAGAAACTACAGCCTTGTGTCAGTACAAATTCACTTCTCCAGGTGTGGTAAAGCTCTCTCCTTGATGCCTTTCTCTCTTAGACATCCCCTGCTCTCTCAGCATCACTTTTTGCTCCTGGTGATTCATTTGGGAGGTATTTTTGTTCCCTGGCATTTGCATTTTCTGTCACCTGTTCCTTTATGTGTTCTGAACACGTCCAATCCCATTCCCCCTGCAATGAGGAGAGACACATTTTACAGAATATCTGTACAGTAGCTGCCATGAAAAGGAATTTTGCAAGCCAGGGATTCAGCCCAGTTTAAACCCAAAATAAAGCAAACCCCTGAAAGAACTCAGCCCCACCATGCAGCTGATTGAAGAGAGAATTTGGTGAAGTCCAGACTCAGCCTTGCACTGCAGTTTCTATTTTATGAATCATTGAAGAAAAAGACCCCCAAGATCACTGGATCCAACTTTTGAACCTTTACACCCCTGGAAAATTTGCATTGTGGAGCAAAGCTTGGTTTCAGTTAATCCTCGACCAAACAAGTGCTTTAAATCAGGTTTCAATTGCAGCAACATAAACATGGGTGCAATCAATTAATAAAAACAGAGCAATTTTGATGTAGGCACTGTCTTCTCTGAAAACAGAAAAAGAATTTGGCAGTGAAAAGATTTTATTTGTCTCTTCTATGAACCATCTGAAGCTCCTGGATTTTCAGGGTTTCCTTTGATGTCCTTTAAGATGATTTATCACAAAGTTTGCTTCTTTTTTTTCCCCCCTGTCTTTATCCTCCTTTCTCCTCTGTCCTTGGATGTTTTATTTCCAGTCCTTGATGGATCCTGGAAATACAGAGGAAAGGGTACAGAAATGCAAATAACTGGAGAAGTGTCAAGGTTGGTAAAATATATCCAATAGAAGCCAGATATTTTGTGTCTCTGGGAGTATTATTTGCATTTTGTTCTTTGCAAGAAAGGCAATTTTTTGTGTGTGTGATATTCCTATATAGACCCAGCATAGGAGAATCAACTTCTCAATTTCTTTGCTATTTTTCTAACTAATTTAATCTTTGTTCATCAGTTAATCCACTGAGATTTCTTTCTAAACAATATTGATGTCTGGAAAAGTATTGGTTTCATTACTTGCTGTAATGGAATTACACACTGCCTTTTGTGCATTTAAAGTCAAGCTGTAAATTACAGAAATAACACTTGACATCTGCAGAGGTGACTCAAATCTGCTAAAGCTTTTGGATCTTTAAAATGCATTTCTGTAGCCATTGGCCCTTACACTTACAGTAATTTGGGGAAAAAATACTATCATAAATCTCCAGTACAGGCTTGTACTTGTGCAAAATGATTCTCATCATTTTCAAGGAGTAATTCCATACTCTGGCTATTGGGTTCATCTTCATTCAGCTCTCTGTAAATGGTTTTCCTGTCTGCACTGCAGATCCCACAGAGTCCATCAGCCCCAGGACCCAGTGGAGATTCCCCACTCCTTTACTCTTCCAGACCTTCCTCAGAGAAGTTCCTTTTGATCTTTACAGCTTCACCCGGAAATATTTCCATGATCCATAAGTATTTCCATAATCCATAAGTATTTCCACGATCCATGAATGTTTCCATACAATCCTTCAAGGTTTCAGGGAGTTTTGGGTGGAGCCAAGCCATGGTGAGGAATTCTTTCCTTGCTGCCTCTGCTGTAAGAAAAACCCTCTCCTTGGCCTTGGGAGGTGAAAATCTTCCCTTTGCCAGAAGGGACCCCTTAAAGCACAGCAAAATATTAATGTGGGAAACATCTGCAAGAGCATGTAGGGGGCAGGGGGGGAATGGGTACAAATTGAAAGAGAGCAGAATTAAGTTGGATTTTAGGAAAAAAATCTTTACTGGGAGGGTGGAATGGGTTTTCCAGGGAAGCTGTGGCTGCCCCTGGATCCCTGGCAGTGCCCAAGGCCAGGGCTGGGAGCAGCCTGGGACAGTGGAAGGTGTCCCTGCCATGGCAGGGATTTGGAATGAGGGGATCTTTGAGGTTCCTTCCAACCCAAACCATTTTGTGATTCTATAATTTATAGCCCATCACACAGAGCTGGTAATTTCCCTTAATGACTGAATATGGCGTTAGATAATATCCATTATAGGATATATATATATATATATATATATATATATATAGAGAGAGATAGATAGATAGATAGATATATAGATATATAGATATATATATAAAATTAGTTCTATTCTATTCTAATATATATATATATATATAAAATTAGTTCTATCCTATTCTAATATATATATATATATAATTAGTTCTATTCTATTCTATATTATATATTTTATATAATTAGCATAAACTTATTCTGTTCAGGAGCCATGCATCCATTACATCTTCTTAATGTACATCAGGAGTTCATTCATCAATATTTCGTGTACAATTGATTGTAGAACTCATAGCAGAAACAGAAAATTCAGATTATGATCTTCATCATGTTTAATCCACACACCCAGAAAACACTTTTTTTTTTTTTTCAGCTGTGTGCTTTGCTCACTTATTTGTTGATTGGAGGAGATTTTTTGAAGAGAGCACTTTTAACACATAACCAGAGCTATTTCTTGTTCTCCCTTTTAAGGTATTTAGCAGGGTTTGGCTGTAATTAAAATACTCCATTAAAAATGGGTCGTTAGGAACAAGAAGAGACACTTTTAATGCATATTTAAAGCATGCAATTAAACAAGCTAAAAAAAAAAAAGAGCAATATCCCAATGAATTTCTTCATTGACCTGGGTGATGAAAGACTTTAAAATGTGCATGAGGGTAAAAAGGGTGGAAATTCAGTGTTTTTCTCTCAGAGCCAGCACACAGCAGTGGCCCATGAACTTCTGTGCATCAGTCCCTCACTGACAGCACTGAGCAAATCATGCAGCAGGATTTTATTTACTCCAAACTACACAAAATGAAGCAATTCATTTCCATTATAAAAGAGGATCCAAGATATTTCAGAATGCTTCAAATCACAGTGTTCAAGGAAAATAAAGCTCTTCATTTTCAGCCAAAAGGACACAGATTGTTGGATGTAGCTAATTACAACTTATTAATTTTCTTAATGTTTTCGCACTGTTGTTTTCCACTAATGAGGGGTAAAATCTGCCTTTGAAATAGAAAGACAAGAATTTGTATTCGTTATGCATTTCTACAAATCCCAACCTTGACAGCAAAGGCATTGTATTTCTTATGAAACAACACCACTTTGGTTTTTTAGAAAATAACAATTATTCAGTTATCTTCAGAACTGAACCCATTAATCCATTTCCTTTTATCCTTTTATCTCCTCTATTTAAGACTGTGCTGGTTGATTTCTAAATATTTTTGGGAGTTTAATCTGTCACAAAAAGTTTAGGTGACAGACTTGGGTGAAAAACCCTCCCTGGTGCATGGGAAAAGATAAAAATAAAAAGGAATAAGAAGTTCTAAGAAGCTCCCCAGCTGCTGGGAGCAGCAGAGCCTTGACAAGTAGAGCAAACAGGATTTCTTATTTCAGCAAAGGATTGAGAGATTATTGTGCAGCCAATGAGGGAGCCTAGAAGGGCAAAAAGTAAGTAGATTATACACCTCTGCCTTTGAAAGAAGAGGGAAAAAGTCCCTTTAGAGCCACTCCATAGCTGAAGGTTTTACTGATTCAAGGCACTGATTTTTCTCATCTTGTTTGGTTGGACACAGAGAGGAATCCAAGCAACAAAATCTGCAAAAACTGGGGGGTGGTCTTTGAAACAGGAATAGGGGAGAGTTTTCTCCCAGCATTTTGGGACATCACAAAGAACCCAACATTTTCAGCCATGCACAGAGCACTGGGGTGAATCCTCATTTTTATGGGAGCTATTGTGCTGTGCCTCCAATTATTTATTTGAGGTATCTTTGGTAATTTTGTGTTCTCCTGTAACAGGTAAAAGTGTGGCTGTGATTTTTTATTGATTTGCACTTCCCCAGCTGAACAAGGCCATGGGGAGCTTGGGGAGGATGGCAAGGAAAAGCTGGCAGTGAATAAATGAGGAAGTTTTGCAATATTCCCCACGCTCCCCTCCTCAGGACACTGAAGGGTTTCACAGGGATTCCTGCCCAGCTTTTTTCACTCTGAATTTGATCCCTCATGGAGAGGTCACAGTGGCAAATCTCAGTGAAACAGAAAATACTGAGAGAAATCATCCAGGTCTTAGCAGGGGGTTGTGACTCAGGGGTGGGACTGAAAGAATTTTTGCAGATTGGGAGAGAGAAAAAAAAAACCCACAGGAATAGAAATTTGTCTTTTGGTAACTGTGCCATTGCAAGATTATTTAAATGTAATGTAAGAATGTTAATTAATAATATAAATAAGCATTGATTAATATTTGAAAACCTGTACTTGACATGCAATTAACACAAATTGCACAGGCAATTATATGGGGAGTCAAATTATTTAGCAATTTTAAAGCTATTTATCTTCTATGCTAGACTTCTCTCTGAATAATTAAGCCAAATTATGGTAGACTGTTTCATTTATATTAACTTAATATTTGCTTGCTAATATAGTAACAATTACAGTCAAGGTAGCTCCAGTCCCAAGTGAGTCAGGGCTGGTGCTAAAATGGAATTCCAGAGCTGCAGATTTTGGGGAGCTCAGCACATCCTGAGTGCAGCTCAGATGGAGTCACACCAATGCAATGAGAATTTATTTACCCCCTGAGCTCTGGGCTCTTGGCTTTTATCATGGCACACCTATTTTTACTGGGTTTTGTGTCTGTTTTGTTGTTTTTCCTCGCTCTGGCTCATGATCCTTGCTGGGGATTTCAGTCCTGGTTACCTGGGGCCTCACCTGCAGCTCAGGGGTCGCAAATCAAAGTCCCAGCTTGTGTCACCAAGCGTGGGCAGCCACCTCTGCCAGCCCTGCCTGCAGCATCTGGAAACCCACAGCCTGTCCCTGTGCCTGTGTCCAGCCTGAAAAACATCTGTGTGAGGGGACATCTGTGCTGGAACTGAGACACCTGCTGCTCTGGGGACACCAGAACCAGGATCTGCTGCTCTGGGGACACCAGAACCAGGATCTGCTGCTCTGGGGACACCAGAACCAGGATCTGCTGCTCTGGGGACACCAGAACCAGGATCTGCTGCTCTGGGGACACCAGAACCAGGATTTGGAGACACCAGAACCAGGATCTTCTGGTCTGGAGATCCTAGAACCAGGATCTGCTGCTCTGGGGACACCAGAACCAGGATCTGCTGCTCTGGGGACACCAGAACCAGGATCTGCTGCTCTGGAGACACCAGAACCAGGATCTTCTGGTCTGGAGACACCAGAACCAGGATCTTCTGGTCTGGAGACACCAGAACCAGGATCTGCTGGGTTTAGAGACACTGGAACCAGGATCTTCTCAGTCTGGAGACACCAGAACCAGGATCTGGAGACACTGGGACAGCTCAGGACAGTGCCACAGACTGTGGCTCTCAGAACCCGAGCTTGAGCTGCCCCTGCCTCAAGAGTGAAGTTCAGCAAGTGCTCAAGAACTTTGTAAAAAAGGAAGTTTGCTGCAGGGATGTTGCTCTTTAATATTATTAGTAATAATTGATATTAATCATAAAGGTAGCAAAGGGAAAAGCAGCCAAGGCAGAGCTGCTGGATTCCAGAATTTTTCTTTTCACTCTCTGAAACTCTTTTGTTACTCAGTGAATTGCACTGAACTTCTCACACATGTAAAGCTCCAGGCAAACATAATTAAAGGAATTATCTCATATCACAAAAGCTTTAAGTTCCCACTGAAATTTCGAGGCAATTTAGCTGTATGCTTTTTTTCAAAACATTTCTAACATTAATTGCTGAAGGAACATCAATGCCTGTCTCCTTTTAAAAACAGGGGAGAAAATTTTCTTTTAGAAGTGGGGAAAAGATGCTTGGGATTTGCCTCAGTAAGCAGCTTTCAGGCTGCTTTTTGGATCTCATGCTCTGCTCTGTGGATTTGGGAAAGCCTTGGTTATTCAGAAAGGTTTCACAAAAGATGATCAGGAATGGGTTCTGCCCAGCACTCTGTGTCTGAGATGTTTCTAGGGGGGACCATGCCTCCATGGGAAGGGTCTGAGGTTCAACAGTCTCCAGTGTGGCCGAAGAGATCAGAATTAGATGATCTTTTCCAGCCTGGTTTCCCCATGACTCCAGAATTCTGTGTATATTTGTTTTCAGTGAAAGCTGCTTCTGTCACTTTCGTCTGGAGGGTTTTCTTTCATGTGTGCCATTAGCAGAGCTTCCTCTGAATTTTAAATCACCCCTAGCATCTATCAGCTTCCTCATTAGAAATGTGCAATGGTTTTTGCTGGAGAGGAAAACTTTGTCCTACATTTATTCTGATAAAATTGTTTATTTCAGTTTCTCTGAGGGTTGTTCTGCAAAATTCCTGTGTCCAGACACTGACCTCTAAGACATTTATTCATCCAAACTTTTCACTGTAAATTTTCCTTAAGGTTGCTTCATCCTTCTTCTCTCCCTCCTGAAAGTAATGAAGTGGTCATTACAAAATTTGGGAATGTTGTACTAAACCAATTTTTGTGGGAATATTGCACTAAACCAATCTTCTATTGTACTAAACCAATCTTCCTGCTGGTTCCTCTGCCTTCCTCCTTCCCTTGAATTCCACCAGGGGATCAGTGAGGATGGGAAAGAGCCTGCACATCCAGCATCAGCTTCACCATTTTTAAGTAACATTTCAGCCCAATAAATCATTTCTGATTTGCAGCTTTTCCTGCACTTCTCCAGGATTATTTTCACTGCCTCAGTGTCAGAGGTGAGAGGGGTGGCTCAAAGAGCACCAAGGGAGCAGCACCAGGGACAAAATCCAGCCTTGGCTTTTCCAGCCCAGGGGTTTGGCTTGGGAAGGGCAATCTGAAGTGATGGGTCTGTATTGCACCCTCACACAAACACAGCAAGGAAAGCTGCAAAGGGTTTGTATTTATTAGAAATCTCTAGTGGGGATCATTCTCTGTCATTTTTTAGTTCAAGAAACATTTGAGTGAGCCCAGATCCACTTTTAGGCATCCAAAAGCTTCATTTCCAGGGAAATGTGTTCATCTTCAGGACTCATCTTTTATGAATCACTGGATGTTGTCTGCCCTTTTGTTTTGCAGCCCAAGCATTTTTGCCCATTTCTTCTGCAGCCCAGCTCCTATATTTGCGGCACCCCCGGACAAAAATGGCTAAATTAGAATTTTGACTCCAAATCGAAACGAGAGAAGTCTCAGTTTTGATCCCCCATCCCTGCAGTGGGAAAAGCATGAGCTGCTTTTAGCCAGAGCCCCTCATTGCCCCCCTCAGTGGCAGCAGTGTCACAGCTGATGTCTCACAGCTGATGTCTCGCTGCTCTGCACAAGCAGAGCTCTGCCCGTCCCTCACCCCGTGCTGCTCTCAGGGGCAAGGAGCCTTCTGTGGGTGACCAAGGGCACCTTCACAGCAAATTCAGGCCAGACTGTCATCCTGCAGCAGGCTGGTGCCATCTGTAAACCCATCCCCAGCCTCTGCTCATGCACTATTTAAAAGCAAAACTCTGTAAAATATTGAAACCATCCCCACGTGTGCCGCCGGCCGCGCTCCTTTCAGGTACAAACCCGAGCTGAGGAGAGGCCTGGATGAACAGCACTGAAGCTCAGCTATATTTAGGTCTCAGCATGTTCATGTTTCTATTTGTTGCACAGCCCTGAGGAATTCTTCAGAGAGCTTTTATGGCATTTCTGTTGCCAGGGAAACGCCTCCTCTTGTGTGTCCTGAATCCGCAGCACCCCCAGCTCCTCTGGCAGGCGGAGAAATCCACGTTGTGCTCAACCAGGCAGGGGCACAGCAGAGAAAGATCCTTCCAGGCAGGCAGGTAAGCACCAAGGGAGGGAGCTGTGCTCGTGGCATCTCTCCTGGGAATTCAGATCATCCCACAGCTCCGTGTTGGCTGTGCTGGGACAGCACCAATGTCCCGGATCCCGAAGAATTTTGGATCCCCTGTGTGTCACCATCATACTTCCTGGAAAAATCCCCTTGCCCAGGATTTCTCTCCTGGGAAGCTGAGAATCCTCAGGGAAAAAGGAAAAGAATATTATCTCATTTGCTTCTCCTGTGTTTTGCTGCTTGGGAATGTGGTTGGAGATTGTTTATCCAATGTGTGAATTGTTTTGACTTCATGACCAATCATGGTCAGCTGTGTTGGGACTCTGGAGAGTCACAAGTTTTCATTATTATCTTTTAGCCTTCTGTCTGTATCCTTTCTCTATTCTTTAGTATAGTTTTAGTAGAGCATTCTTTAATATAACACAGAACATAAAATAATAAATTAGCCTTCTAAGAACATGGAGTCAGATCCATCATTCCACCCTTCGCTGGGGGACCCCAGAAAATCCCACACCCTGTGCTTGCTGTCCTGGGGCAGCACCACCCCACCCCGTGCTCAATCCTCCTTTACTGGAAAACCTTGAGTTAAAAAAGCCCTAAACTGGCCAGGAGTGAGAGGAGTGAGTTATTTTTTCCCCTCCCCAGAGGCTTTGCTGCATTAGGAAGTCGCCATCCTGCCAAGTGACACTCATGGGAAGTGACAACTCCTCGGAAGATTGAAGCATCTGCCTCGCCCAGCCCGTGCCCCCTCTCTGCCAGCCTGACATGATCAGAGCAGAAGTTTGGACTGAATCTTTCACAGTCTGTTAGCCCAGGCAGGGATGGCTCGTGGAGGGGTTTTTTGGGTTTTTTTTTTTTTTTGGGGGAAGATTCCACATGGTCAGCTCGGGGAGCGGGGAGAGGAAGATGAAAGAATTAATATTTGCATTTTCAAATGCTTTTCCTCACTCCTGAGCAAATGTAGGTCAGCTGCAGGATCCCTTTCCCACAGGGCTGATGGGAGAAGGTTTTTCTGCTGCTGCCTTTCCCTGGTTCACAATCTGTGCAGGTTTTTCTGAAAGGAACATCCACCTGCTTTAAGCTGTGGGTGAGAGGCTCACGACAAGCTGGATTTGGGCAAACTGGGGTATCTCATTATTTCTTGCTGTATTTAGTTGGGTTTTCATCCTTTCTTTGCTCTCAGTTTTCTACAATTTCAGTCTTTTGGGCAATCACAGAGTGCACACCCAAACTCCCACAGAAACCTGTGAATCGTGGGGATTTTTGCTTTACAATGCTGCTTTTTATTCATATTTTTTCCTATTCATAAGTGCAAATCTTGTGAATTGTCGTTAATTTTGGTGAGTTTTTTTTTCAGGCATACAGTGTCAGCACACTTCTCTCCCTGAAGGAATAGCTGCTGGACAACAGCTGAAGTTTTGGCCTTTTGAGAACTTTTTAGAGGGCATAAAATTCATTTCCCAAATCAAAGCCTGTGGTGGTGTCCAAAAGGAGAGCCCATGATGAAATATCCTTTATGTGAATGGAAACAATTTGTGTTTCCTAAGTTTAGCCTGAGATCTCGGCTTGAAATGCTTTTTTTCACACCCAATAATCAATTCTATGCATTGGTCAGGTTTGTGTTTAAAGGCAGAGACATTTTTACAATACAGGCACAAAGATCAATGCAAAATTATTTAGGTAATTGGAAATTTGCAAAAGAATTCATTTAAATTTTCATCCACTGCAATGAAAGCCTGATTCAATTGCTGATGAATCCTTTGTGCTTCATCCTTTTAAGGGAGAATATTTGAGCAGCTGTGTCTGCTGCTGAAGGTAATGAGAATCACACTTTTTAAGAGGATTCAGTCACTCATTTATATACTGTTTTGTCCTTCAGTTATCTCAAACTGAAATGTGAGGACTCCTTAAATGTGTTAAAAGAGAAAAATTTACCATTGATTCATTTTTGTGTCTGGTCCTTTAGAAACAGTTTCCACACCTGAAGGAAAACTGGAAAAAAAGAGGAAATCCGAAGTGCCAGAAAGTTTCAAAACATTACTAAATAAACATCCAACAATTAATTCACAGTTCAGGAGGGGGAAAAGGAAGGTGTTAGGTGAGGAAACAGAGGAAACTTCCAGCACAGCACAAAGATTAATGTCTAAAATGTCACCCACGCTTCATAGTGCCCAACAAAGCCATAAAGGATTGTGCCAGGGTTGTAGAACAGCTTAATTTGCAACAAGGACCAAAAAGTGCTTGGGGCCTCTCAGAATGCTGCCTCAGACCCACGGGGGTCTGAAACCCAGAGTTTTTCATGTGGGATTGAGAAGGAAAAGGTTTAAGCTGCATCTGGGATTCACCAGTGCTCAGATTGCAGGGACAGGAGGCAGCTCCCAAACCCCTTCCCAACCCTTTTGTTCCATCAGGACCACTCTGGAAGGTGAAACTTCAGAGAATCAGAGCAGGGAACATTGTAGGCTGTCTTTGGTAACAGCATAATAGGTGAACAGCACAGAAATAAGTGGCAATAATTATACATTTCCTTTTTTTTTTGTCTTTCAAAGGTCAGAGTTAAAGTCATAGAAAGTTTCCCAAGGAGACAGAGGGAAGAATCACTTCTCTGGCTTCAGAAACATTAATTCTGTCTCTCTTCATGTGTGATTTTATGTGCCTATGCATCTATTATAAATTACACCTACAACTGAGCTTGGGAAAAAAAAAATAAATCCAATTTCCAAGAAGATCTGGCTGTGATTTGGGGCAGTGAAATGCTGGAGAACAATAAACAGCAACCCTGGCTGACACGTGCAGGGGTTTTCCTTCCCCTGTTCTTTCAGTACAGGTAACACAAAGATGAAATCATTTATTCCCAGGAAGAGCAGGTTGTGGATTCCAGAGGAAAAGTGCTTTTATTTCAGCAGGAAAGGGGTGGCAGGGGCAGTAGCAGAAAGGACACTGTGACATGGACAAAAAGCAGCATTTTACATCTGTCTGTCTTCGTGTGGAAAAAAGTCCCTGTGAGATAAAAAACAAAAGTGCTGCTGGTCCCTCTGAAAAATTTAGTCCCCAAACCCCATCAAGAGCCAATCTGTGGTGGAAGGACAAGGATTCTGATCCAGCTGTGGCACTCCAGGTGTCCCCAGTGCTGCTCTGCACATCCGCTGCAGTTTTGTCCCTCTCAGCCTTCATTTCTTTAAGGAATTTTGGGTTTCCACCATTGACACCTGCCTTGCAAACAGAGCATGAGCAGCCCTGCAGGGTGTTGCACTGTGCTACAAACAGGAGGCAGGCTGATCCAGAAAAGCTCCCTACATCACACTGAGTAAAAATTAATGTTGATTAATTAAACAACAACAAAAAAAAGAGATTGAATATTTCTGTAGCTGTTCTATACAATGATAGAAATACATAAATACCTAACCTGACACTGTGCTTCTCTTCTTTGTGTGCTATTAATGTGACATGTAGCAATTTAACATTTAGCACAGCTTTTAATTTTAAAAATCCTGTTAAATAAACTTCTAAAGAAAATGTGATTATATGATATGAGTTTTCAAAATTTCCTGACACCAGAGATATCAAAAAGACATTTCAACATCCAGTTTCAATTCTGAGTTGCTGTTAAAACCTATGATTTCAACAACAACAAAAAATCCTCTGAAGGAAGGGGGTTTGGGTTATTTCAAACATACATTTTGAGAAGGGATTCTTTTCAAGCTTCTGAAGCAACACTACCATTAGAATTTTAAATACCAATAATATTTCTGAATTCTGCTACTCCTCAGGATGACATTCTCTACAGAAGCCACAAATGTGTGATTTTAATGACAACACCAATAAATTAAAGGCCAGAGAGAATCACATTGCCAGAGTCAGGAGAGGTCCAAGTTTTAATTTGCATTCAGGATTTTCATTCAGAGTTTCCAAAAATATTTGCAGAGCTTACACCTGCACATTGCCTATCCCCAGATTTCTAACAAACCAAACAATATGAGGTGCCTGAACTTGGGATTTTGGTTCTGTGCTGTTAAAGATTAAAAGATTTCAACAATGTCTTTGTCTGGGCCACCATTCAAGCATTGGGACCTGTACAGGAGGAAAACCTTTGGTCCCTGGAAACACACAGCATGGGCTTGACAGTTTATTATTATTTATTATTATTGTAATCACTGGGAGGATTTCAGGGGGAGAGACTTCACTCATCTTCAAGACAAGCTCTTCTAATATTATTATAATTATAAAAATTATCCTGTTCCAGAAAACATCATTAATCTTCTATGTATAATATTGTACTCTTTTTTAAAAAAAATTGCAAACACAAATCTCAATGAAATGTACTTGTTCATTAATTTTTTGACATGGACTGGTTCAAGGTCAGGCAGATCTGGCAGCAAATGAGGTTTAAGCTGCCACAGGGAGCAGCTGAAAGGAGCTAAAGTCCATTTTTGTCAGTTCCTCAGGAGCTGAGGAGCTCAGGGTGACCTGTGTGGAATTCAGCAAAGGAGCAGGGGAGTGAAGCTCCCCTTGGAGGGGGCTTGAAGCCTTGAGCTCCAGAGGTTTCCTGGTTGCCTTCTGAATGCCCTGATGTGGAGCCTGCCATTCCAAACTGTGTCTGCCACCACCAATGGCATTTTCCCGCCCCTCATTCCCAGTTTCACCTCTTTGGGGTGGATTTTGAGGGAGAGCAAAGCTGCAGTGGTCTCCACGTGGTGTTCAGTGCACAAATTGTGTTGGTGCAAACTCATAACTAGAACTTGGGTCATAATAATACTTCATAATGGGATCTAAGAACCTTAAAAATCATCTTTGCTCCTTTGCCTCTTGATTAAGTTTTTCATTGAGATGCTCTGAAATTGGGCCAATTTAGACTTCTACTGCAAAGATAATTCCTACTTTCCACTGTAAAGAGGGTTTCAGGTTGTTTGCACTTCTAGTGCTTGACATGCCTAAAATATAACATTATCTTCCGGCTTAATGTTTTTTTGAGATGCTACACAGTCAGCTGTAGTCTGTAGTCTCATAGTCACTAAATCTAATTTCAATATCCATTTTCTGCTTTTCCACTGAGCCTTACTGTCCTCTCCTACCGAGGGTGGAGCTGGAGTGGAAGAGAAATTTCTGTTTTCCCTCATTTTCCAGCTCTGTTCTGATGGCAGCTGAGGTCCAGCAGGAGCACTGTAAATCAGAATATTGCCCTGTGTGACACACTGCCAGGACACTCTGCATCCTCCGTGACTGGCAGGTAATGCAGGTAGAAAACAGCATTTTTGTCAGACTTGTCCACAGAAGCCTTTTCAGTTTCTGCTGTGCTGAGCCCCTCAGGAGGATGGATCCTGCTGGTTTCTGTCACTCAGCCAGGGACCAGCTCTGGTGGCTGAGCTCTGATAATGTCACCCACCAAGAGGTGACAGCAGTCAAAACCACATCCAAGTGGGGATGCAGAAATGCTCTTCAACGTATTTTTTTTAGCATTTATTCCTTTCAGGTTGAGGATGTTGAAGCTCTGAGATGTGTCAGTGAAGAATTTTTTTCATTTTCTTAGAAGACTGAGGGTGTTGTGTGATTTGTGTGCCTGTGTGAGGACAGAGGAGAAGAGGGACCTGCCCTTGGGGGCCTGTGATTTGCTTTTATTTCTTTCCCTCAGCTTAAATTAGTGGGGAAATTCCACAATTGCAAACCAAACTGGGCTTTGAAGAGTCAATTATCAGAGATATCACACCCTGAGCTCTGCATTGCCAATTTTACATGGGTTACAGTGAAATGCTTCTTTTAACCAAGCCCTGGGTGAGTTTGGAGTGGAAGGTGCTGAGGGGAGCCCAGAGCAGCAGCTGCAGGAGACACCAGGGGTGCAAAGTGCTCTGTGCTGCTTCTGAGGGGCTTTTTGGGATTTGGGGTTTCTCCTACATTAAATGTGGGTCAAAGCCCAGTGGACAATGCCAAGCTCTGCTTGAGAGCAGCCTTGCTGCTTCCACTCCTTCTGAGTGCTGGGATGTTTCAGTCAGAACAGAAAATCACATGCCAAGGCTTCATTTTGTTCTGCTGCAGAATAAACCTGTTCTTGCCCTTTATCTGCCATTTGAGTCTCATTTATGGCACTGCACTGATTCCTGAAGCTGCAGGATGTGTTGTGACAGGGGGATGGCTGCTGTTTATTGAGCATTAAGAATTCCTGGAGTACTGTGGAAACAGAGGAGTGCAGAGCACACAGAGGTGCCCACAGATCCGCTCTGAAATGGGGTTAAAAAGAAGAAAACACATTAAATCAAGAGCTGCCACTTTGGAGCAAAGCACTCCCTTCAAGCAGGTCACCAACCCCACAGGGGTCAAGTGCTCCAGAAAGTTCCACAGCTGGATTCGTCCTGTGGAGGCACTTGAGCAAAAGAGGGAGAGCTTTTCAGCAGAGAATGCTTGGAGAGGGAAAATAAAGAGAGGGATGCAGAGGAAACAAGCTGGAGTCAGGCTGGTGCAGCAGCATCAGGGCAGGGAATTTAACTCTGGTGTGGAGACAGTCACAGAGAGGAGAATGAAACATTCCCAAGTGACAGGGAGGGGGGAAGCAGCATTTTGAACAAACTGGGCTGATAATAGAAAGTGTGAATGGGAGGGGCAGCAGCAAAAGGAAAAAATATTTAATTTTACAGGAACAACGCTGTCACATCCATTGGGGTTCTGGCAAAAAGACAAATTGTGACATCTTCAATCAGTTTAAACCCTGCTCTAACAGAGACATAATCAGCACTAAAGCCATACAAATATAAATGGTATCACCCTTTAAATAAGGTCTATTTCTCTGTATTAAAAAAATTATTATATGGGAGTGGAATTTCTTGCATGAAGAACCAGCTGCTCAGTAAAAGGAATAAAATAACAGGCTGTATATATGGAATTAAAATAAATAGTGCTGCTTTGGGCATCTGCTTCTTTTAGAGCATCAACACAAGCTGAGAATTTTATGCTGCAAAATTCCCTTAACTGGCCCAGACATTTGATAGTTAAGTGACTGCCCTGCTGCCAACCCCACTTTAGACCCTTTAGTGGGAAAACTTCATCATTCTTGCCCAGGTTGCATTTTAAATGGGCAGAGTGCAGAATAATGAGCTAAACAACAGTGCACAGGGGACAGGAAAAGCTGCCAACAGAGTGTGCAGGAGCTTTAATGCTAGGAAAGAAAAAAACATCACACAAGGAAGAAATTCATGGATTTATACATTCTCAACTTGGCTGTGAGTGGCTCAAAGCCTGCCCGCTATTATTATTTTTATTGTTGTTAATATTATTGTTATTATTATTATTGCTGATGTTGTTGATAATAATATAGTTGTTATTATTGTTGATATTATATTATATTATATTATATTATATTATATTATATTATATTATATTTACTTATATTTACTTATATTTACTTATATTTACTTATATTTACTTATATTATATTTACTTATATTTACTTATATTTACTTATATTATATTATTGTTATCTTGTATCTTGTGCCACTTGCTACTGCTGTAATTTCCTTGAAGAGAGGGGCACAAATGGGTCTTTCGGGGTGAGGGTTTGGGGTGATTTTTTAGGGTTTTGGCTTTTTTTTCAAAGTGAAATGAGTAATCCAAGTAGAGATGTTCTGAATTTACTATTTAAGATACAATAAAAGCTGTGTTGTTGCTAAAAAGCCACCCAGAGATGGCTCTAAAGTAACATTTTGGAACATCTCGTGAACACTCCCTGACTAACTCAAAGGCACTGATTCAGACAGAGAAGATTAAAGCAAATTTACAAATCAGAGCCAAAGTCTCTCTGAAAAAGCCTCTTTTTTTTTTTTCACAATGGAGCCACCAGCAGTGAAAGCAGCCAGGGCTGAGTGTTGACAAGAAGGTGTCATTCCCAAAACACCTTGGCTATGAAAATCTGCATGAGGCTTCTGGGAGGAGAGAATGCCACTATTTCCATCCTCAGAATGTTGTTTGCTTGATGAATGGAGGTTCAGCCATCAGCAGGAGGAAAAGCCAGGCTGAAAAATCCCCTCCCCCTTGGAATCAACAGCAAATGTCCCTCTTGCTTCTTTTACACCTGATTTTCACCTGGTTTTCACTTGATTTTCACCTGTTTTTCACCTGATTTTTACCTGGTTTTCACGTGGTTTTCACCTGATTTTTACCTGGTTTTCACCTGGTTTTCACCCTGCAGTGGGAGACATGGGTTCTTCAATGTAAAGTGAATTAGGCTCTCCATCTCAATGCTTTTCTAGCAGCATCCTGCTATTAAATTACAAGTTTAGAAGATCAGTTTGGTCGGTTTGAAATGGATCCTTCCACTTTGTTAAGTGTCAAAGTCTCTGAGTTTTACGCCCTGTTATTTCAGCATCTCCCAAGGTTTTGTTCCCCTTGGCTGCTGAATCTCCCACCTCCCTGGGCAGCAGCTCCTTTTCATCAATGGCCAAGAAATTCTATTTTCCACTGATGATATTTCTCTCACCTTTTGCCAGCCCTAGAGTCTCACCTCATTTCAGAATAAAATAAAACAGGATGAATTCACAGACTATTGCTGTCAGAGTGTTTCTAAGATCTTTTCCTTTCACATCACAAAAAATCACAGCAGGAAACAAAGGGAAACAACCCAAAAAGGGGCCCAGCAGCAGAGCTGGCAAGTCCAACTCTCAGATGAACTCATTTGGGCACCTCTGTACACTAAATTACAGCTGGAAAATGCACCCCAGCAGCCCTGTGCTCCTGCATGGACTGCACTGCTCTGGTTTTAGTTCAGCATCAGTTTTTGTTCTGAGGGAGGGATGGTGGGTGGGAAACTGTGGGCAGAGCAATGTGCAGAAGGGAGAAGCCAATCTTAATATTTGAAAGAATAGAAAGAGAGAAGAAAGAAATAAAAAATGAGCCAGTAAAGACAATTCTTTAAAAAAAAAAAAAAGTGATATTACAAAACTGCAACAATGAAAATAATTATTGTTTATGGCAAGGAGTTACCCTTTTTTTTTGGGATGTGTAAAAACTTACTCTATGGTAATTTTCTCCTTTTCATTTATGTGAGATGTGGAGAAAATGCAACTATCACTGGAAAATGAATGGTTTTAATGTCAGTATTGATTACTGGGGAGCTCATCTTTACTCATCCCTTCAGGGGAGCTATCACATAAACTTGCTCTGTACAATTACTTCAGGTAACAAAACAATGTGTGGGTAATGAAAACAAATGTCAATCCCTTGCCACAGAGTTTCCAGCTGGAAGCACAAATTTCCAGCTGGACAAGCCACTGTCAATGCCTTCAGGATCCTCTTCAAGTGAAATGATGGATCAGGCAATTGAGTGATCACAGCAGGCAGCTGTGAACAAAGCCCAGAGCAGCTCCTTTTCTTGGGTCAGGGATGGAAAATGGGATTTTCTGGGCTGAGGATGAAGCTTCTCTTCAGCCCCCAGGAGGGCTGGGGACAGCTCTGCTTGCTGGGGATGCTGAGCACTTGCAGCACACGCTCTGCACCTCCCAGCATGGATCTGTTCATGGCAGAAATGTGATTATCCCTGTGCTAAGTGTAAAGATAAGAATGTAACTGAAGCGAGGCAGCAGCTTTGACCAAATCAAAGATTGGCTCTGCAAGGGTGAGGATCCTCAGCTGGTGCAGTCAGTGGGACCAGGAAGGAGCTGATGATTCCTGTGCCCAGTCCTGGAGGACATTTGCAGCCAAGTGAACAGCTTGGCTTCACATAAAACCCATTTACTCTGACAATACTCAGCAACAGTGAGTTGAGGTTTCTTGATTTCCAATAACACAACCCTTCCATACATCAGGCCCTTGGCAGCAGTTTTTATTTTCTAATTGGCAATACAGGGCTGGTGTGTGTGGGCTCAGGGCATTCACACAACAATGGCAATGAAAGTTGGAGGTTTTATTCTGTCCCTGCCACACCTGTGGGAGTTTTCAATAAAACAAGATGTAATTCTTTGTGTCCTGAGCTTTCCCCAGGACAGCAGCTGGGTCAGAGTCACACACAGAGCTAAAGGCTGTTTGTGGCTTTAACAAGTAGAAATCAGTGCTGTATTTGGATAGAACACATGCATCCATCCATATATTCCACACTGGGAGAGTGGGGCAGAGAGCACTAAACACTAATTTTGTTGAGCAGATAATAGGTGAGAACAAAAGTAACTTTAACAGAGAAGGAAATTAAACAGAGCAGGGTTTTTATTGTTCAAACCACTGAAATTTTTAATACATTGAAATGCCTAATGATTCATTGAACTCCCTGACTTGAAAGGCAGAAAGTCTAAAAGATTTAAAATACTGTTCTTTCTGAGGAGCAATTATTTGTGATTTAATCAGCTATGCATTTAGAAAAAAAATGTAGAAACTATTTTACGTAGGAGAGCAAAATGAGTCACTAAATGAACCCTCACCATAGGGGGGGAAAAAAATCCATATTACCATCAAAGTAGTGAACGTGATTCAAAGAAATATGGGATGAGTCTTGACAGGGAATGTTTGAGAAAGTCACCTCAGTTCATTCTGCAGCCTTCAGCCAAAAGATTTAAGACTTGATTTTACTCAAGATGGGAATCTTGAAGTTTCTTGTGGCCAAGGAGACAGAAAGGCACAATTCTGGTCCTTGTTCTGTGTTTGCTGCAGCCCCAGCTCTCACAACAGCCACCAAATACAGCAAAACTGACCTGACAATTAAGACATGTGGCTGGAGGAGCAATCTGAACAAAATAAATGTGAACAAAATAAATGTGAACAAAATAAATGTGCTTTATGGACAAGGAGACAAGAGAATGCGTGAGGTTTCTGCAGGGATTTTTTAATTTTTGGCAAAATTTAACAAAATGAATTTTTATGGCTGCTTTTCTGGCCAGAGATACTCAAACTTTGTGCTTATAAATGTACAGTGAATGTCATTTTGACAAAAAACCCTCATCCATCAATTGTTAATGTGGAATCAAAGCTACACCCTTTAGATGGCTTCCTCTGTGACTGGAAGCCTGGGAATTACTTCAGTACAAATAGTACTTGAATAATAATGTCTTTATTTGAATATGTAGGAGGCCTGAATGTCAGGTGCTCTTGTTTATACCAGTTAAAACTTTTTTTAAAGGTTTGCAGCTCATTTTTCAGAATTGCCCAACAACAGTTTCAATTCTGAGTTTATGGAATCCAGCAACTATATTTTTTTAATTATTTGAGTTTATGGTATAATTTAATAACCAGGTTTACAGCTGCATAAAGCAACACTTTTTAAAACCTCCTTTACCAGCTAAATTGAAATGTTATGATAAAACATTTTCATAGGAAAGGAAATTTTATTTCCTTCCTTGCCTGGAAGGAAATAAAAATTTAAGCACTAACGACCACAAAAGGACCATCCAATATTCATGGGGGGGGGGGGGGGGGGTTTGTGAATTTTTACTGTGGTTTTTGTTTCAGATGCAGGTCCTACTTCCCTTGAAGGAGCTAGAAATGTGATTTTACATTCACAGAGCACTTGCAAGCATCTGTCCCAGATCCACAGGCACTTGATTCATCTGTGTGCACAAATAGCAGGAGTTTGATAACAAGGGATTGGAGCTGGTAATTAGCATCGACAGCTCCCTCATTTGCACAGGAAGGCAGCACACTCTGGAAGCTGAGGAGGTGCCTTGCTGCATGTCTTGATCACAGCTGGAATTATTTGTGTCAGTGGGAATCCAGTGTATGTGAGGAAATACTGTCGATTTCTAAACACTCTGGAAAAGAAACTTTTCTTCGGTCCTCATGCTAAATCTGTTTTCTCCTCTCAGAAATCTTCAAATAAAATTTTTTATAGCGTAATACACAAAATATCAGAGCAGTTCTGCTGTTCCTCAGGGTGATCACAGCCCAAAGGAGCCGAGATTGGGGAAGGAAGCCTTAGAGGACATCCTGAATATCAAACCCGAAAATTCTCCTTCATGTGTCATACCTGGAAAGAAACAACAACAAAAAGGTGGTGACTGGGAGTGTTTAGCTTAAAAATTAGGCACCAAACACTGTCCCAGAAATTCATCACCAAACCCTTCCCAAAAATTCTTCATCAAGTGCTATCCCAAAAATTGAACATCAAATGCTGTCCCAAAAATTCATCATCAAACCCTCCCTAAAAATTCATCATCAAAGGCTGTCCCAAAAATTCTTCATCAAACCCTGTCCCAGAAATTCATCATCAAAGGCTGTCCCTGCTCTCTGCTCACCTTGGGATGCCTCTCCAGGCACCAGGGTCTTGTGGTGACACAGCGGCATTTGCAGATGACAAAAGGGGACAATGATTTCTCTCCTCTCCTGGGGCAGCAGGACCTCCAGGCGAGGTGAGAAGTGCTCAGGGATGTTTTATCACCCGGTGCCTCCCTGGGATCTCTGTTTACTTCCCAAAATTCCTGGGAGAGCCGGCACTGAGGCTGGGACACTTGTTCCTACTTAAAAATGCCTAAAGTGGCACAAAGGAGCCGAGTTTGCTGTGACTAAATCCATTGCCTAAAACATCTTTATGTTTCCTCCCTTTTGGATTTAGTGCACCATAAACCAGAAAATGTTTCTATTTATTTAAAAGCGTTTTCTCCTCTATTTCGTCAATTCTTTGCTTTCTAAACAACAGATGTGAGCATTGTTGGAAAACTAATCCACGAACATCAGAGGTTTCTATCCAAAAAGGAGACAGAGGAGTCCTTTTACTTTATTCCAATAAAGGGAGAGGCCATGGGGCATTCCCCTGGATCTCTCAAATTTTTGGAGGATGCAGCCTCCTTTTTATCCCAGTTTCCCAGCTGCATTTCCCTTCTCTCTTTCCCCATTGGCTGAGGTACTTGAGAGGTTCAGACATCCTGGAATTTCCGATACCAAAGATTTCCCTCTAATGTATAATCCTCCCTTTTGATTTTTAATTCTTATGGAATTTAGGGGTTTTTCTTCCCATTGTTTCTTTCATCTTTCAATGTCTAATTTCATTTATCAGCAAACCTAAAGTTTATTTGTAAAAGCAAATATCTTTTCCCGTTTATCAATCAATGGAATCCTTCCCATTATTTCTTTTATCTCCCAGTGCTGGTTTTATCTACCAGCAGACCCACAGCTTGTTTGGAAATACAAATCCACCATTCCTCTCAGCATGAACATCTTTCATCTCCAAAATATCACAAAGATCAGGGAATATCACAAAGATATGGAAAATAGGGAATATGTCCATCTTGGCTGCATGAACCTTTTCAAGGCCAGCCAAAAATTTTAAGCCAAAGCCAAACTTATTTGCCTGTCACATTCATGTTTTCTGAACAATCCCTTTGCCCAGGATTTTTCTCCTGGGAAGCTGAGAAGCCTCAGAGAAAAAGGAGAACAATTCTTCTCTCATTTGCTTCTCCTGTGTTTTGCTGCTTTGGAATGTGGCTGGAGATTGTTTACCCACAGGTGATTGTTTCATTGGATTCTGCTGTGGGTTGTTTTTTCTCATTGGCCAATCAGTGCCAAGCTGTGTCAGGACTCTGGAGAGAGTCCCGAGTTTTCATTATTATCTTTTTAACATTCTGTATCTTTTCTGTATTCTTTAGTGTAGTTTAGTATAGTATTATTTAATATAATATAGTATCATAAAATAATAAATTAGCTTTCTGAAAACATGGAGTCAGATTCATCACTCCTTCCTGCCACGGGACACCCCATAAATACAACATTTGTCCAGCAGGCTAAGTCAGATCCAAGGGGTTTTTTAAGCATAGCCTAAACACAAACTCCAATCTGCCTGCTGGACCTGTGAGTCCTCCCCACGACTGTTGCTGCTGAGATTGCTGTGCCTGATGCACGTCTTGAGTTTTCTATATTTATTACAGAACAGTTCAGTGCATCAGCAGACAAGCTCAACCTGCAGGGCAGTGACTAAGCCTTTGAGTGTGGGGGTGAATCTGTTTGCTTCATTTCTGATTGCCCTGGTTTGTTGCTTGGTTGATCTCTCGGTGCCTTTTGATAAAATTTTGATATAAGTTCTCTCCTGGATGTGCTATTTTCTGACATTTCGTCCATCAAAGTGTTCTTACCCACAAGACTCACTCTCATCTCCAGCTTTTCTCTCTTGGATTCTGCCACTTTGCCAAAAACTGCATCAGTGTGATGCATTACTTGTGATACGAAGAGGAACCCAAGGTCCACTCTTGTCTCCATGGGCTGTTCTTGGATTATGTCCTGGAGAAGAGAGTCTGACTTCCAGAAAGGCTCTTAACCAGTTAATAAATGCCTCAATTACATTTACACTTCACTGAGCCATTTATTAATAGATTAATCCCTGTCTACTGCTGTGAATTCTGAGTCACTAAAAAGATCGATTTAGTGATGTAAAATAATCTTTCTATGATTTTTAATTATCAGCATCATGTGTTTCTCACATTTATTTTGTGCTGCAATTCACCCCTCAGTGTCTGGTTCTCAAGGGCCCACAGGAGCCTTTCCCAGGGTTTCCACTCAGCTGCTGGGATATTTACAGTATTCCAACACCCTTGAATCATGGCTGTTACTAGAGCTGAGGCCATGGATGAGAAACAGGTCTAAAAATGGAACCTCTGGACCAATTCCCCTTCCAGGGACAGACAGACTCCTCCCTTCAGAGTGGTGGAGCCCTGCAGAGCCACCAGGCTGATGTGAGAAGAGATTTATTACAGAGGAAAGACTTCCTTGCTCCCAGAGGATGTTATCCCAGCAGTTCAGAGAACTTTTGTTTCACTAAGAAACCCATTATTGGATATTCTTCTATCTTCATGACAGGTTTGTTTTTTTTTTTTTGCCACAGACTCCCTTGATGCCAAAAATACTCTGGGACTTCATCACTTCACTGGGACTCTGATCAGACTTTGTGGGAAAACATCAGAATATTTTTCTCTGGCTTGTCTTTGCCTGTTTCCTCTACAAAATAATGTTACTACAAGTTCAAACAACCTCTCTTCTTAAACTTTCTTAAATGTAGATTAACCATTTAGTGTTTCCCCATCTCATTAGAAATTAAGATGTAAGACTTTTTGTAAAAGTCTCTGCCTTAGAAGATTCCCACCTCTGTTAATATGGTAATGCTATCAGAAGCAGTATTTTTATTACACTAATTCCCAGGTTTTTACAAGGAGAAAAGTAATAATGCAATTGAATTAATTCCATAATCGTTTTCAGACTGGATGAAAACCACTGAAGGAAGCTGGGAGCTGACAGCCAATATCTGCATGCTCATAAGCATTAAGTGAACTATAAATACAGAGGGACTGAAGCTCAAACACCAAATGTGAATTTCCTTTTTTCAGCTCCTTAGTCCATGAAAGGCTGTGACAACAATGCAGTGAGGGAGGTTTTGGTGTTTTAGCAGTAAACACTGACTCACCTGCTCAGTGCTCTGGATAAATAATCATTAGTGACAAATAAAAGCCTATTTCAGACACAACCCAGAGCAGCGGAAGTTATATAAAAGCATGAGATGTTTTGTCCCTTTCCAGTGGCAAAAATACCACAGTTCCAGTTCATCTCAGTCATTCTCTGCCATTTGAGCCAAGTCCTCAGGAAAACAAGACTTGAGGGCTCTGCCCCTCCTTTCTCATGTCTCTTCCTTGGTTTCAGGGCTCACTGTGAGTCCCTGGTGCTTTCCCTGCCCTTCAATCTGTCAGTGCAAGCTCCCAAGGTGCAGAACACTTTCCTGGGGTATCCTTGGATCCAGGTGGCTGAGCAGGAGCCATCAGCACTTTGTGAGGTTGAACCCTTTGATGGTCTCCAGGAAGAGCAGGGATGGAGCTGCTTTTACCACACCTGAGGACACTCAGCAGTGGAGCCCAGGCAGGGCAGGCAGGTTGTGGACATCAATAAGCGTCCATTTAGACAATTAAAATATTGAAGCAGCTTCCTTGTTTGGCAGCTTTGGACAAAACCCATTAAGTTCTCCATTAATTAAACCTTCCCCAGCTTTTCCTTGCTCTTCCACAGCAGTGCAAATCCAGAACATCCATTACATTCTCCACAGAACAGCAAAGTGTTTACCTTGTCCCTTCGCCAGCAGCAAAAGGACAAAAAAAAAAACCTTTCTCCCAACCAGCTGAGTTCATCCACCCTTCATAATTGCTTAGCCTAATTAACACTCCAGTAAACCCCACACCTGCATTACCTGCACATCCCCACACATCCACACTGCTGCCCTGGTGCTGTTCTCAAACCATCCCAGTGTTGCTGCTCTCCTGAGCCTCTCCTGGGAGCTGAGTTTTCCATCAGGGATGGAGGAGATGCAGCCTCAGAACTCTGTGCCACAACCTATTTTTAGAGCCTTTTTTATTATTTCTTTTTTCTGAGAAACTCGTTTTCTCATGGGAAATAAGTCCTTGGGGGGAAAAGTCATTTCCACCTCATTTGTTACTCTAAAATATCTTTTGCTTTTGGCTTCCTGCTATGGAGCACAGAACTGCTGCATCTCGTTAATTTTGCAGTCTCGCTAAATGACAGTGAGATTTATTTAGAAGGAAACCAAATTTAGTCCCATTAGATCATGGCAACAGCTACATGAAAAAGACTAAAAAAACATCCCCCCCCACCCCTTTTTTTTTTTTTTATAGGGCTTGGAAACCCTGGGTTCCTGAATCCACCAGTTATCCATGGAAGTTAATCAAAGCAGCTGCCCCTGGGCTGCAGTGGAAGGTGTGGCTGCAGGGGAAACCCCACAATGCCTGGCACTCCAAAACCAGGCTGACATCCCCTGGGAAACTGAGATGTTACAGCCAAAGATCACGGAATGAGGGAAGCAGAGCTGCTGTTAAGATGAATCTCTAAACCCTGCTGCAGTCAGATCTTGAGGCTGCTGCTGGAAGCTGTTAAGTCTAAAATTATGGATGTGTTCCTTGGGTTTGCTGTTGTTCCCTTCAATAAATTCAATAAATTCCCTGTTCCAAGGGGCACTCAGGGATCATTACCCTGGTGCAACATAAATCTGTGTTGACTGTGCTGGGCTGTGCCTCTCTGAGTGCAGCCACTTCTGCCCTGGTTTAAAACAACAGTCTGGAGCTCTCAGGCTGCCTTTGGAGCTGAGTGCTCCAGTGAGGCTGGGGATAAATCCAATGCCATCTATTTTGTGCTATCTCCAAAAAAAAAAAAAATTAGTTTCAAGTAGCTCCAGTGCAGCTCTCAAAGAGCCCAGCTCAGCCCTGTCCACCTCCATGCAGAGGGAAACTGGGGGAGAAGTGGCAGCTTGGCACCATCTCTGTGCCCTGTGAGGAGAAAGAGAAGAGCCAAGGGAGCCAGGGATGCAAATGTTACCAAAATAAAAAAGACCATAATAATGGTGTTCCATTAAAATTAAAAAAAAAAAAAAAAATCACTTTTCTCAGTCTTTCCTTGGAATTATACAATTCATGCAAAGCCTATTATATTCTATCCCTATATTTCAATCTATTACATCCTATATTCTATTATATTCTGTTCCTACAGGAACATTCGTACATAGGGGCATTACTCCACTCAGTGACTCTATAAATTCTCAAGGTAGTTCAGGTTCCACATTCTGCCCAAGTGACTGAAGAGGCATTGCTGGGATATAGTATCAGTATTTTAACAGTAGAATTGCCCAAGGCAGAGGTTAAAAAAGGGTCAGACTCCTGTTAATTCAAGCTTGAGACAAAAAAAAAATGACAATGGGAATACTTTTATGAGGGTTTGAGAAGGAAAATTCATTTACTGTTTCACCCAAGGTATTTTCAGTGGACGTGTTATTAGTGTCGATGGGGTTTCCAACAGCAAATGTTCTGAGGCAATTTTCAGGGCAAGAAATCACTAAAACAGCTGACCTAAAAACATCTGAGCATGTTTTGGAAAGCTTCCATTTTTCTGGGGAGAAATAAAAGCAACCCAACAACAAAAAAAGTCATTATTCCTCCTGGAAAGAAAGCACCCTTCAGAACCAGGAAGCTCTCAGGATACAAATCTGGTGTTTTCTGCTTGTTTGGAGCTGTTACAGAATCACTGCCTCACTGTGGTCCACCAACCTTGGACCAGATTTTCCTGGTGGTGCTCAAAATCTCTTGCTCCAAAAAAATGGGTTTTTTTTCCTTTTGAGCGCATGGAGATCTACCAAGGAAAAACTCCATGAATGTGTAGGTTTTCATCATTTTCAATATTATTGTTCTGCTCTTTTCATTCCTTAAAAAATGAACTTTAATAAGAGTGAATTTATTATGGCAAGAGCCATCAGTCTAATGATCATCAACCCTCCCAACTGAAAGCTCTGGAAAAACAACGAGAAAGTTGTCCCTGTTATTTTATTTAATTTTCAGTGTAATACCTCAGGCAGATATCAAGAAACCTGGAATGACTGTTTTATTTGCATTGGATTTCTGCTCTGTATTTATTTTCTAAAATATGGCTCATTTTTAAAAATAGGTATAAATGTAGACTCTGTATTTACTGCTGCATATCCAAAAGTCAAAGATTTCTTCTTGGTGTCCAGTTTGTAATTATCCAGGAAACAAAAGCACCCAGGCACAGAAGCACTGGAGGAGTGAGGACTTTGGGAGACCCTTAATGAGTTTTCCTTAATGAGAGTCTTCACCTGGAGATTTCCTTTTCAGCTGAGTGATCAAAATTCTCCAGTGGCCAAGTGAGATGTGAAAGCTGCTGGTTCTACCCTTATTAACAAAATGATTTGTCATGGTAAAGGGCAGGTGAAATGTTGTGCCATCTACATAATTGTTTAACCATTAAATGGGTTTCTTCTTGATTTTGCAAGTGCTGGTTTCAGCTTTATGCAGAAATCTTTGAGCCTCGTACTCAGTGTGAGCTGTACTTTTATACAGAAGAATCCACAAGGAAAGGTCCCTGTCAATTTCTTCCCAGAGATTGCTTTTTAACCCTCAGAATCCATGGAAAAAATGCCCACAGTAAAGCTCTGCCGAAGGGCTGAGGGTTGAAGTCATTAAATTCAAAAAAGGCAGGGGCTGGAGTGCCAGCGCTGGTCCGTCTTGTCAGAAAAATCCCATTTAGAGCCTGAAATGAGGGGGTTTGTTACCTTTATCATGGAATTTCAGCTGCCTGGAGGGAGCCAGGGGTGGGAAGCTGAGCATGACAGAAAATGAGCCCAGCCAGAGTTTGGGAAGGGAAATGGAGCAGCTCAGGGGCTGCTGCCAGCTCCAGCAGCTGCTCCCAGCTGATTCCTGTCCCTGCAGCCTCTGATGCTCCTCCATCCTGGGTGACCCACTGGACATGGAAATAGATTCACAATTCACAGCATTTCACAATATTTTCTCCATGGAAATATTTATAAAAGGGCAGGCAGGGAGAGGGAGTTTTCATCTGCACTGCACAACATTCAGGGCTTTTCCTCCAGAAAAGGCCGGTTGGAAAAGTTCTGCCACTGCTAAAAAAACCCCAACCAACCAAAAAAAAACAAACCTCCTCAGCTTCCTGAATATGAAAATAAAATCTGAAGTGTCCTACAGCTTAGGAACAAAAGGAAAAGAAAAAAGATGCCCCAAAATATTACCTTTCCTGGTGAGAAACTCATCTATTCTGAGCTTCTCACATCTGAGCAGCCCAGATAAGTTTCTTTAAAGCATAAGGTTTCACACATCCTGTCTTGCTTCCCTTGAATTTCATTAAATTTATGAAGTTGGAAAAAAATATAATGGTAAAAAAGCTGTTGTGAATTGAAAATTTGAACAGAAGAAATAAGTAGATTCAGGTCAAACTTCGGTTACGATTTCAACACGTTTCCGTCTTTAAAACACTTTTCCTTATAAATAGCTTACATTTTGAAATGAAAGTTGCTTCAAAAAGTGAAAAACAAATTTCCTAATTTAAGAAAATCCTAAAAGATTTAAACCATTCCAAGTTCTATAGAAATTATGACTGAAGAAAATTGTCAAAACTGATCCTTTCCTTTTGATGAATATAATTACCAATATGGATAAATGAACATTTTCTGCTGAAATACATTTCAGAAAAATACCCAACCAGGTGTGATAGGCCTAGGAAAGATCAGCAATTATGTCTTACTGAATATATTTGATTGCATGGAGGTTGCATTTCCCTGTCAGCATCTCCAAAATTGACATTTAGAATTATTTGCATTGACAAACAGCTCAACTGAGCTATTAGGTCTCAGCAATAAAAGTGGCCATGTACAAGCAATTTGAATAACAAAAGGTTTTTCTCCTTTCAGATTCTGTGCATATGAAGTAAATATAAAATGAACAGTGTGTCTAATTCCTGCAGTGGCAGATAAATACCATGACAAAAAAACCCTAAATTCTCATAAGTTATACAGCTTTCACCTCCTTTTCTTTCCCTACAATACTGCTTTTTCCATAATTCTCGCTGACCCCATCATCATCTTCCACTTTCCTGTTCCTTTTACTGCTGGAAGATCTGAGTAGCCCCATCATTTATTGCTTTGCACCTCTCATGTGCTTGTCCTGCTGCCTGTAAATCACTGCTGGGTGTTTTTTCTGAAAATTAAAAGTTTTTTGCCTCTCCCAGCAGATTCTTAGAAAGAATAATTCACTGACTACCAATATATAACTAATACAAGATGTAGAGTATTTTGTAAATTATGAAAAGGAGAAAAAAAGATCCTTTTTTCTTCTGCAGAGTTGGGGTCACATTGGAGCAGTGTCCCCACATCCTCTGATTCTGATGATTTCATACATTTGGTGAATTCAACACTATTTAGATCCACTTTCAGATATTACTCAACACAATAATTCTTCATTTCATTTTGTTCTGGGAATGCACAGAGCATAAATAATAAAAATTGCCCATTAAATCGTACAGAGCAATCTTGTGTAGCTAGCAGACATATGCAGCTTGATTTCCCTCCAACTTATCCTCCTCTTGAAAAGATGACTCTCAGTGATTTCAGTGGATTAATCTTGATTAGCACTCATTAACTTAACACTTCTTGTATTTAGTTTAATGTATTTAGCCACTTCAGAACACAATTGCTGTCAGCTTTCCCCACAGACAAAAAGGACAGGGAAGAATCGCATCCCCCCTTGGAGATGGGGGTGTCTCTGTTCCTTGGGGTGAGAAGAGCTCCAAACCTCCACTTCCATGAGCTGCATTGACAGGTTTCCATTCAGGGACTAAAACAGGAATTTACACATCCTGCTCACATGGAAGAGCCTCCATGGAGATGCTTAAATTTAGTAGTCTCCATTTTTGTCAGAACCCAGGACATTCCTCTGGCTGCCCTGGGTGATTCGAGACCCTGGCAATGGCCTCAGAGGCCTTGGCACACAGTCACAAACACCTGTGCCTTCAATTTTAGCCCATGGAAACAATTCCCAACTTTGTGTGAAGAGTTACAAGCCACAAGAGTTTGAGTAGAATGATAGTGAATTTGTCACAGGGTGAAAAAGTAGAATTTTGGGGTTTTAGAATGGGGGTTCAAGAGGCAAGATGGAGGAATCTGGGCATGTCCTGTCCTTCTTCTTGTCCTCCATCTTCTGCTGTGATGGTGGCACTTCTGGGTTGGTTTAGAGTAGAGCCAGACTGCCTAACATAGGTGATGGGTATTGGGAAATTATTGTAAATAAAGCACACGTAGTTCTTAGTATAAAAAGCCAACAGCACCCCAAGGGCAGGGGCTGTGCCACAACCCGACCTGCTGGACAGATCTCAGCAGGTCAGAGAAAGAATGGAACAGATAAGGGGAAATAAACAACCGTGAAAAGCAGAACCGAGGAATCTCAACTTCTTCTTCGGTCATGGGGCTGGGAAAAAGAGACTTTCTAACATCTTAGGGGTCATCTCAGCCACAGAAAGCTGAGACATTTTCTGCTGCATTTTGGCCAAATTGGACACGTCCTCCCTTCCCTCACCCTGCACACAGCGAGGGCAAGGTGGGTGCTGCTCCCCCATGGACCCAGGGAGCTGCACACAGCCTTGTCTCTGCACATCTCCAGAAGCTCCTGAAGCTCATTTAGTGATAGCAAAGCCCACAGAGCCACCCATGCTCAGATGTGAAGGAACTGACTGGGTTCAGCTCTGCACTTTGTTGTTCCCTCAGTCCCCTGCCCCAGGCTGCTTTGCAATCATTACTGCTGGACTCAGTTTCAATCTGGATATCGTACAAGAGATAAGGGGCATTGTGCAGGAAAACACTGAGCTAAATTTAGTGTGCGCTCATTTTACCAACAAAGGCACTGCAAAGCTTCCCTTTCTTTTGTCCCAGCATTGTCATGGACACGTAAAATGCAGATAAAAACAGAACTGGTCCCAAAAAGGAGAAAGATGAGGCAGACCCCTGATGGAGCTCAAAGCCATATCCATGGGTGTTTAGCATCCCAACAAGATGCTAACTTGCAGAGGAGGATGACCATGAAGTGCCACAGACCTGATGGAAAATGAGGCTGAGTAGCAGGGAGAACTCGCAGGGGCATCTCCCTGCCCCATCAGCCTCGCACCAGTTCAGTCTCTGTTCTGCACAATCCATTTTCATGCCAGGCCCTGTTAGAGGAGGCACAAGGAAGGTTTTCAAGTCTGAATCCTGAGAACAGCAACGTGGGTACCTTATTTATGGATATTTCCTTTATGCCATGGGGTGATGCCCATCAACCCCATATCCCAGGAATAGTTTTGGTCCCACAAGGAATAACCTGCTGCTGTCACTGGAAGGATGAGCTACTTCCCAGTTTTGAAGAGCATATCACCCCCTATAAAGGAGGATTTATTGGTAAAATCACAAATGTGTCCCATGTCTTTCCCTCCTGCCATGCAGTACAGCTTTGTTTATTTTTTTCCTGATTTTTTTATGGCTTGACAAGCCCAGGACTGAGAGATTTTTGAGTCGTACAGAGCAAGAATTTTTATCTATGATACAGCATGTGGAAAGATTAATGCCTTTTAATTTAACATGGAGGAACAGCCCAGGTCTCCTGGGATTCAGGGCTCTGCAGCACTGGCATGGCAACTCTCATTTCTAACAATGATGCCTTAAAGCAATTCTGCTGCTTCCCTGTGTCATACTGAATGATAAAGTGATTTCAGACATTAAGCACAACTGCAAACAGTGTTAGCAGCAGATTTTAATAGGGGTCAAGTGGTTTTGTTTCAAGGTTCGCCCTGCATTTAATTTATGTTAACTTTCTTATTTTAGTACAACTTGTAAAATTTCTGGGGCTGTGTAGTTCACAGCAGTGGGGATTACTGACTAATCTGAGGCAGTTAAAAGAACAATAAAAAGATTGGATTCCTAGAAAAGAGGGAGCAAAATGTCAGTTACCTTACCATGAAATGCTACCAAATACAAAAGACCTATTTCATTTCAGTGTCTCTGTTTGATTATGTAAGAAATCCCTCTCTCCATTTTCCTCGTGGAATTTCTGGAGGGTGAATTGCATGCTGGGGTGAGAAGAAGAAGGAAATATTTGGAGCGATAAACCACCACACCTGTCCACTTTCTGCTGTGCAGGCCACAGCTGTGTTTTATTCAGAGTGAAAATTCTGATTTCTGCTGTGGGCAAGTCTTAGGGGATGAGCAAAAGGAAGAGTTTGCTCCCTGTTCCATAATTTCCTTTGCTTTTCTCCTTAAGATTTTCCTCTTCTCCACCCCCTGGGAAGGGGCAAATGAAACCTTGCCTCTTTTCTGGACCTTCCAGTTAACCCTAACCAAGGATTCCTTATTCTGATTTTTCCTTATGCAACAGAGGCAAATTGCTTGGAGCTGTTTTATCCCAGCTTTGGTGGGCACAGCTCGCAATCACTATTCCTCAATTTTGTGTGAAAATGAAGCAAAGTGCCTTCTCATCCCATTGCCCCAAAGATAAGTGACTTCCTGTGTGAGAAATATCTGCTTTTCTCAGGCCTTGGACAGCTTGCTTGTTTTCCTAGTGCAGAGATGTGCTGCACAGGATCCTTCTTCCTGCTGTGCCTAATTTCTCACTCCAAGGGTATTATTAAGGAGGAGGAGTAGAAAAGATGAGGTGTGCTTTCATCTCCCTTCCCAAATGGTACCAGTCCTCATCAGGAAGCAGCAAATATTTCCAGAAGAAATTTCTCTTCACGGCTCCCCCCAAATCTCTGATCAAAGGTCCCAGAATTAAATTGATTCTGTGCACATCCATCTATTTGACATGCAAATTGTGCACTTTAAAGAAAGAAAGAAAAGATTTTAAGCTTCATACTTGTCATCTCAGTATAACACTTCATTCTATCCCAATCCATTTGAAAGAACCTTGAATCTGACACGATGCATTTGAATTTACTTAAAGACTCCATTCAATTGGTGCAGTAGCAGGGTAAGTTAATGACAGCATAATTAATGAAAAGTACCTTACGGTTCCATTTCTCCAGAAATTAATTGGTTTCCAATTTTTAACTATATTTAATTAAACCACTGTACTTCTGCTCTTTTATTTGTTCAAGAGAATTGCCCTGTGCATGGCAAGGAATACATTTTAAACTGTATTTTTTAAATACAAGTTATATTCTTGACACAACTGCCTCATTCAAGCACTGGCACTTCCTGCTAATTATGTTTAGGATCCAGTACAAATTATCCTACCTGAAACTCCAAAAAGCTGAAAACCAAATACATTCCAAACCAACAGTCACTAAGTCCAGGCAGATATTTCCCTTCTGGCCATCTCTAGATCCAGAGACTTACTTTGCCCCTGGGTCCCACTCTGAGAATGGGTGTTAAATTTTATCAGAAGCATTTTTCAGGATTTCAGCTGGACAATAGTGCCCAAATAATGAGAAAAAGCCAGTTCCAGAAAAGCTGTCATTTAAAACTTTTAAATACAGCTCTTAATTTATTTGAGCTGTTTCAGATCATTTTAAGAGGTAATTTAACTACAGTAAAACTCCAATAAAAGATGCAAACACTGCCATAATCAACTCAGCACTGCAGAGACCAACCACAGCTGGTAACTTCATAAAGACAAATATCTTCATAAAGACAAATATCTGAGGCTAAAGGCACTTAAATTTGAAGGCCACATTTTAAAAGTTTATAATCAGTTTGTGGGGATCTGGTTTTTGACCTTTATCTTGAAATTTCGAACAATCTTGGTACTTAAAGCACATATTACTCCAGAAAATAGTCTGGGATTGTTAATAATGAATGATGAATCTATAATGTTCATATTGATTATCACAGTCAGATTCACTCTGTTCATTTTTATTTCCTCAAGTTTCTGCTTCACGCAGCCAAGCTCGAGAGAAATTAAACAGGGAAAGTTTGTAGTCTAAGAACTGATTATCCTGAAGGAAAACCAGCAAAGCTGCCACTTGAAAGTGTTAAAAATTATAGGTATTACCATGGGATTAGAGTCTTTCAACTAAAGAAATCCTTGACTGAGGAAAAGAAAAAGTGAAGGCTATCAAAGAACCTTCCAGAAACCAGCAAGCAGAGCTAAATGACTGACAGCTAATTGACTTCTTGTTGCAAAGCTTTACTGCAAATATCCCCAGACAGGAGAGCTCTCAACCAGATCAAAATGTTGTGGCTGGCTATTATTTTGTCAAAAAGTTATGAAATTTGGAGGAACTAAATTACATGGACAGCTCTGCCTTTATTTCATTATTGAAACTTGACAGCCTGAAAAAAACCCAGTTACTAAAAAATGCTGCATGTTGTGCACTGATGTAGTACAAAAGACCTTGCCATAGAGGACTTTATAATGTTGCAGAATTATTTCTTGTTAACCATTTATAATTCACTGCAAATGACTTCTAATGTGACCTAGGAAAGCAGCCTATTTATCCATAAATATGAAACTGCAAAAATGAGGCAGATCTCTACAGGAAAAACCCAAATATTGGGGTCCACATGTTTCAGAAGTTCATAGAATCACTATGAGTCTGTAAAGTGAGACCAGTAATCAGATGAGGACAGTGACATTGATCCTCCCAATGCAAAAGAGCTGATAATTGTCAAATAATCATCAAAACCAAGTTCATGCAGTGACTCCTCTGTGTGGCACCACCTTCACACCCTGCTGGAGCAGCACCTCAAAAGAGCTAAATCCATCATCAGTGGCTGTTATTCTTAAAAATAATGTGTTATTCTTAAAAATAATGTCCCTGGTTTTCACTGAGTGCAGAGGCTGGAGTTTCCAGGAATGCTTTCCAGGGTGTCTCCTCAGCATGATCCAAACCCCAAATCAGCAGCAATTCCCTGGATTTGCAGCCCCCCTGGGTCTGTAGTAGGATCCCACACCTGATGTGTTATAAAAACCCCTGTGGGGGTGTGCATGATCGAGGATGAATGTGAATAACAGCGTGCACAGAAGCACATTTCAGCAGGGCCCCATGGTGTTTGTTCCCTGCTGGAGGAAAACCCTCAGCTCTGAGGCTGCACAGATTGCTGCATTTCAATGTGCTGAGTGAAAGCTGTTGGGTGAAAGCATGACAGCCACGTTTTAATGCTCTTTATCCATCTAAACAGTGATCTGGAGGTGATGACACATTATGTGGAAGTTGTCCTGTCTGTGTGTGCAAAAACAGAGCAGAGGATTTTGGGGATTCCTCCTGAGATCTCAGTTGGGCCCTGCCCGACCTGGGAGCAGGGGGTGAAGGCAGAGGGGCTGCCTGGCACTGCAGAGTCAGGAAACAAAGCTGTGGAGGTGGGAAATGCCCTGTCTGCCACCAAATTCCACATCTGCTGGCAAAACTGCTTCAATTTTGGTTTCTAAACATGCACAGAGACATGCTCGTTCACAAAGAGAGAATGCAGAGCTAAAATTATCCATTAATTTCAAGTAGTAAATACATTTGGGAAAACACCCTTTTTTTTTTCCTATGAAGCAAAGCAAATAAAAGTAATTGAAGAATATTATCTGCTAATAATTCTGTGAGCTGGGCTGTTGCAGGGATGTGTTAATCACACACTGCTCATCATGCTGGAGAACACTTACACTTGTTCAAATCAAAGAGGGAAAAATCCTGCACTCAAATCAAGCAACATTTTAAAGATGATCAAGGGAAACTTCTTGGGGTGATTTTGAATGCCTGGGTCTGATTGTGATCGAGACCTGCTTTAATTGCAGCCACAGAATTCCTCCCAACCTTTGTCTTTTTTTGGCAGAGGGGAACTGAATTGTGCATAATGGCTCTGGGCACATGGTGGGGGTCACAGAGTTCACGTGTCACACCACAAACAGCTCAGCCCTGTCTGCTTCGTCTCCTCTCATGAGCAGCCTCTTATGAGAACCCACCTAAAATCAGGTGTTTCTGAGGGTACTTTCAAATAATCCTTTGTAAGTGTTTTCTTTTTTCTCTGTAGCTTGTCTTGTATTCTGTTTCTTCTGTGCAAGTTACAGGAGATTCAGGACACACCAAGAAAATTTTTGTATACGATGCTGTGCAAAGACAACTCTGATGTTTCCAATTTTTCCAAACATTGAGATAAATGTTATATTTAGAACAAAAACCACCCAGGCAAAAGTCACTGACCTCTCAAAGCAAAGCATATTGTCAAAAATACTGCAGCATCCTTGCTAGCAAGGCAAGTGACCCAAGGCAAATTCTTTCCAGAGCCTGTGTACTTGGAGATCTTTGCTTATCAGGGCAGAAAGACAACCAGTGGTGGCTTTGAGCTACTGCTGACTGATTGAATCACAGTGATCTGCACTCTAACTGGAGTGGAACACACAAACCAGGCTGCAAAAGCAGAGCAAAAATCGCCTTCATTCCCCTTTGTGTGGTTTTGCAGCTGTAGAGGAGGGAGTGAGCCCAGAACCTCTGAGTTCCTGAGTTTACTACAAGGTTACAACAAGCAGGCACTACTGAGGATGTGTCCTCTTGTTGTAGTTGAGATGGAGACAAAACAAAGCAACTCACTCCATTTTCAGAAGGCTTCAAACTGTTTTTATTCTAGCATGGATTCTTATTTGAGCCATGGATTTTTATTCTAGCATTCTTACAAAGCTCAGAAGTTTACACTTTGCTCATTGGTCAGGAAAGACAAACAAAGTGCTCCTTGGAACAGGCAGCTGCAGGTTTCTCTTATTTCTCCTTCTTTCTTTCTTGGTTTCTATGTCAATGACCTTGGTAGAGAATTCTTGCAGGGGTGAGCATGGCTCCTCTTACCAAACGTCTCTCTGGCTCACAGCAGTGGCTCTAAAACCTCTCCCACATCCTCTCTAGCCCAGGAGTCTCCTGTAGGTGTTTACAGGTGTGGGAGGAAAATCTCTGAAATTGGGAAAGATTAGGGCATTTCCTGTGGGATCTGAGGGACACTTCATCAGGGACTGCAGTGACAGGAACAGGGGGAATGGCCTCAGACTGGAAAAGGGGAAATGCGGGTTGGATTTCTCCTGTGGCACAGGGTGCCCAGAGAAGCTGTGACTGAACCCTGAATCTCTGGAATTGTCCCAGGCCAGGCTGAACATGGCTTGGAGCACCCTGGGACAGTGAAAGTGTCCCCATGGCAAGGGGATGGAACAAGGTGATCTTTAAGGTCCTTCCCAACCCAAACCAGTCAGAGATTCCATCATTTATATGATCCTTGGGGGTTTCTTTCTTCTGTGAAGCTGCTGGGCTAAAGCGCCAGAATATTTGATCTATTCATACAAAATTCAATATTTGATCTATTCAGTATTTGATCTATTCAATAAAACTCAATTTTCATGAGGCAGAGGTGTCCTGAGCAGAGACAGGACCTTCCCAGTGCCAGGTGAGACAGGGAGCAGAAGGAAATCCCTGTCCCAGCTGTCCAGGAGAGCAGCAGAGAGGAACAATGCTCATGGCTCTTCCCTGACCTAGATGGGACCTGTCACAAAGGAAGGGTTGAGGAGCAAGGAGAACTTATTAAAATAATGTGGTGGTACAGGATAAAGCCTTCACTTCCCATCACAGAGGAAACCCTGAAGCCTCTGACCCCTCCAAAGGGACTTTACTTAATACATATTTGCAGTCAATTTTATGTGATTTATAGCAACTCTTTTAAGTCAATATTCCTGTCTATTTCTGGCCTTGTTCTTCATAATTTCCCTGCCTTCTCCCTATTATGTTGTTTATTTGCTGACATTCTTAGGAATGCAAAGAAAAAAAAATTCCTGATAAATTTTTGGCATGCTACCCATCACTGTTTCCAGTGAATCAGACATTTAGACTTCCCTGGTCATGTTTTCTGACAATTTTTGTGTCTTCAGACCCCTCAAAAAAAACTTCCTGTTGAGCTCCAGAAAGCCAAGAACAACATTTTGCTCTTCCCTAAAAAGACTCCATGGCTCTCCCACCATGATGCTGGTACAGGAAAAAAACTAGAAATAAAAATATATTCCAGTCCTTACTGTGAAAGAATCAGGAGAGGAGAGGAACAGGCACTTTTTTGTTGAACTGGCCTCTCTTGATTTTCTCATGTCCACCCAGGTGGGAATCCTGAATTTACCTTCTCTTGCATGCAAAAAATTGCCAACAAAATTAAATACAACACCTACCATGCAAAAAGGCGTCTCTAAATACACCTTGAATTTCCCTGCATCTAGTGAGTGATCTTTCCAGAGGAACTGTAAGAATTTATTGCTCCTCAGATGCTTTAAAACTTCATGAGAATGGTTTGCTCACATAAAGTCATTACTGCCCGCTGCCCCTGCTTTATATCTGGTTTATTTACACTGTAGTTACCAAAATGTTGGGTTTGGAGTATTTTTTGTGTTTGAACACTTGGAATACAAGAAAGAAAATTCATCATTTATTTATGCATCTGCAAGTATACAGATAATTAGGAAGTACTGTGCTTGCTAAAATTAAATTATAGAACCTGACTAAACTACATCCCATCATTTGAAACAAATTAATTCATTCTCTGCCTGTCTTTGATTTTAATGTATTCAATTGCAATTTCTGTGTGTAAACCTTCCTCATGTTTTATACATTCTGCAAATTCTGATTTTTTTTTTTTTTAACATCAGCACCCATTGTGTAAAGGATTTCTGTGCTTCTTAGATCTTCTGGAATAATTATGTTGTCTGCGAGACAAAGTGACAGCTTCCAATTTAAAGCTGGTTTCTCAGGTAATTTCTATGCTGCGCTCTGAATTTATAAATACATACATATATATATATGTACCTGCTGAATATCCATATACACATCTGGCAACTCTTATCATCCCTTGCCAAAATGAGAATCTTGGTACATAACATAAAGTGGAACATTTTTTTTTTCTTCTACAAGGTGTGGTGGGCTTAAATGTCCTGTAGAATTTCTTGAACCATTTTCTCCATTTTCTTTCTCTCCTGGTGTGGACCTGCCTTTGATTAAGATGTGTTTATCTAAGGAAAACAAAACAAAAAAGAAATTGTCATTCTCATCCATTTGTTTTCCTTCTTTTGTTTATGGAGCAGGGAACTGAGTTTGATTCCAACAGCAAACTGAGCAGAGAGAATTTGGATTGAATTATTTGGCTCTCCTGGCTGCAGAAATAAAATTAGCATTGCTCAAGGATGAATATTTAACACATATAATGATCCAGTCCAATAGAAAAACCTGGTGTAAACTTTGATTAATGATCCAACAGAGATTGTGTTCTGACCATAAATTTAAGAGAAAGAAATTTATTTGAATGTCCTGTACCTATTTCACCTGAGGTTTTGGAGATGCCAATACTTCTCTGCCTGGCCAGCACTTCAGAGTGCTAAAAAAAAGATTTAAAAATCTTTTCCAATGAAGCCTTTGGGGTTCATTCCTGGAGTTTCCAAAGGGAGAAGACATGCCAGAAATAACAACAAGTAATAAAAAGTAAAATAACAGGAATAACAAGGAATCACCTACTGCATATTTAACATCTCAGCACCTACTGTCCTTTTTTCCTGGGAACTCATCCCCAAAGGAAGATTTATTGGCTCTTAACCGCACACAAACCCCACCATATGGAGAGGGCAGCAGGGTTACGTAACAGAGACAAACAAAGGTCTTTAGAAAGAGCTGATACTGTGCTCCAAAACACCAATTGCTATAAATAACATCATGTCATTCATCTATTTATTCTGTGTCAGTGGTGTCCACACAATGTTCACTCACAGGATTTCCACTCAGTTTACCATAGGGAAAGGGAAAGGACCTTAAAAACCACCTGATTCCAATCCCACTGCCATGAGAGGGACACCTTTCACTAGACCAGGTTGCTCAGAGCCCTATCCAAACCCTTTTCTGAGTTCTGAGGATTACCCAAACCCTTTACTGAGTTCTGAGGATTACCCAAATCCTTTACTGAGTTCTCAGTCCCACCACGCTGCTCCCAAGCTCTCTCCAGAAACTCCTCCAGGCTTCAGCAAACAACTTATCCTGCAAAAACCTTATGCTGCAGATTACAAATGTCTTGTGTTTGCAGGGAATAATCTCTTAAGGGACAGCCCAAAGTCACCATTCCATACCTGGATATGTCCAGGACCAGGTTGGACAGGGCTTGGAGGAGCCCGGGATAGGGGAAGGTGTCTCCATGGCAGGGGGTGGAATGAGAGGATCTTTAAGGTCCCTTCCAAACCAAACCATTCTGATTACACGATTCTGTAACTCTGATTTTATGTGCTGAGAGAGAGAGAAGTGTTTTGGGTTTGAGGGTCACACTTTGAATGCATAAAGATCAGTCCAAGCTTTGCACTTCAGTTTTCAGCTGGGTCTAATAAAACATCTCCTGGAACATCCTTCCCACTGCAAATTCTGGCTTTATCTTTGCTGCTCCTGTGTGCAAAAGCCAAAGCTTTTGGTTCCCTTTTTCTCTGTTAACTCTCATCCACACAAACAAAGGTGGCAGCAGCAGAGTGCTAAAAAGCTGATTTACAAACCACCCAGTTACCAGTTCTGTGTCACATTGCAAAGTCAGGACATGCAAATCAAAGTTGTTTGTTAGGAATACACAGGAATGATTTAAAATATAGTGGGACTATTTAAAATCCATTTTTGGATATGTTAATACTTTATTAGGAATGCAATTTTATATTAGGCTCTGCAAACCTTTTTTTTTTTTCCAGGTTATGCAAATTCATTTCAAGATATGTTAATTTGGTTTCTGACATAGATCAGTAGATCTGAAGTCTAATGATGAAAGCAATAGTTTAAAAACAGCACAGTTACATGTAAAGCTCGATTCTACAACTCTAGGATTACATTATTGAAACTTAGTTCAGATTTGTCAAACAAGCTGATTTAGTCATGAGAATGCATCTGACACTGAGCTCTTCTGTATCAGTCATAAATGTGCTTATTCTGAATATTTTGCTTTTACTGCCTCGCCTCTTTGCTGGATACTTCTGAAACAGTTACATCAAACCAACCTTTATATCACAAGGTTTAATAAAGTCCTTAATTCCCCTTTTCCTCCTTGGTAAGACCTGCCTGTAAAACACCACTTTTAATTTAATCCTGCTGCTCAAGCAGAGCGTTTCTAAAGGTGCCACTCACAGCTGGGAAACTAAAACCATAAAGCTTTTGCTGCCCTCAACATTTACCTTTGTACCTCTAAGAATTATCCCAGTTGGAAAATTTAGTTCCTCCTCTGGACCCACTGAACCTCAGGCTGAATTTAAGAGTTTATTCTGTTTCCAGCACTGGGAATGCTAAAATGCTGACAAAACACTCCACTCTCCTATTTCCCTTCAAAATAAATGTATTAAAAGTTAGGGATTTGGGATTCTTTTAATATCTCCTTTTGTTTGTGGTGAGGTCACAGGTTATATTTTCTACACCCTGGAGCCCTTTCTGCAATTTTCCAATCAAAGCTAAAGAAAACCAAACAACAAATTGCATCATCTTAGATAAGAGGCAAACTTTGGAAAAATGTGATGTGGTTCAATCTCACATTCAAATCAGATGGAAGGAAAAATCAGGGACTAAAGGGTCACATTCATTTGATATTCCAAATATGCCATATAGGGATTTTCCTCAAACCTTTTTTGCAACTCTCAGGACAGACAAATTCTCTGGCTACAAAAGAAGGCTACATGCAAGGAAAACACAGATAACTTCCAGTTTGTGATGGAAATACCTCAACAAAGGTGTTTTCTCCCAGCTTGATGTGTTGCTAACAAAAACATGAAGCAAGAAGTGCCCCAATATGAACGATAATTAAATCCTACTTTTCAACCTCTGGAAAATTTTGTCATCTTTTGGTTCTGACTTTGAGCTAACCTGGTTTTCTTTCATTTGGGATTTTTTCTTCAAGCTCTGTGATGCTTCCCTGAAAATGGCAGCCTTTTTGGTAATTACAGACACTTGTTCAGCTATTCAGTGGCAGGAAAAGTTACTGGAACATCCCAAAAGGAGCAAGCAAAAGCCTCCAGGACTGCTCAGTTGTCACCATCCCCCGAGGAGTCACAACCCACAGCGAGAGAAATGATTGTCAAAAAAAAAAATAAAATAAAAAAGGTGGAGGATCATTAATTCTGGATAGTCACTAAAGAGGCAATGATTTATTCATGTGGAGCTCTCCTGAGAATTCAACGTGCCCAAATGGCAAAGAAACTTGTCAAGCTCGTTATCAGGGGGATAAAGGCTGCTGTCAGCTCTTCGTGGGAGCGCTGGGGCTGCTGGAAACCAGCGCGGCTTTCCTGCTTTTCCTCACTTCCAGCAGAGCCTGAACAAGTCCTGTATGCATTCCAACCCACAGTATTCCCATTTCCCCCCAAAATTTTCCCACTTTCCCCCTGCTCCTGGCTGGTCCCACCCCTCTCTGTCCTGGAGCAGCCGGGATGCTCCAGCCCATTCCACTGCTCCTTTTTCCTGCTTTTTCTGGGTAATAAACAGCAGCACCTGTAAGAGCTGAAATGAGGGACGTGGTGGGACTCCATGTGGCTCTTCAAAATGCAGTTTATTGTATACAAAATGCAGTTTATTACATCCAAGATGTTACAGCACTGCAGGGTCATGAGTGGCTCTTGTGGTGTTGTGGTCCCCAGGACGAAATGGGAGATGAGAATTTGACTCCATATTCTCAGAAGGCTGATTTATTATATGATGATATTATATTAAAAGAAAATGATGTACTAAAACTATACTAAAGAAAGAGAAGGATACATCAGGAAGCTAAAACAAGAATGATAATAAAAACTCGTGACTGACCAGAGTCCCGACACAGCTGGACTGGGATTGGTTATTAAATTTAAAAAATTCACATTCTGGGTAAACAATTCTCCAAATCACATTCCAAAGCAGCAAAACAGGGAGAGAGAATAAATCCTGGCGATATCTCCCCAAAGCTGATTTGATGGGTGTTAATTGTGGTCGATTGAATGATCACATCCTCCCAGGCTAGGGAGGGAGGTGTCTGCTTTGATGGAGAACATTCCCTCCAAGGGTTTGGGGAAAAAACCAGGACAGGGTCAGCAAGTGCTGTTCCCTAACACTAAAGTGATGGAGCTTAAGCTTAAAAAGAAGGGTGAAAATTTGCTCTAGGAATGTGTGTGCACAGCTGGATTTGCACAGGGGAAATGCCTGAGAACAATGTCCAGCTTTGTCTGATTTCACTGGAAATCCTCACCATTTTGCTAATGCAACTTTGTGAGCAAAACCTGTGACAGAGCAGCAGTGAATGTCTGGCTGTGGACAGCAGGGCCTTTAGACTTGAGTTAGAAGTCAATTAAAAACTATTTTCAAAGTAATACATTTGGATTAGGTTTCATTTTTCACATTTTTTTGCCTTCATTTAGCTCAAATCATCTCATTTTCCCTTTCTCCTGCAGAAAACCCATTAGCTCAGATGAAAAAATTAATCTGACAATCTCATAAAAAGCAGATACAATAGAAATCGAATTGATACCTCTCCATAATAAACTGCTACCTACAGCAGATAAAATGCTGAGAGAAAAGGGAGCCCTGAGGATGCAGGTGGAAAGGAAAATACTTATTGCACCTGGATTATTTCAAGGCAGGGAACAGGCTCTGCCCTCCTCACTATACATTTTCTAGAGTGAAGTGCTCACAGAGAAATATTAAAAGTGAAAAAAAAAAAGTTTCTGAAGACTGAAAAGCACTGGTTTAACTTGGTTTAAAATAAAGGGGCTGTGGGCTGCTTCTGCCCTAGAAGAAAATATCTTTCATGATTTAGACTTAAACAAAGTTTCTTGAACTCTAAATTTGAAACAGCACATTTAAAGGCAGGTGGGTGGAAGGCTGTGGAGGTGGGAAAGTGAAAAGACAAAGGGAAGAGAGCAGGGGAGAGCTCTTGGGAATCTGTTCATGGAGAGCTCTCAGAAATTTCTGAAGTTGAGGAGATATTATGTTAATGTAAGTTCTAATTGCTAGGCAATAAACAACGCCCACCTGCTAACTAAATGTCAGGACCAAACTTATCACTAAATCTGCTTTGAAACAATGTCAGTCATAGTATCACAAACAGATTGAACCCTTCTTTCGGTGTTAAAATTAAAATAAGTCAGGATTTTTTAATTACCCGAAGTTAGAGATCTCAGGTATTTAAAAAAAAAAAACAATAAACAAACAAAACCCCAACCAATCTGGCAGTGGGTGGTGAGAGCTGCAGAGTTGTGACTGTTTGTGAGCCAATTATGAAATAAAACCCCCTAGAAATGCATATAATATCATCATGTATGCCACACATTAATGGCAATGCTTCAAGGGAATGGTTCTCTTATTCTCAGTAACATCTCAGGCTCGAAAAGTTTCCAGGGATTTAAAGGGGTTTTTTTTTCTGCAAGCAGGATGGTCTCCACACACAAGGATGTGCTGCTAACTCACAGTTTAGGTGCAAAGCTAAAAAAAAGCTAAAAAACCCAAACAAAACCCATCATAAATGAAAAACCAGCCAACAACTGTGGGAAAACCCCTCCTGATGGATCCAAACTTTTCCTTTTCTTGACAATCAGCCTCCAATAAGCAGCTTTACCCAAGTGCTCCATATCCTTCATGGACCCTAAGGCAGGAATTTGGAAATCCCAGCCAAGCCAGGGAAGCAATTCTGAACAGAAACAAAGCAAAGCAACCTCCTTTTGAAATAAAAGAGATTATTTCAGATTCACTCTTTCATTGCATTAAGCCAAAAGAATTAGGAGTCTTCAGAGTTAACAAAATGCATCTGCATTTTGAAATTCAGTGTTTGGTGATGTCCAACTTTCACCATTTTTTGGTTGCCAGGCCTCTGAACAATGCAGCAGAAAAGGCCTCCAAGATATCAGATCAGATCTATCTGATATATCAGAAAGGAAGATGGAAGGGGTCTGGAATCCTCTGCTTAGAGTTTGGCAAATGAATAAATGGATCCATGTATAATTTTAACTCCATTTGATTCTAATATTCAGCAACATGCAAAATGTGGAGTTTTGACTTTGTTGTTCAGCAGGAAGGGCAGTGCTTAATCCTAATGTTAGTTCTGGCTGCTGAGCTTCTTTCTGCTCAAAAACCACATTTTGTGCCTTTATTTAAGGAATCCTCTTTCTACGCAAATGCAATTCCCCTGAGAGAGGAGCAGGCAGGGGGAACACAAGTTATTTAAAACAGGCTATTCAATATTTCCTAAAAAAAAAAAAAAAAAAGATTCTCAAGTTATTTAAAGGGCATGGGACTTACATACCCAAGAACAACAAAACCCAGAGAATCTGAATCAAAACACATCACTGAGCTCTTCCTCTACTTTCACTGAATGCAAATGAGAACATGAATTAACACAAACATCACATGGCCAGGAAATAACAACTTCAGCTTGCAAGAGCCACCAGTGCCGTTGTGCAGCTGAGTCACACCTGAATGGAGGAGAAATGGAATTATGATGGAGCAGACAGGATTAGGAGCTCCTGGAGACAAAAGATGGCCCAGCAGTGGCAAAGCCAGCTTTGGATTTGGGAAAATAAATTCACCTCTCTCCTCTAGCCCAGCCCTCCTGCACAGCCTTGGGAAAGACACGGGGCTGTGGGAGAATAAATACACAATAAACTCAGAGGTGCTCTGATACCACTGCAGAGGGGAGCAGGAAGGTGCATAAATTCTTGGAAAGGAGCTGAAAAAGCATTTCTGCATTTATTTCTCAATGTGGACAACATTTCAAAGTGAAGATGCATTTACACAAGTTTACTCAGATGAATTTGGGAGTGGATTAAGTGAAACTTGTGTGAAGGATGACAGGATCCTTGTGGGAAGCTAATGTGAAGCAGTTACTTAGCTTTAAATTCATGTTCTACCTTGCTGTGCAATAGCTTTCCTGTGTAGATAAACACAAGGAAAAAAAAATAAATTGGCAATATCTGTTAAATCATTTTTGTAATAACCAGTTTGCCATTATCCATCACTGAATTGAAAGTTACCTTTAAAAGCTTTTATCCTATTAGGATAAATAAAATGGAAACAGGGGGTAAAAAATTCACCACAAAAGGCAATCAATTGACAGAGGGAGGAGGAACACATTTAAAATACATTTAAAACATGGTATTTGAGAAGGATCAGGGAAATTCTGTCTGGTTTGGGCAGTGAAGTGCAGTCTGTCACCCTTCCAAAAGGGCATTTAAATATCACCTTGCAGACATAAGGGTGAAGAGAAGCAGACAGTCAAAGAAAGCAGGTGCTAAACTGAGATCTGGAACCTTCTGAGCCACCAATTTAACAGAGAAAGAAAAACTCATGGAAAATAATCCAGCTGCAGCAGGAACATTTGAAAAGCAATGACAATTATCTGCTCCCAGAGCAGCAGAAGGTAAAAGTACAAAAGAGAAGCTCTAAGTAATAGTAAAGGTTGTTGGAAACAGCCTGGTTATTTCCTTCAATTGCAGTCCCAGCTGAAGTTATTTTTCTATTTATAAAGGATCCTTGGTTTGTTATGAGACATTTTTCATGTTTATAGATCTCTCACTAGAAGCTGAAGAGTTTGGATCTCTGTGGAAAATGAATATAACCTTGGGGTCTTCTAGAAAACTGTCTTTATATTACACCCTTTAGAGATGAATTTATGCACTTAGAACCAGAAAGTGCCTAAACATGCAGACAGAGGTTTCCCAATTGCTCCCACTGATTTCCATCACCAGATATTTATCAGCAGTGCTGGGTACAGCATTGCCTCTGGAAATTCAGCCCAGCCACTTGGGGCTGCTTTTCAAGACACAAAAGAGTTCTAGGCTGCAAATAATCCTCACCCAAAGAATTTGCTGCTTTGCTCAGCAAACAGGGGAGAGATCCCTCCCTTCCTGTGCCATCCTGGTTGTGAAAGGGCCAGGAGCAGCATGGCCAGAGGAATAGTGCTGGAGTGTGTGTCAAACACAGTCACAGCATCACAAACAGAGTGAACCCTTCAGTTCCCAAAGGAATAGTGCTGGAGTGTGTGTCAAACACAGTCACAGCATCACAAACAGAGTGAACCCTTCAGTTCCCAAAGGAATAGTGCTGGAGTGTGTGTCAAACACAGTCACAGCATCACAAACAGAGTGAACCCTTCAGTTCCCAAAGGAATAGTGCTGGAGTGTGTGTCAAACACAGTCACAGCATCACAAACAGAGTGAACCCTTCAGTTCCCAAAGGAATAGTGCTGGAGTGTGTGTCAAACAACCCTGAAGCTGCTCATTCCATGTGTGGTGGGGCTTGAAAGTGCCAGGGAGCATTTTTGACTTCCCAAGGTGGGGTATTTCTTTCCACACACTGGGCATGCAATGACTCCTGCACACACAGCCCCAAGAGCCACAAAATTCCGCCCTTCATCAAGTTAAAGACATCAAAATAAAAATCAAATACTTCCAATCTGACAACTTTATTTGGGTGAAGACAGCTTTGTCCCTTATTATTCTCTAATTATCTGCCCTGCTGGCAGAGTTTGAAATTTTTTAGTGCAGGGGGATGACCAAGGGTTGATTATACACCAGGACAGTCCAAACTGCAACAAGTCCTGTCTTGGAGCTCTAATCCTCCCTACCTCAGAGTTTTCTTTAAATTCTTCCTTTAAAATTTTGCTTGTTTTCCATAAATTGAGAAGATGGAGAATGGCATCCTCAGCATACACTTGATATTTATTAAATCCCTTAAATTATGGATAGGAAGTCACCAAAATGCCTGGCCAGTGGATCTGCTCTGTTTGCAAGCATCTCTTTTTCAATATTATGACATAACAACGTGCAGAAATGGTTCAGCTCTCTGAAACTCACAGCTCCAGGCTGCTGAGGAGCACACTGGGGCTTAAAATAGGGAGCCACGTTTCTATGACCAAGAATACTTTATTCAATCATTAGAGCAAAGATTAAAATTCAGCCTCTTATTCCTCACAGTCCAGGTCATTGGAGGGGGGTGGGATTTATTTTGCTGTTTAGATTTTTTGACCACAATTGCACGCTCCAAATTTTGGCTACTGCACCAAGCTGTAGTTTCTGGCTTCCATTAGCAATGACTACTCTCAGTGTTTATGCAATAAGATTTCAAAGTATATCTTTCTGCCAATTCTCATTGCCAGCTCCTTTTTTTTTTTTGCTTTTTTTTTTTTTATGCTTTATTTTCAGCCACTCTGTGAAAAAACATGGGGGTATTTTGTGATGAGAAGGAAGGATTGCAGAATATGGAGCTGCTGCACAGCCTTGCTTCAAAACAACCTCCCACCACAGAGCCCTGAGAGGCTCAGTCTGGGAACTGGGAAGGGGGATGAAGGAAAGAGGAAGCTGGAACCACACAAGCTTGTAGGAAAGAGAAAATTCAGATCTATTTAACACCCAGCAATCAGCAATTCAGGCTTTTCTGGTCCCAGTTAAACCACAAGTCAGGAGTGACTGCACCAGTTGAGCAATGGCACCATTTCAGCCGCTGGAAGGGGACAGAGATTGAACAAAAAGCAGATTTTTTTGCAGAGCTACGTGAGCTGATACACAGCATCTGCTTTATAAAACTTCCACACTCACATTTTCAAATTCAGATTGCTGTGGCCAGAAATCCTCAAAAGTGAATATCTCTCTGCCATTAACCTCTTCTGGAGGTATTAAGCACTCACATTTCCAAGTAGATCCCTTCTTTTTCATTATTATTGTTAATTATGGCTTGGCATGGAGTTTATGTTAATTTGGTTGATTGCAGAATTTTGCATTTACAGAATTATCTCACTGTTCTTGCACCCTGGTGATTAGAAAAGGGCCCTGAGTGCTCTCCCCCAGGGACTCTGGGACTGATCCCTGAGGATGCTCTTGGGTTCTCTGCCCCCACATCCACTCAAAGACCACTTTCAGTCCCTATAACCTCAACTATGGCTCTTCACTCTCAAGGCTGGAAGAAATAAATAGTGATAATAAATGGAAAGGCAGTAGATAAATAACAGAAATTAAAATACTGAAGAAGTACATCTTCACATGCTTTGTTTATTTTAACTTACCTCCCTTTTCTCCAGTAAACACCAACCCCAGAAAAAAATCCCTCAGCTTTTCAACACACCTGTTTAAATGAGCTATTTTGTGTTTTATTGCCTTCCCTACATCTCTTGCTATCCACATTATTTCCAGACAAATTTTGGGAAGCTTTTAAACAAAGGCTTTAACTGCCCAACATGTTCCACATCAATACTGCCTCCAGCAAACCCAGCTTTCTTTAAAAAGTCCTCATAAGACAGAAGTGAAGCTGTTTAGTGTAAATAAAGGAGGCATTTTCCTGCTAAAATCCTGGGCTGAAAAGAAATTCTTTTAGGAACTAAGGAAAGAAAGAAGTGACAAGAAAATGAGATGATGCAGTGCCATGCCTAAACTTTCAATCTCATTTTTTCTTCTGTTTGCATTTGTATGGACAGGGGGACCCAGTCCCAGAGATGATGAGTTAAGGAGGGCTAAGAAAGAAAAAGAAAATACCCACACTGAAATAACTGGGAGTTTAGCACTGGAAGAGAGAATTTAGGGGAAGCAGAGTCTCTATGCAGCAGGTCAGCCACTTCTTCACCTGATTTGGGTACTGATGGTCACAGTTCAAGCTACAATTTTTATTAGCTTGATGCTCTGGTCTGTCTTTGTTTATCCATCTGAAAACACCTTGTGAACAGAGACACTCCTTTAAAACTTTGCCTCTGATGCTTTTCTGTGTTAGATGGATCCTAAATGGGATCCCATAGCTCTGAGAAATCTGTGTAGTGTGAGAAATGCAGATAAAGATGCAATCACAGCACACTCTGTGAGGTACCTTGTGATGGCTGAGTAGAAATGACATTTTCTGTTATCTCAAGTGACATAGCCAAGCTACCCAGAAATCCGCCAGTGCAAGCATGTGATAGTTCAGCATAATTCCTGCTGTCAAAGAATCCCAGTGCATCAAATTCCAGCTAGAACGAGCAAGTGTTCCAAGTAAACAGAAAATTGACATTTTGCACCTGTGGTTTAGTCCCCAGCTGTGAACATCTGCAATATCTCCTGTGCAGGGAGCTCTGCTGTAGGAAAAGGAGGAGACAACTTTGTGTATCAGCTTCAGAGAGCTCAGGACAGGTTCCTCACATTTTCCTTCCTAGAGAAAAGTTGAAAACCTCAAGTTATTCCAGCAAAGCTGCCCATGTGCACTGCAGAGAGCTCCCTGCTGGGATTAAAGTTTATTCTGTCTAAACATCAGCTGTGGCCTTATCTATTGATCCTGGGCAAGTGGAAGTGGCTCTTAGCAGATCCTAGGAAGGGGCCTGGGGAAGGAGGGTCTGGTTTTTAGGGGCTGGGCTGTGGGACAAATATCAACAGCAGGCAAGGAGAACAGGTCTGGATGAGGCTTCAGTAGGAAATGTGGCCTTTTTGGTTGCCTTTTAAAAGATTTGGGAACCCAGGGTGTATCTCTGAGCAAAAAGGCAGAGGAGCGAAGGAAATCATCCATGAGGACACAGCCAGGAAACTCAGAGGAGGAGAAGTTGGGGTTATGGCTCGATGGAGGAGCTTCAGATGGGCTGGTTTTGCCCAGCTGGAATGACCCTTCCTCTGCACATCACCTGCTCTCCCCACAGGAAATCATTTCTTGCCTTTTCATCCTGATTTTCTGTCAGTCTTTTCTTTTAGCTGAGGGTTTTAAATCAGGCTCTCTAGACGGACACAGACACATCTTGCAAGCTTAGGCTTGCCTTTTCTTTGCAAGAGTGCAAAAATGCCCTGTACAACGTCATGCCTGATTTATCTAAGAACATCCCAGCCCGGTGCTCCATCTTTATGGTAGTAGCACTTCCTCCTCCATCCATTTAGAATGTATTCATCATTCCTGCTTCTTGTTCTGTGCTTCTCCCTGGTGCATCATTGCTGGGGAAATGTCATTAGTGAGAGCATTGTTCAATGTAAGGCAGAGGAAAAAGAAATAGAGAGACAACTGCAGCCTCTACAAATCAGCCTCAGGGAAGTCTTTGGGGGGAAACTGATATTGCTGAGTAGTTTAGAAAGCTAATGTTGTCATTCAGAGTAAGATTTAAAACTCCAGATGAAATATGAAAAACAGAATGAGGGAGAGTTGGTGGAGACAGCTGGGGAAATCTTAAATGGGGAGAAGGCAAATAAATTTTATTTGCCTGTCAGTGTAGCTCAGCATGAATAACTTTGCCTCCCCCTTTCACCTTCCCCCCAAGGTTAAGCAAACCTAAAATAATTTACAAGTACAGACATGATTATTCTTGCTCAGAAATACACTCCACATTTGGGACACTATGAAAATCTGCCTGTAATATGAAACCAATTAAATCTCTGAAAGATTTGGGGGGAATGTGTCATAAAAACCAAAGGGATGCTTGTCTGTGTCACCTTATAGACAGAACGGGCTTCCATAAAGCCTGGAAATATCCATAAAGCCTGGAAATATCAGTGCTAACATCAATTGTGAAAAACTTATCCTCTGTGTGTTCCACAAAAAAATCTCCAAGGGCTTTGTTCCACTTGTTCCACTAATGATCTCCTTTTCTTTACCAAATCCAGAACTGAATCCAGGCAGTCACAGACAAACTGGGAGGATTAAAACAGCAAAACGCTGGAGGCTCCATCTCTTTTCACAGAGATCAAGGTGGTGAGCAAGCAGCAGAGCAAACCTGCCCCTAACAACAGCAGCATCCCACTTCTGATTCAGCAGCCCAATTCCCACCCATCTGAAGTGAAAGGGAAATGTTCTTTTATGTCAGCAGTGAACCCACCCCAGCCTCCACCTCGGGCAGGGGAGTGGGGAGGGTTTGGGAGTGGATTCCTGCAGGGACCTGTGAGAAGTAGCTCCTCACTTTTCACAGTTTAGGAAGGTTTATTAAACCTTGTCAAAAGTACAACAGAAGGTTGAATAAAGAAAAAAGATTATGGCGCTGGGAGCAAAAGATTTTCCCTGTCATGTGCTCAGCCCCCTCACCATCGAGGTTTTACCCTTTTTAACCCTTTAATCCCTCCCAAAGTTCTGTCCATCAACCCCTTCTTCTTCTGCAGTGGTGGAGATCTCTTCCTCAAATCCTGACTGGAGGTCAGGTGTCACCACAGTGACAAGGGGACCCTCCCAGATGTCCCAACCCAGCTGTGCCTTGAGAGCCACGTGAGGGGGTCCAACATAACTGTAAATCTATAAACTTCTCTCAACCTATATACATGATATTTGTCCATTAATTGTGAGAGTCAATCACATTACTCACCTATCACAGACCCCTTCCCAGCTCCTCCTTGCAGAGCTGATCCTTGAGAGCTGCCTGCTCCCAGGCAGGGCCTTTTGCTCTTTTGTACATTTAATTTTCTCTGCAGGGTGTGTGATGGACCAAGCAGGAGGTGTCAGAGACAGGGTTTAACTCTCACATCTCCAGGGAATCAATAAATTGTGTCTAAGACAGCAGTGACCAACACACCCCAAGAGATCACTGCCAGAAGAACTGCTCAGGTTTTCCAGCACAACACCTAAAAAGTGCATTTTCCTCCATTCCCTCCTGCCTCTCCCCCCCCTGTGGCTGAAGTGGGCAATTTTCTATATTTTACCACTTCACATGTTAATATTGTGAAGGATTTTTGCCAAGGTTTGAGCTGTTAGGAAGGCAAGAGCAGCTTTGCACAGCTGACAAAGGCGACAAACACGGGAAAAGCTCCAAGGAATCTTGGGTGGTTTTAATAACCAGATATTTCAATGTGAACATGGAATGGGCAGACTGCTACAGGAGTAGCTCATTCTTTTGGTGCTCCAGTTGGTTAATTCCCAATTAAATTCCTTCAGGACATGTTTGGAGCTCTAAGCACCGAGGCATTTGTAGAGTCAGAAATCTCAGTGCTGTTTTCTCAGGGCTGACAGGAGCACAGATTAAAACCCACTAAATTAGACTCTAAAAAAAATAAAAAATTAATGTCCAAGTTGTTCCCTCTCAGATACTTCATGTATCAGATATTCAGCATAAGGACACAGAAGTGAATCTTTGTTTTCAAATGTGCTTTTCCCAGGTGATTTTCCCCTACACCTCCCTGAAGGGAAGGACCCCTGAGTTTTGTTCAACCTTGACGTGGTTTGGGGCAGCAAGAATCCAACTCTGATTTTCTACAGTGTTGGTTCTCATATCAGTGAAAACTAAAGACAAAATTTCCTCTAAACTGCCTCGTAATGTAGCTCAGGACTGCCTTTAAATCATGTCCAAATATAAACTGCACAAAAATCAATGGTCAAAGGAACGTGTGTGAAACATTTCTGTCTTCTCAATAATGCACAGTGACCATTCCTGTGGGAACTGCTGAGAAAACCCTCATGTTGAGAAGAAATTAGAGGGAAGACATATTCCAAGATCAAACAGAATGAGGCAAAGTTTATTTGCAGCAGAAAGACAAATCCAGGGTACCACTTGCACGCCTGTGAATATCCCAAATACTCCCAGCTCTCCCCAAACCCTCCCATACCTCAGCCACCCCAAAAACATCCCCTGAGCCTGCCTGGGGCTCTTCCCCAATGCCCTGGAATTCCAGACAAAAATGGGCATCAGCAGAAGAGAGCTTTGATAAAATAGCCACCCTGGATATTGGAGATTGTGGGTGGCAACAAGAGGAGAGAAATGTACAAAGATTAGAGGGCACTGGGTGTGCTTTTAAGAACAAAACATCTGATTTCATCATCCCTGGGATGCAGAGGATGAATGGGATGTGAGCCTGGTTTGTATTCACCCAGTTCTCTGTAGGACCAGCCATGAATGCACTTCTTGCACCCAGGAATAGAAAAGGGGTTGGTGCTGTTGGTGTAATTTTACATTTATCAGCTGATAAATGAATTGAGGTTGGCAGGAATTGTGATTTGCATGTTTAGAGTAAGGTACAAGGCTGTCTGAGCTGTGATGACTGGGTGTGCATTTCATGAGAAACCATGCAAATAGCAATATTTTGCATTTTCCTTTCAGTTTCACCCAGAGCTCTTAAAGCACCTTCTAACTTCATATTCATAACACCCAATTTATGTACACCCTTCCTGAATTACTGAGAAATGACACCTCAGCCAGATCCTGCAAGCCAGTTCTCTGTACTACACCAAATTATGTTTTCTGTGTACAAACTAAATACACAAGGACTCTAATCTGCATTTAGATTTAACATTTATAACAAAGCACTACTACAGGCTACATATGTTAATTCTGCAACACAGAATTTGCATTGGAAATGTGCTTTCTAGTATGGATAATATGTGGGTTTCAGGCTACATCTGATTTTTCAAGTCACTGAGACAGTGACTCCATGAACCCAAGCCAGCAGTTGCACTATTTGGCCTCACCTTTATTATGGTCACACTATTTCTTTTCATGAAAAAAAAATAATTTATAAAGCATATAAATATTATCAGGCAGGAGGTAGAGCAGGGCAGTTATTGAAGCACTCCCCACTCCATTACACCTGTTCTGTTTCAGAACAGAGCATTTGTGAAAAAGTTCTAAATTCAGTTGACCTATTTCTCAGCTATTTCACATGGCTTTGGCTGCCTGGAAGTCAGCAGTGCTATTCCTGATTTATGGTAGTGCTGGAAGCCAGTTGATTTTGAGATCAGGGTAAACCAAAGTAGAAAATCACATTCAGTCAACTCAGTTTCTCCCATATATTTTGGAATAAAATAAATAGATTTTTATACCTTTCAGTCAATCTAAGTGTCGTGCATTATTCAGATGTAGAAATGATCTTACAGATTTGCATTTTATCTGCTAAGAAGATTTCACATTATGAGTTTTAGAAATATTCATGGCTGATGTCAAGACTTGCTAAACTTAACAGGCAGTGAAAGAACTGGGCTGAACCATAAGGGCAAAGTAAGGATAATTCCACAGCCAGTGTGGGATCATATAAAACTAATTTATAGACTCTGCAGAAACTCTGCCAGCTCCTCAAGGCACATTTAAACACCTTTCCTTAAGCAAATTGCCAGAATTCCTCTGAGCAAACAAAGATTTATATCAGATGTAAGAGATTGGGAGCTGGATACAAATCAGAGAAACTGAGGAAGGTATCAGTGAGGCCTAACACAGCATCACTGTGACATACCTACAGGAGAGAACATAATAGAAAAATCAGAGAAAAATAGGTCTGAAAGGATGCAAAGAGTGAATCTTGCTGCACCAGCCTGGCAAGTACCATGTTTACAGCAGACATGTTTATATTTTATATTTAATTATAAATATAAAAACATCAACTTCGTTTATTGTGTAAATATATAACACTTGTAATTTCCGATGTAAAATGCAAATTTACAAGTCAGTATCAATATTTATACTGTGAAATATAGAAATCTCCATTAAATAAATTAAATAAATTCAAAACACCTGTCTCCCAGGAAATCTTCCCCATCTTTCCCTTTGAAGGTTTATATAATATGAAACCATCAGCTTCTTTCCTGAAATATAAACCCAGTAGTTCTTAAATTGACTGAAGAAGTTGAGGAATAGGAATCACAGAATTATGGGATGGTTTGGGTGCTTAAAGAGCACCCAGTCAGTCCTTGGACACTCCTCTCCTGTCCGCCATCTTCCCCTCTCCTGCTTCATAATATAATATAATATAATATAATATAATATAATATAATATAATATAATATAATATAATATAATATAATATAATATAATATAATATAATATAATATAATATAATATAATATAATATAATATAATATAATATAATATAATATAATATAATATAACATAATCATCACCATCATCTAATTAACAATAATATTACTGAAAATATTATTCTGAATAATGAAAATTATTATGATGATAATAATTTAACTAAGATTAATAATATTAATAATGTAATTTAGTTCTATTAATTAATTATACTATTTAAATACTATTGTTAAATTATTATATTATATTATGTTATATTATTATCATTAAAATAGTGTTCGTTTCTTTGGCTCTAGCTCTCAATGAGAGATATATTTTTTATTTATTTTTAGTTTATTTAGTTAGTTAGTTTATTTAGTTTATTTAATTTTAGGGGGTTTTTGGGGAATTTGGGATTTTTTTTTTTTTTGGTACAAAAAGCAATCAGATTTTCTCCCAGGACACTTGAGAACAAGTATTTAGCAGCGTAATCTACTTAACCCGTGTTGGTGGAAAGGGCGCAGTTATCGACGGCTAAAATGCCCATTAGCAAGTTCCAGCGGTCAATGGCTCTGGGGAAGGCTGATAATGGCACCGGGAGCTCCGAGCCCAGCACAGCTCCCAGCACAGGCTCCAACCGCAAGAAACCAGGGCTAATTCACGGTGCACTCCCTATTTTTAGATGAATCGCTGAGCTCTTCCAGCCCTGGAGTCACAGCAAGCAGGAGCTCGCTTCTGTCCCCACACCTTGCCATGCTGGGATGGTTTCTACCAATTCTTACATTTATTTTTTTGGTGTGGCTTAACTGGCCATGATGCCAAATGGCCATTTTTCCAAAAGGACGAATTTTTCCTTTTATACATTCCAATACATAGATAAATATTTATTAGAAGAATAGTTTTTTATATATATATATTTGTGTATATATATATATATATATATATATATGTAATATATTTGTGTATATATGCATATTATATATACCTATTATATATTGTATATATTATTTAATATTATATATTGTATAATATATATTACATTTTATTATATTATGTTATGTTATATATATTATAGTTTTTATAAATATATTGGTATATATACATAATATATAATGCATAATACATAATATATAATATATATTATATTATATATACTATATTATATGTTATATGTTATATGTTATATGTTATATATTATATATTATATATTATATATTATATATTATATATTATATATTATATGTAATATGTAATATGTAATATATAATATGTAATGTGTAATGTGTAATATGCATTGTACATATAATATATTATATATTTATATATATACATATTATATATATAATATATATTATATATAAAATGAGCTGCACCATGGTTTTCTGCATTTTTACACTGATTAGGTCAAGTGGTTTCGAATGATCTGGCTACTGAAATCCTTGTTTTGTGGTGATTTCATCTCATGATGGCTACTTTAAGGGACATGATATGAGAAAATAAAAATTTGATCTATTGCAATATTAAAAATAATGGAAGGGAAATGTAAATTGTGGGGGATTACTGTATTAATATGCAGCCACAGCCTGTTAGCAGCCAGTTGCCATCACTGAACTGTGACATCTGAGCACAGAAATGACTCCAGCTCTGATCTGAAGGGCTTTGTTCACCTGTGCTGCAGATTAAGGCATCAGAGGGTGAGTGCTGCAGGGAAATGTGTGAGCTAAAACCCTGCAGAACCCATCATTCCTTCAGGAGCCTCATCTGGGATTTGTCCCACTGAAGGATGGCATGAGCTCTAGGGTTCTGTGAAAACTCCCGTGAAATAAACACCAGGATAATGCGACCAGGCTCCTGCAGGATCTGCAGCTCCAGCTTGCACTTTTACAGGTGTCAATATGGGGCTTGCACTGACCCTTTAATGTCCAGCCAGCATGAAACTGCCTTCCATGTGTGCAGTGTGAGAACAGGAAAGCAGCCACTCTAAAATAAAGGTTATTGACACGGTCCAAGAAGAATAAAGCTATCACTGATAATCCTCTGTTACTGTCATATTTTCTGAAAAATCTCTTTGCCTAGGATTCTTCTCCTGGGAAACTAAGAAGTTTCAAAGCAAAATGAAAATAATAATTATTTCGTTGCTTTTCTTGTGTTTGTTGTTTTAAAATGTAGCATAAAAATTGTTTCTCTAACATGTGAATTGTTTTTAATTAATGACCAATCACAGTCCAGCTGTCAGGCTGAAGAGTCAGTCATGAGTTTTTCATGAGTATCTTGTAAAGCCTTCTGTCTCTCTCTATTCTTTAGTACAGTTTTAGTCGAGCATTCTTTTATACAAGATAGTAATATAAAATAACAAATTAGCCTTCTAAGAACATGAAGTCAGATTCTCAATTCATCCTTCATCCTGAAAACCCAAAAAATACCACAGTCCTGTTCTGCTAAGGAAGCAAACAAAAGTGAATAGGAAAAATTACTCCTATTTTGTGGCAATATAGTTCTTGACCCTTGGTGTGTTTCTAAAAGGAAACTACAAGTGGTGTATAATTGGATGTAGATTTTTTAATATTCCAAACCCTGTAATTCTTTCTCAGGGAATTTATTTGTATTAATCCTTTTACCTTTCTGTTTAGAGATTAGGAGCAATGTTTCACTTTGTGCATACCTGGGTCCCAAGCAGAAAAGAAAAAAATGAACTGTTTTACTTGAATAGGTGTTAGAAAGAAATGCACAAAGGAGAAAATCTCATTTTCTTCATTTTCCACTCACCTAACTCCACAAACAGCCAAGCTCTGACATATCGTTCTATTTAAAAAAAAAGGCTAAGAAATGCATTCTACATTTATTAATTCTGATGAAAATTCATGTCAGTATTTCTCCTTGATGTTCCCTACTGATCCTATATCATTGCAACATAACAAATACAAATTATTCAGAAGCCTGTGCAGATCCTGAGCAGTAGGAATAAAGGAAGGGAATAAATAAACCTCCAGGAAAAAAAAATCAAGGTACAATTCCCATTAGACCCATTAATTACTGCAGCGCTTTTAAAACAACATCAATTCAAAGCAATATACTGATGTCAGAGTAGAAGTATTTGTTCTGAGATAAATATCACACAATATCAGGTAAATCTGCTACCTATGACTGATTTATTGTGTTAATTCCAGATTAAATCTCTGATTTACAGCACTGCTGAGAGCACCAGTTCCTTCCTGCTGGTGATGGAAGCTGGATAACCTGCTCCAGGGCTGGGATGCTGAGTTGGAAAAGGCACAAAGCAACCTGAAAAAATAAGTTGCACCCACAGATTAAAGGAAAATGACCTGTTGTTGTTGTTGCCATATTGTGGATTCAGTACAAGCAACAATGTGCCTTCCTAATTCCATCCATTTTCTCCAGTAATTCCAAGTGGATGCAAGCTTTTCTCTGAGTCATAAGTGATTTTAGGAAAGAGACATGGGAGCAGATGAGGGGGAGAAGCAGAAACCTTTTAAAGCAGGGAGAAAAATAAGTCTTTCAAGAAATTCCAGAGGAACATTTGATGTTTGATATCTACACCATGCAGCAGGTCATGATGCTCTCAGAAGTTAAAATCTCTGATAGCAAGGAGCATGCTTCAGAAAGGGATGTTTCTAGGGAAAAAGAATTGCCAATTCTGTCCTCTTTTGTACATCTCAGAGGGACTTTATTCACTCAACAGCTTCTCCCTGATATTCCTATAAATTCTCTTTTCAGCTGGGACCTCTGTGTAGTGCTGTGGGGATGGCAGAAGTGTGGCCTGACCTCAAAGAACCCTTTCTCTGCTCGGGTTTGTTGGAGAAAACAGCTTTTTCCACAACCTGCCACCTCCCCTGAGGGACAGAGGGACAGCAGTAGCATTAGGACAATTAATTAGCTGATAGCTGATCTCCCATCCCACCTTTCCAGGCAGCCAGGCAAATGTTGTACAAAGTCCTTAATTAAAATAACTTGAGTTGGTCATGAAAATGTGACATTCCTTTCCATTAAGAGTGTCTTGAACACAACGAAAAGAGGGGTTGAGACTTTTATGATGGGGAGGGTACAACATAAGGTCCTCTGGTGCACTTTAAGCTGGCCTAATTTGTGCCTCAGGTGCAAAAGGACCACACTTCACATTTTAGACTGGTTTTTTCCCTTCCATTTTTTTTTAAATAAGCCACTTGCTTTTAGTGGTGATATTTATTGTTGCCACTGCAGCATTAAGCAGCAGAGCAGCCACTGGGGTGATATTTCACTGAGCAGCTAAGGCAAGAAAAGCTGCAAAACCAGCCAGAGCCATGAGTGCACAACTCCTCCTGCTGCAGGTACCTGTGAAAATGGAGGATTGTCTGAATCTCCCAGCATTTCCTTTGACAAATGCCTTCAAAAGCAGAGAGTTCACTGGTTTGAATTTCAGGATATGCAGAGCTAACTTCCAGCTCTGTGTTCAGAGTGAGTTAGCTGATATCATTTAATTTCATCTCCATCTGCCTCCTGAGCAGATCTTGGCGTGTGTTCCCGAGTCCCCATCTGTGTCTGTGGGCTGGGTCAAATGATTGTACTCACAGACGTCATCTGGGATCCTTCTGCTGTGGGGCATTCATGAAAACCAGCAATTCATTGGCAAATGGCTCTTTAGTCATTCTGTACTCTTCCCACACTGTGCTTGTCAGCCACAGGATCCTCCTGAACCTTTGTGCCCAGCTGGGCTCTGGAGCTGTTTGTGCAAGGCCAGATCTCAGAATGGTGGAAGTCAGGCCAGCAGGGTCTCAGTGGCCATAAAATGTATTCACAGCTTTAGATCTGATGGAAAACACTCAGTTTGAAAGTCTGAGAGTCCCAGAATTTGTCCAGGGTACTGCATATGGAAGGCAGAGTACTGACAGCACAGGTTGTGGGTGCCTGCTAGTGAGGGCTTCCAAATTCCAAGGAATGCCAAGGCCTTTAAAGGATGCTGTGGAGTAGGACAAATTGGAAGAAAGGCTTTGGGGTTAGGAAGAACCCAGCTGCTGGAATATGCAGTTACAGTGCAAATAGCAGTGATCTCCTGAAACGTGATGCTCCAGATTCAAGAGGTTTGGCTGGGACCTCACAAATTGCCCCTGAAGGCTTCTCACAGCCCTGATGACACTGGGACCTCCAAGAAAGTCTTTGAGATGATTTTAATTAAAGAAACTTCCCTTTCTGCATGGAAAAGTGAGCACTGCAGCAAATTCTTGTCTTCGAGGCCTGTAGCATAAATTAACTTGAAAACAAAAAAAGCTGCTGCAAAGTTTTCTGCTGCCAAAGCTTTCAGCCTTGCACCCCTTTTGTCTGTGTAATAGTAACTACTGAGCAAAAATTTTTTCATTCTTAGAATGAGCATGGTCACCCTAATCTTTGACAGAAAAACACCAAAAATGTCACTTTACCTTGATGAAATTAAGAGAAATAAAGATAAGGTGATAAATATTTCCCTCCACTCATAATAATCAAAGTTTATAGCTTTGAAAGAAAACCTTGCATCCTCCTCATCAACCCCTTACGCTGAGCAATGCCTGGGATGTTTTTTTGCAGCATTTCCTTGGTGGTTTTTCTGTCTCTCTGCTGCCAAGTGGCACAAGCCAAGGCAGGGCAGCAGCAGGGTTTAACCCCAGCACTGCCACTCCCTGAGAACTCTCCTGCTTTGACCCAAGGGCTCAACAAAAAAGTCCAGCCAGAAATTCACAGAATTCACATAATCACAGGGTTGGAAGAGGCCTTCAAGATCATTGAGTCCAGCCCAGCCCCAACACCTCAACTAAACCCTGGCCCCCAGTGCCACATCCAGGCTTTGTTAAACACCCCCAGGGATGGGGACTCCACCACATCCATGGGCAGCCATTCCAGAACTTTATCACCCTTGCTGGAAAAAACTTCTTCCTAATATCCAACCTACATCTCCTTTGGTGCAAATCTGCATCCACAGGCAGTGACCCATCCCCTGCCTTCCTGCTGCATGTTTGGCATGCTCAGCAATGCAGAGCTCAGCTGCAGGGTCTGTGCTGCTGCTGCTGCTGCATCCTCTCCCTGCTGGCAGTGGATGCTCTGGAGCACCCGGGCTTGCCTGGCACCAATTTCCTCCCTGCATCCCTCCACACACGGAAATATCTCCTCCTAGCAAGCCCTGCAAAGCTTTTCTTGGTAGCCACGCACAGTGCTGGCTCTGGGAGAGCAGTTTTCCCTCTCTCCACCTCCCTCTCTTCTCCCCTGGTTTTCCCTGACACTTTTTTCGGAACACTGACTTTCCCCCTGCAGGCAAAACAGCCGCTGCTATTTTTCTCTCGATTATCAAGGATCACCTCAAGTGAAACTTTGAGGCATTTTAAGAACAAGAGCATTTATCTGTGTTATTTATATAAACCTCCTCAATTAACCCCTGGATTTCTGTTTGGATTAAAAATTGGATTGCCAAGAGGGTGAGGGTGCCCTCATCTCGCTCCCACATCCTCCCTCAGATTTGTAGCTCAAAGATGTTGCTTAGTCATGTTTGAATTACATGGTGGGGGATTACTACAAAAAAAGGGTTATTTTCAGGAGGGATAAGGCACCCTTTGAATATTGAATACTGAGTTAGAATAACGACACATTTCAATTCATAAATGCCTGATTACAACTAAAATATGTAAGTAGTCTGTAATTACCAACTTTATGGGTGTGCTTTCCTAAACACTTCTGGAGAAAGTGAGACCCTATAGTGTGAACTCTTAATTCTTGTAAACCACATCATCCTGGGCCTCTGCAGATGTGGAATCTGCCCTAACAAATTTTAGTGTGCTGTTCCTTTTCCTTCCTGATGTTCTGAAAGCAGCCCCTGCATTCCCATGGGACTGCAAGCTGCTTCTTAAAAACCTTGTAATAAGCAAAGCACACTTCACATTTAAGTTTTCTCTCAACAAGTACCAGATCAGTAAAAATTATTACAATCTCAGCATCAAACTTGCCTTGTCAAGATGTTCTTTCAATACAACCTAAATATTCCAACCCACCTAGGATCAATTCTTCTTCTATAGCCAGGCAGGCTGTTAAGGAAAAAAACATACAATTGTAGATCAATATAACAATTTTTTGTTAATTTTACAAATATTTATAACTAAAAAATAAAAAATAAAAATATTATTAATAAAAATAATTATTTCTTCTACAGACCCACAGAATCATTGGATTGGTTGGAAAAGACCCCCAGGGTCATCAAGTCCAACCTTTGGACATGGAATATCCAACCCCTCTGAGGGGTTCTGCCTCAAGAGCCACCCACCAGTAGAACCAAGCCCTGAGATAAAGGGAGATTAAAACACTTCTGGTCTGTTCTGTTGTGGCCAAACAGATTTGATTTGGCTGATCCATTCCTGTAAACACTACAAATGTGATGGGCCTGTGAAACCACTCCATCTTCCACCAGCACAATGAGAATAAATTAGGACAAATTACAACAGCATTAAACAACAGAAACGCAGCAGACTTCACAGTAATGTCTTCTGGAAAATATTTTTTAATCTGGGGATTCAATTAAATGAGATCCTCTCTACATGTGCTTATCAGAACAGGCCAAATTCATTTCGTGCAGCAAAATTCAGTGAGCAATTTTGGTCCAGAACCTCCTGCTCAGTGCTACAACATAAAGATGTCATTTAAACTGAGGCAGAAAATTAATTAGAGCCACCCTAACAATTTTGCATCTTTAATTTGGATGGGAGTTCTTTGCAGAACATCTGTGCTCCCCTCCCAGCTAATTGCAAGCACGGAGGGAAAAGCCACAAGCAGGATGTTTGATGCCTCCTCCCAGAGACCTATTTACACTCACTAATGCAAACACAGCTTGCTGCAAAACTTGCCAGCACTCTGGGCTCCTTGCACCATCTGATTTCTGCTTCCTGGCCAGTGGAAAAACGCTGGGATTGAAACTGCCACTCAAGTAGGTATTAAAGCTCTGGATGCCTCATCGAGTAAATTGGATTGTTGTGACTCAAACTGACAAACTGGTTAAGGCTTCTGCCCTTCCCTGAGCTCAAGAATTACAGATTTGGAAAGAGCTGGCTGTGTGAGGGAAGGCTGGAATGTCTGTCTCAATTTTCCCAAGCTCTCAATGGTTTTGAAGCCTGCAATTATCCTTTTGGTGTTAGGGAGAGTTCAGTTCTGTGCTGGGCCGCTGCTCTTCCCTGGTCCAGGTGGTCAGGAAAGATCAATTCCAATGGAGCTTTGAGCCCTGCTGAGGGCTCAGGATGTGCTGCCTGCTGTAGGAGCTTGCAGAAATTATTTTACATCAAATCCTCTGCCTCAGAGTAAATGTCAGCAAGGCAGGGGGCTTTTTCCTTTTCTGTGTGGGTTTAAACTACTCTGCATTGTTTACTAGACCTTGAAAAGTCTTCTAAGATGTAAAAAAATAAACATTCCTTGCTTTTTGATAAAAAGGAGGAAGGGCACATAAGTGCAGTGAACTTTGCAAGCTTTGGAGTGGTGTCTTCTCACAGAGAAGAGAAAACCATCATTGTGGACTTTTAACTTCAGTGGTGTGAATGAACTGCCAGATGTGCATGGCAGTGATGTTACCAAGCAGGAAATAATGCCAAGGAAGGGGGAAAAGCTGAGTTTAAGTGAGTTCAAGGAAGGGACAGACCTCATCCAGAGCTGCTGCTTGGGCTCATTCTCTGTTTAAGCTGCTCCCCTCTGCCTTGTGGGTTCCTGGCATTTCTGGGCAAGGTTTATCCATCACTGCAAAGAGGGGCATCACCTCATTGCTCACTGGCAGGTTTTTTCTGATCCTTCTGCAAAAAAAACTACTCAGTAAAATACCTGAGGAGTTCTTAAAAGCACAGTTTTATGTGGGGAAAATACCAGAATATTAGGCAAGAGGAAAATCAGGCAAAACAAAGGAATGATTTCCTCAGCACCACAACCTACAAAAGTCTGTGTTTAATTCTGTCAGTTATGTTTTAATGCTGTTTTAATTCTGTGTTGGACCCACAGAAAAGTCAGGGATTTGAGCTCCTCTGGGGGTTTCCTTTAAGGGCAGAGTGATGGATGGAGCCCTTCTCCTCTGATAGCTCCGTTAAAAACCAAGGTGGTCAATGCTGAGCACACATCATGATTTCATTGTTATGGGAGCTGTGAAATGAAACCTGAGCCCAGACAGCCTCATATTACAGGCTGGAGTGATAATAAAGATTATCTGTAATAGTGTTTTGTGATAATACAACCTTATTAAAAACTACCTCATAAATAAAGCACAAAATACAGAAAAGTCAGGTTAATTTATATTTATTTATGCCTGGAGCTAAATGCCTGTGAAATGCCAGTAGCCCATTTCCCTGCAGCAATCTGTGTCCATAGATCCCTGCAGGGTGGTTGAATTGGGGTTAAAAAGTGGGATTTTGAGGCTGCACATCCCTGGAAAGGACAGATCTGGCTCAGCTCAGTTATCCCAGCTCTGGGATAAGGTGCCTTCAGTCTGTGGGGAATGGGAATGTTAATCCTGGGAGCAACCTCTCAATATTGATAATGCTGCATTTGCCAGCACCCCGCTGCTTGTTTTCATTTTGCTGTTATCCCCCAACCTTGTGCCATCCATCAGCACAAACTGCCTCAGGGGAAAACAGAGGAATAGCAGTGAGAAATTACTCTCAAAATTAAGCAGAAAAGGGGGGGAGGAAAAGTGTGTTTGAAAAGAAAAGACTTTAACTTTCCTTTGCAATAATTAGAATTTGTTCTTGCAGTGCCGTGTTCCTCCGCAGTTACTTCTCTGACCTTCCATCAGAGTGTGGGTGAGAAGGAGGATTATGAAAATGAGATGAGCTTAATTAAAACTGCTTAATTTATCTCTTTTTTTTTAAAGAGCAAAACAGCTACCCTGATTGAAAAATTTAAATATCTTGCAGGCTGTTTTCCTATTCTATTAAAATAAAATACAGTTCTAGAAATCTTCATTTTATATATTGTTCTAGAAACCTTCATTTTTTACTTTATTAGCCTTTATTTTAAAGCTTTTGCTTTCTTTGTGTGAATTTCTGTGGTCACCCATCGCAGAAAGAAAAAGCAATCCAAACTGTGAAACAGAAATCATTATTAATAAAGCAACTTCATTGAGCACTGAGATAATAAATATGTGTAATGTATGTAGTAAATGTATGTAGTAAATAGGTGCAATGTATGTAGTAAATGTTCAGAAATAACATGTCCCAAAACCAAGTAAATTTTCCCTTTTGGAGGGTCTCATCCAGTGGGGTTTAAAGAGAAATGTATTTTATTGAAGTAGAGCTGTTTTAGTGGGGAGTGTCAGTGTAGATCCAGAATTATTCTGCTAAATCATGAGCATTATTTGAATGTCACCACTGACGTGAGATGAGGGTGAAGGTGATGATTAATGCCATGACTAAATTAAAATATTTATTATTGTAATTTGGTATTATTAGCAAATCCGAAGAAAAATAAACTATACCAAAAATACTCAGCTACATTTGTGTTCATCAGTGCTCATGGGGTTTTTTTTTGGCTTTTATGGGAATTCTTCAGAAACCAGAACCAGCTATCACCAGCAATCACCAATTTTCCTGCAGCTCATCTGGTGAATGTCACCTAATTAAAAAGAAGCAAATAAATTAAAATCTTAATGTCACTTGGTACAACAAGAATCACAAGGTGAAAATTGCATTTGTGGCAGAACCAGGTGCCTGTTGGTGTTCCCAGAGGATTCTGCAATCCTTCCTCAGCCAGGTAATCCCAGAAAAACCAGGAGATTGTTTCCATGAACATTACTCACGTGAGCAACAGCTTGGGAGCATTCAGTGCTGCACGTGAAATAAACCCCTGCAAAAAAGTGACTTTGCTGCCACCCTGATTACTATTTCTAGGTGTATGTTATTGTATTGCTGCTTCTTTTTTTCATTTTAATTACACTTGATTAGCAAAACTGCAGCACAGCAGGAAACAGGCAGGAGCAGATTTGCTGAACCCTTGCACACTCCTGCTCATGATTGCAAAGCTCTGAAAAGATTTGAAGGTCACACTATGCCTCTAATAACCATTTCTTTTCTCAGATGGTAAAAAATTTTGGAAGGTGCAGCCCTGTTAGTTGTGGATTCATTATGAAACAAGCTTTGAGGCAAAATTTACTTCCATCACTGACTTAATTAGAAATGCTGGGGACGTTAGAGATGTGTCTGTTTGGGGGTTGTGTTTTCAAAACCTCCTGCAGCTCTCAGCAGCAGCTCAGGCTGCTGCTCCAATTTAATCACCCAAGGTGTTCTGCAGCCTTTAACCCCGGCCTCAGGACTATACATTCCTCAAATTAGGGATCCTGGAGTAGAGAAATCCAGAGGATGGGAAAAAGGAGCCCCAGGACAGTTGTGGGAGCTGGGTTGTGTGCAGTGAGCAGGTAACAAATATCCGTGTTCAGGGATATATATATCCCTACATTTACACACCAGGAATATTTATATTCCATATTTATATCCCATATTTATATCCCTGTTTACAGATATTTAGGCTCTTCTGCCTGAAGACCTTAATCAGCTCCATCCCTCTCTGCCACCCTTTTATCCAAGTGGACAGTGAATCAATCCCAGGTAATTAAGTGGCATTTTGGGAGAAAAACTCACAGATTTTTGCCTTAAGTCAGCACAGTTATATCACGGAGCTGAGGGGAGAAACAGGATCTTTTCTCTCCTTTCCTCAGATCATGTAGAAATAGGTTTGATAGTCCTGAGGGGAATAAGGCTGCCCTGTACCAGAGCAGGGTTTTGACAGAATATTTTTACAATTACATTAGATTCAACTCAATGAGAACAGGATCCTGCAAGGTGCCATCTCAGTGGGTGCCCTGGAGCTGACAGGTACAAGCCATGGCAGAAATAAAATTTCTGTGTTTATTACCCGCAAACGTTAAAGGACTGTGGGATCCCAGACATACACCTCTATGTTTTGTATGGAGTATTGCAGACAGAAAAGACAGAAATTTGTCATCCATTCTTCTCCAGGAAAGGTGAGCTGATTTCCACAATTCTCCAAAGTCTCCCCTGAGGAGTTTTGATTTATTTATCAATTATTAGAAATGAAGAGGATGGGATGTGGCACTAGAACATCCAAACACAGCAAAATTTTTGCATATAGTGCATGTTTACATCAGGTAGCTGCAGAATCTAATGAAAAAGCTGTGCTTGTTTGTCACTTTTGAAACTCTGATGATGCTTTTTTCTTATCCTGACAAAGTTTTCTTGGTTTGGTTTCAGGGATTCAAAAGCAAAGCTGCTGAATCTCACATTTCTTGGATGACTTGGAATCCCAGTGTAGGAGTGATCAACACACAGTTTCACTACTCTGATTTTGCTCTTTAACACTGCTTTTTTTAGGCAGAATTGTATGTAATTGGCTGCACTGGACAATATTGAATATTGGTGGCTGCTCAAACCCACTCAGGCTGCTCAAATTAGGAAATTTGGAGGCACTTCTGTTCCCACTCACTGCAGTTTTAAATCCTCCTGACTGCAAGGCTGATGGAAGAAGAAAGGCCAACTTCAATTCTTCAAACTCCAATCCAGATCAGCTTTTCTGACTGCATTTCCCTTGTGGAAAGAACAAAAAGCCTGAGCTGAAACACAACCACCAAGCAGGGAGGTTAGTGCAGGTCTCATGTCTCCAGCTAATCTCTCATGAAATGTGAATGAGATTTTTCAGTCGAGTTTTAAGGGCTGCAACACACACAGGACAGTAAACAAGAGTAGTAAAAACCATAGTGGTAATAGGAAATAGTTTATTAAAACAAAAGAATGTTTTCCCTCCTTTTTCACATTTGAAAATTTGCTTGTATTTTAAGTAGTTTCTTCCTGCTAATATTGCAGAGACAAAAGAATGGCAGTTTTAGATTTCCATAAGCTCATCCATTCAAAAGCTCTTTTATTCATTATTTAAGCAATACATTTGTGTAGAAGCCAGCTCACTCAAATTGCTTTCTTCTCATATCTTTTGTAACTTCTCTGCAGGAGAACCTTTCTTTCCTTTGTGCACATTCCTCAAGTTTCTTGCACAGAAAGTCAGCCCTTATTTAGTGCAAACAGGAAAAATTGTGGCCTTTTTTCTTAATAGTTAATGGGTACAGTTAGAGTTGACACAATCACATCTGTGGGATAAATAGCAATCTTGATATCTAATCTGGTAATTTTTTTTAGAGCATCCCAGCAACTGGAAGACTTAAAAACAGTGATGTGGACATTGGTGAACTCTTCTGAAGCACGAGGAGAAACGTGGGAGGGAGCAGGGAAGCACTTGGCTGAAATCCTGATGTGATCAGGCCAGACGTACACTGCAGCCCGAGGGACAGCAGGGGCTGATCCCAGGGGAAATGACAAATAAAAGACAAAGCAAGGACAAGAAATGTGAAAATGAAGGCAACTTGCTCAGGATTGATACCGGTTAAGGGTGGTGGGATGGAAGAGAAGCAAAGCAGCAATGATCCAAAACACTGAAAGGAGTTGGAGGAAGGGGCAGGGGATGATGCCCAGGAGGTTTCACCTGAACATGAGTGTAGCCATGATGTTTCCTGAAAAATCCTTTCCTTAGGATTTTTTCTCCTGAGAAGCCGAGAGGCCTCAGAAACGAAATGCAAACAATGGTTATCTGCTGCTGTGGAATGGAACAGGTGCACCTGGGATTGGTCTCATGTGGTTGTTTCTAATTAATGGTCAATCACAGTCCAGCTGTCTCAGAGTGTCCAGACAGTCACAAGATTTTATTATCATTCTTTCCTATTCCTTTCAAGCCTTCTGATGAAATCCTTTCTTCTATTCTTTTAGTATAGTTGTAGTATATAATTTTCTTTTAATATAATATATATCATAAAATAATAAATCAGCCTTCTGAAACATGGAGTCAGGATTCTCATCTCTTCCCATGTCGACGCTGCCTGCAAACTTCCACACATGAGGAACATTATTATGTGTCCCTGCATCCAAACAAGAAGATTTCATTAAAAATGGACTTTTCTCTTAGCAGAAAAAGTAGCATGAGAACAACAAATCTCTCTGGGAGACAGAACAGTGTCTGCTCCTTAGCACTGGATCAGCTTCAGCTGAAAATACAGCCCCCAAAACCACCTGAACACCTTCCTGGGGATGCAGACAGGTGGAGGCAAGGGCCAGGGGGATTCCTGGTGAACTTATGGACCCTGCTCTGGCAAGGTGTTCCATTTTGCTCCCATTTATCTGTTTGTGGAATAGGGGTGATTCTCTTGCCTCATCCCTGACCTCCCTGTTGCTGTAAGTTGTTGAGGATGGAGCTGTGCTACCTCTGGTTTAGATAATTCTTTGCTCCCCATTTTCTTGGGCACAATCAGATTTTCTGAGGGGAGGTCACCCTGCTGTCCCCTCCCAGGAGCAGCACTGGTACAGCTCATACCTGCAAACCCCATTCCATTCTCCTCCATTTGGACCTGGGCCCACTCCATGGAAAGCCTTGTGTATAATCACATTATTCCCATTATAAAACATCCACTGACTGATAACCCCTCACAACCCTGGCCAAACCTTCCTCACAAAACAAACCTTTTCTTACAAAAAAAAACCCCACTTTGAGCTGACAAGTCACATACTTGGGTTTGGTTGTGGATGTTGCCTTTGTTTCTCTTTCCATCTTTTCTCCTCATGGAAATGTGTAACAAGGGGATAAATCCTGGCTTAGGGCTGTCCCAAGCTGCACAAGGCAGGAGGCAAAGGCAGACCTGATATCCCAAATTCCCAGAGTATTTCCAGACAAAGGCAGACCTGATACCCCAAATTTCCACAGTATTCTCAGTCAAAGGCAGACCTGATATCCCAAATTCCCAGAGTATTTCCAGACAAAGGCAGACCTGATACCCCAAATTTCCACAGTATTCTCAGTCAAAGGCAGACCTGATATCCCAAATTCCCAGAGTATTTCCAGACAAAGGCAGACCTGATACCCCAAATTTCCAGAGCTCAGGACTAAAATAGCCTTGTCTGTCTGCCTCTGTCTGCGTGGTCAGTGGCTGCTCCTCTCCCACAGATCCAGAGGATGCTTTTTGCCTCCTGCAGTCGTGGCTGTGTGTGGGAGTTGTGATCTATTTTCCTGCATTCACTTTGGGTTTTTCATTTCAGTCTCCTTTCATTACTCTCCCCTCAATCTTTCAGACCAAATAGGGTTCCAATTAATGATGAACTGTCAGTGACAAATCACTGCCTTTTGTTTCCAGCAATGCCTCTCTTTGTTAGCTTCACTTTGCAAAAGCAACTAAATCAATGGAAAGTAAATATATTTATTTAGCCTCTTTTTTTCAGGGGGGGGATTTTGAAAAGAAAAGAATTTATTGCTTCTTAAAGGAAGCTTCATTCTCTCTCTTGTAACTCCATATCTGGAAGACACTTCTCCCAGCCTGGCTACTTTCTGCCATCTTAAAAAAGATTTGAGATCCCAGGGGTTCAGCTTGAGTGAATCTAAGCACTGCGTTATAAGGATGAGCTCTCTTGACCAAAGTAAAAGACATAACAACAGTGCCAGGGAAGTGATATCTATATTGAAAAGAAAAATATGTATAAAATTGTAAAAAAAGTAGAAATGCTGCCACCAAAGACCAGAGAAATGGAGGCCATCATCATAGTTGGATTTTCAGTTCCTGAAGCATTTTCCTGTGATGGGCCTCCAAGGATATCCATTATCCAATAACACTTTATAAAATCTCTTCCTGAGAAATGCAGGCTGTGTCAGGAGAAAAATAAGGTCCAGAAGAAAAACTAATGCCCTAAATCATGTGAAAAGCTAGAAGCTGGGGAGGAAACAATTCAATGCCATTAACTTTTATCACACCCTAAGCTGAACAAAACAATCCTTTGAGTTTATAAATAATGTTCAACCTGCTTCACTGTATTTCCCAGCGCTAATAAATACAGTGGCATTGGAGGAAATAAATGGGAGTTCCAAACTGAGATCACCTTCTTCCTAATCCTGAGAGCAGCACAATATTAAGCCTTTAGGAAAAATTAGTTATGAAAAGGAAACTACTCATTAAAAACTTTAGGGGTGAAAAAAAGGGAAGGGATAAAAAAAAAAAAAAAGGAGCAATAAATTGTGTCCATATGTATTGCTTGGAAATAAAATGCCAACAATATTCTGGAGTGAGACTGTTGACAATTTATCTTTTGCTTTCTAACCAGTAGCTATGAAAAATTCTCAGTGGTACTGACAGAGCCAGGCCAGCAGGCACCAAAGAGGAGCTGCCAGCAGCTCACATTGGCAACTTCATCTTTGTGCAAATTGTGATATCCTGCTGCACCCCATGCTGGGATATTGGAGCTTCTTCCACGCCTTTTGCTAGGAAATAAATATTATTTTAGCTCCCATTGACATGTGAGAGTGCTTGTGGAGACCCTGAAGTCCCTTGGATGAGCTCCTAATTTTGCATTTCAAGTGCTAAAGTGTCATTGACCCAGAAACAGATTCATTCAATAAAAATATTAATGAGGAGAGAAGAGGAGAGGAAAGGAGAGGAGAGGAGAGGAGAGGAGAGGAGAGGAGAGGAGAGGAGAGGAGAGGAGAGGAGAGGAGAGGAGAGGAGAGGAGAGGAGAGGAGAGGAGAGGAGAGGAGAGGAGAGGAGAGGAGAGGAGAGGAGAGGAGAGGAGAGGAGAGGAGAGGAGAGGAGAGGAGAGGAGAGGAGAGGAGAGGAGAGGAGAGGAGAGGAGAGGAGAGGAGAGGAGAGGAGAGGAGAGGAGAGGAGAGGACACACATGAAGCTCCTGTCTGAGGCACATGAAGTTTCTCTCTGAGTATAAAATGTTGATGGCTCAAAGTCAGAGATCTGAGAAAAATAAAAGAGATTTATTCCCGCAGTAAGTGCAGCACTTTTGTGTTCCCTAAACCTAATGTATCAAAATTGAGCCTTCCCATCAAAGGTGGCTATTCCCTAAAGTACCCCAGAGCAGATATTCAGGAGACAATGCTGTGCTGATTTGAGCTGAAAACTCGCCAAATGAAACCTGTTCTTACACACAGGAGATAATCTGCAAGAAGGGAGCCTGCAGGAGGTGCTAAAGAAATTCCTATTTGTGCATTTGGTGGTGCATTATTCTTGTCTGGACACTGGCACAGTGATTTATGGCATTCTTTTGTCACAGAGGGATGAAATCTCTGACAGCACTGCAGACTGAACTGAATTGTCATCTCCTTACAACACTTACTGTAGTACAACCACTTAAACATTGACAAATACATGGAGAATCAGTGTGCATGACTGCACTCTGGAGCAGCTGAAAGTCTGAGCTGAGTGCACTGGCTTTGATACAGAGAAAGACAGGTATTATGAAAACCATCCCAAATATATGGGAAACTAACACTTTAAATCCTTTAGATTTAAATACCTCATGTAACTTCACTTAGAAAATAAATATATTGTCCTACAGATAATTTTAATCTTAACTTGTACATTTTCAGAAGAAACACTTAGTTGTACTGATGTGTTTACTTGTATATGAATTTTTAAATATGTTCAAACAATCAGAACCAGCCACTCAGTGAGGGACAGCAAAAATTCATCAACTTCCCACAGTTCTACAACTCCTAGTGCCTGAGCTGTGTTATTCTTCTAAATAAATATCTCAAGAATGCATCATGAGCTCCAATGTGTTTGCATAGAGTTAAAGTAGTTGCAGTTAGCAAACATATTTATTGGTTTGTTGCTATTTTTTGGTAAATTCACCTTAGGAGGAGAAAAGGTCAGATTTAATAGAGAATTATTCCCTATAAGGGTTGAAGACAGATCTTTAACGATGCTCTGCACCAAAGTTATTTTTTGTGTGCAAAATTAGAGAGTTAAGAGACTCTGAGATCTCTCATTCACCTCTTAGTCACCTCTCCTGAGATGTGTATTGAATAACAATGAAATAAAAGTCATTGTGCTCAGTATTTTTTTTAGCCACTGACTTGAGCTTGGAAGATCTGGGTAATAGCAGCAGAAATATTCACAGCTGACTAACTGACAAGGGGCTATTTATGGAGCAACCTCTGAAGGTTTTCATACCTCCAAAGTTCAGAAGGTAAAAGGCCCAAAGTTCCTTGTGTGTCTCTGTCTTTGAGGGTCTCCAACACTGAAGCAGATCCTGCTCTTGCACAGGGGATTTTGTTTTCCCATTCCTGCAGGAGCCTTGCAAAAGGAAGAGTTTGGGAGGCAAATGAAGTTTGGTTTCTGATGGGGCCTGTGGGAAATGGATTTATAGAAAATTCTTACACTTTGATAGAAGGTTTATATACTATATGCTATATATAGTGTGTATTTGTATGTAAACTTTGAGGTAAGAAATGTTGACTTAAAAATGTTATGGACGAGGATAGACATTGTTGAGAGAGAAATTGAATTAGAAATAAGTTTTAAACGATGGTTTTGTTGAATAAGACTAGATACTTTGGAGAAATAGAATTATGAAAGATGTATTTTAGTAGGACTTATGAGGGGTAGTTTCAGATGATTGGTTTTAAGGTATTTATAGTATGGTATAGTAAAAAGCTGATAGGTTAAGAAATGTTTTTAGTGGTTTGTAATTAGGAAATAGTGGGGGTTTGATTATTTCTGATTTAGAGATGGAGCAACTGAGAGATGGTTTAAAACTGGTTTCTGATGGGGCCTGGCAAACAAATCCCTGGGTGAGCTGCCTGCACAAGGCTGGGGCTCTGCAGACACATCCATGGGTGGGGAAGAGAACAGATTGGGACAAAGGTTTCCAGACAAAAACCTCCCTCACCTTGTATTCTACAGACTGGAGAGAACCCAGAGGAGGCCACCAGGTTGGTTCAGGGGATGAAGTTCCTCTCCTGTGAGGAAAGGCTGGGAGGATTGGGATTGCTCAACCTGGAGAAGCTTTGGGGTGGCCAAATTTTGGCCTTTTAGTGCCTGAAGGGACCCCACAGGGTGGAGAGAGGAGAGGAAATAAGGCCTGGAGTGGCAAAGCGAGGGGAAATGGCTTCCCACTGACAGAAGGCAGGGTTAGATGGGATAATAGGAATAAAAATGTTCCTTGGCAGGGTGGGCAGGCCCTGGCACAGGTGCCCAGAGCAGCTGTGGCTGCCCCTGGATCCCTGGAAATGCCCAAGGCCAGGCTGGACAGGGCTTGGAGCACCCTGGGATAGGGGAAAGTGTCCCTGCCATGGCAGGGGATGGTTTAAGGTCCCATCCAAGCCAAACCATTCTGTGATTCCATGTCATGGGAAAGTTTTAGACAAACCATTTTCCTTTGTGACTTGCACAGGCCCTGGGACAGAGCAGTGACGTTTTGGCATCTTTTCAGTGTTCTTCTAAAAATCACAGCTTGATGAGCTGGTCTTGGTTGGTCCAGTCCCACAGAATTTCCTCCTGCCTAAAGAAACCACCCACATCCCACAGAGCCCCGAGAGTGCCCAGACAACACCCCCAGTCAGTGGTGCTTGGAGGAAGTTTGTCCTCCAGAAATAAACCCCCTTCCCTTTTCTTGCTTCTCAAGGAGCTGCAGCTGAACTGAGTACGAACTTCTCCTCCTCTTTGCTGCTGCAAGGTGTGAGCAGCTGAAAACTGTGCAGGTTCTATATTTAGAGGCAGGCATCTTGCAGGGACTGGCTGTCAAAGAGCTGCAAGCACCTGCCCTTCCCTTCCCCTCTGTCTCTGTCTGCAAGAGGGCACTGGGCACGTTTGCCACTCCAGACTGCTCAGGCTGTCGTGGCCTTTCCACATGAATGGCAGCAGGAGATTTCACAGCTTACAAAAATGTGAAACCTCAGGCCCAGGAGATGCTCAGGGTGGGGGCGAGGAGCTGCTGGCACCGAGGCAGTGGAAAGCTTCACAACTTTCACAGAATTTCTTCAACGGGCTGTACTACCCTGAGGTGTCCATGGACCACCTCATTTCCAGCAGGAATTCATCTCAGCCTCCTGCCATTATGGAATTCCCTCTCTTGGCTGCAATACCACCCTATTGGAGTAAAAATGCAGGATATCATGTAAATGCCATGGAGCTGATGCTCCACTCCTTGAAATGTCACTGCTGATCACAGTTCACCACGGAACTGTGCAATCACAGCAGCACTGTTAGTCATCTGTTGCTCCTTTTTCTCCCTGTGTGTTTTGCAAAAGGTGGATTTTCTTTCTCTTCTCTTCCAAAAACCACTCATGCCTCCAGTGTTTGATGTTTGAACCGAGATGGGTTCAGACTGAGTCAATAAGAACTTGATCTTGCAATCAGTTTTTGATGACTAAATGCACTGCTGTAAATCCCAGGCCCTCCTTGCCACACACTCTTTCATTAAAAATAAAAAAGGAATGCAGGTTTTAAGTGTAGACATCACTATTATGATCTTATACTCAGAATTTTTGCACAATACACATAAATCATCTTTCCTTTCCTTTTCTTTCAATTTCAGCTTTGCACAAGGGCTTCTGATTCATCTAAGGCACAGCTTTACAAAAAGACTCTTACAGGAATAGGAACCCTCTGTGTCCCTGGCTGCATTCTCCCAGTGCTTTAATATTTTAAAATATTATTGAAAACACGCAGCTGTTGATTCTTCTCCTGCTAGATTCAAGTGTTATTTACTGCAAGAATTACTCTTTCCAGCAGGCTGTACACTCCTCTGCTCACTTTTGTGTATCCCCCTGGATAACTGAGGAAATTCCACCCTCAACCTCTTACACTTTTCTGTCTCTCTATTTCCCACAGCTCTGCATATTCCCTCCAAGCCCCCTTCTGCACATTTTCCTGTTTTCAGCTCCAAATCCAGATTGCAAAGCTCCACAAAGCTCCACAAACCTGCTCTGTCTCATCCTCTGCACCAGCTCACGTTTTGCCTGTGTTCTTAGTGTTGTGCAAATTTAAAAATAGCTCCTGAGCCAGACACATCCTTACTGAAATTCCAGCTTACAGTAAAAGCACATGAGAAGTACAATTGTTTTGCTTTGTTTTGTTTGAAACGTTGCTCATAAAATACATAAGAAAATGGCTTTTACAAGCTAAACTCTTCTGTCCAACAGACAAAAGCATCCCCGACTGTGCTTGGCTGAGCAGCCTCCCTGTGACTGTTCCTGGAAGGATTTGACCTTTGAATTTCTTCACACATTCCCACTAAAGGCTTTTGCAAGGCTGCAGCCTTTCAGGAGAAGGTCAAGAGAAGCCTCTCAATGTAATGAGTCAGTGGCTTTAATCTGCAGCAAACTTTCCTTGTGAGGGCAATGATTTTACTCTGGATTTTTCCCAGATAATTGCTCCACCCTATCAGACCAGTTTGCATTTTCATTGATAACATTTTTAATTTTCAGGTTTTGTTACTCCTGACTCTTTCAATCTTAAAACCTTCTCTGGCTCAATGATGACTTTAGAAATGTGAATTTCCAGTTCAGGGAACCAGGCAGAAATCTCCTTGTGTGAAAAGACTCTGATCTATCACTGTTTTAATCCTAAGTGATCAGGTTTAGAATTAATAGAGGAAAATACTCAGGAAAATAATTTGGAGTTATCAAGAACTGGCAATCAGGTGGCCTTGGGAAAATGCTGCGAAACCAGTGATAGAGGAGTTGCTGTGCAGAGCATCTTCCACAAGATGAGTGCCCCTGGGGAGCTGCTCCTCCACCCCCTGTGAAAAGCACCTGGAGATAAGGATTATTTAGAGACCTGAGACCTGGAGATCATCCAAAGTTCAATTCGATTTAAAAATCCTACAACTCAGCGAATGTCCCCCGTGCAGACAAATGAGTGTCATTGTCTGTGCTAATCCTGCCATCCTTTGGCTCTTCCTCTCCTCAGGATGTCTCCTGTCACCACATTCCCTCAGTGTAATAACTGATGGATGCATCTCTGTGACTTTAATGGGCTTTAAAAGAGATTGAACTCTGCTCGGGGGAAAATGCAACTCTTGCTGCAGCCCTGAAACCTCAGATTCCAGCATAAACATGTACTTAGAAAAATAATTACATTATTATTAATAATGACTATATTACGTTGTACTCCATTTCACCAGAAGAAGAGTTTTTTCCCCCCTTTCTCATTTTTATAGGATCACAGGATGGTTTGGGTTGGAAGTTTTCAGTTTTCAGGCTGACTGCAGAATCTGTTGAAGCTGAAGAATTTCCCAATTTAATGACAGTAAGTGATCAGATTGCAGCATAATGCTATCAACACATTTATCTAAGCTGGTTTTGTCAGCTGTTAATAAAATTATGGTGCATATTTGAAAAACGGTAACTAATCAAACAATTCTGACATTATTTGGGGTAAAGTTATATTAAGATGTGTTGTTTACACAAGGTCTCTGATGCATGCAAAACAAAACCAGCTGTTGGATGCACCTCTCCTCACCCTTAATTCTCAAGGTCCTCATGTCCTGAGGCTCTGAACGTGTTTCAACACAAGACTACATCATCATAAACCAAAAACGTTCCTACCAGCTCCTTTAAAAATTAAAAGAATGAAAGAAATAGAAATTTGTTATCACTCAGAATCCTTGCACCTTCCTACCCAGAAGCAGCAAAGCAAACAGAACAATGACAGATGATCCTTTGAAGTCATTTCTGGTCTGTTTGAAGACATAAGTCTGGAGTTTTCCAACAGATGACAATTTTCCTGAGTTTCCCAAGCTGAAATATTCCAAAGCAAATTAGGAAAAATTGCAAAGCCAGGTTCCATCAGACTCTAATTCCAGTAATATCATGTCAGCTCACACCAAGGGAGGTTCTCCAGCACAACATTTTACTTTTTGTTGGTATTATTTGGAGTATTTTTAACCTCAAAGAACAAAATCTGTTCCTGGAGGATTGAAATTCCTTGGAATAACCTGTATATTTCAGTGAGTGACTACTTTTAGTGCATTCATGACCTGGGTCTCTCATAAAAGGCTGAAAGGAGTTTTATTGCTGTCTTGATGTTGTAAAGCTGCTTGTAACCTTGGGGCTCCTTACAATGTGTTGTAAAAGATACTTTGCAGTCACCAGTGCTTAAAAAGGGTTCATGGGCTGTAAACACCAGCCTGGGTGTTTTCATGTTGGATTTTTTCATCTGATTGCTCATCATGGTCCTGGACATTGAGAGAGATTCACCTGTACTTTCCTTAAACAGATTCCAGGTAGTTCAGTGTGTTATAGCCAATGATACAGATAAATATTAGATTTTATTTGGCAAAATTAACTTCTGTGTTTTTTCAGCTTAATTCTGAGATACAATAAATGGGACAGCCTGCAGGCATTTTATTTGCTGTTGTTATTGTTATTATTGTTGTTGTTGTTGTTATTATTATATTGTTGTGTTGTTTTAATTTGCTGGATTATCCTTTATCATGTATTATTTCTTCTAGCACTGCTCATTTTCTGTATAATGCTCAATATTCACACAAGCACAATTACATATTCCAGCCTCGCCATGCCCGGAGCTCTAGCAAAAATTGATTGAGATTAATTTAATCAAAAGAATAAAAATAACCCCTTGTCCAATGTGAAAATGAGCAAAATACAGACCAGAGGGTGGAAAACAACAAAAAAATTTAATTAAACCTTGACAAGACTTTGTAAGCAATTTTCAACTCTTTCAGGTGTTTTTTTAAAGTGAAGGTTTCGGCTGCTGCTCCAAGTAGAAGAAAATATTTCTCTTTTTTCCCTTTATGTGTATGTAAGCACGAGCTGAGTTTGTCCCACGGTGCAGATATTTTCTTGCAGCCTTTCAGGCAGCTGAGCAAAGCAGCTCCCAGCAAATCTGTCTAATAAAAACTGTCCCTTTCTATCAGACACTTCAGATTTTCTTTTCAGACAAAGCAGTGGCAGCCACAAGTTAAGTTTAGCTAAAAGGGCCAGATGGGAATAGGTTTCAGCTGAAAGAGAGGTTTTTGTCTGGTTCTTACATTAATAAATATCTCCTGATTTCCACATGGCGCTCCTCACCTCAGCTCTAACCCCTGAAAGTGCTGCTGGGTTTTTCCTTCCCAAAGCTGCCCCTGCCATGGGGCTGCTCATGCAGTATCATGGACATAATTTCTGAGAAATCCTTCGTTAGGATTTTTTCTCCTGAGAAGCTGAGAAACCTCAGAGGAGAAGAAAAACAATAATTATCTGCTGCTGTGGAATGCAACAGGTTCATCTTTGATTGGTCTCATGTGGTTGTTTTTAATTAATGGCCAATCACAGTCCAGCTGTCTCGGACTCTCTGCTCAGTCACAAGATTTATTATCATTCCTTTCTTTCCTTTCAAGCCTTCTGATTAATTCCTTTCTTCCATTCTTTTAGTATAGTTTTAGTATATTAATTTTCTTTTAATATAATATATATCATAAAATAACAAATCAGCCTTCTGAAACAAGGAGTCAAGATTTTCATCTCTTCCCTTGTCCTGGGACCTCTGAGAACACCACCACAAGGCAGCATTGGTTTTGTAGATCTCAATAATATCTGAAACCAAAAGTACCCCAAGAGAAGAGGAACCCCATTTTTCCCCCCTTTTGTTGCTGAGGTCCCTGAGAACTGAAATGCTCGTGCTGCTCTGCACCTCTGCTCCCTGATACTCTTCTGTCCCTCAGTGAAAACAATGCCATTAATTACTCCCTGCTGATTTAAATCCACAAGAAAGTGACCTGGCTACAGCCCAGCAAAGCAGATGGCATTATAGATTACAGGCTAATGCCTCCAGGGAGGCCAAGTGAAGAAAGATCCTCAGAACAGAACTCAAAAGAAGAAAAATTGCTGCACTCAGTGTCTGTAAGAACTTTCTCAGCTCATAGGACTGGGAAAGTTGTGACAGAAAACAATTACCTGTCTCAAAGAGAAACATATTAAATGCCACTGTAAAACACCTTGCACATAAATTTATTCCTCCAAGTGTGGAGTCTGAAGTCCTTGAAGCATTTTTTGGGGAGCAGCAGTGTCCCCATGGAGGAGGGTGCTGGTCAAACCGAGCAGCAGGGGTCACATCCCACCTCAGCAGGGATTTACCTGCTCAAGGAAAGCCACTGAGAGTGTTCCACCTTGCAGCATCTTTGTGCTTGGAGGTTCTTTTCCCATTGCCCTGAGGTATTTCCATTTGACTGGAGCTCACAGTCTGGAGTTGGGACCATATTGATGCTGCAGGTGGGGATCTCACTGTCTGCTGCTCCTCCTTGGCCTGATGGCAGCACCTCCCTTTGGAGCAGATGAAGAGGCAGCTTGTGCCTGCTGACACCACAAGTGGCATTTCACCATCCTAACAAACAACAAGGGGCTGGAGGGGCTGTAGCCACCCAAAGTGGGTCAGAACTTCAGTGCTGTGTCTCACCCAGAGATCAGGAAACACGAGCTCTGAGCTGCTGTGACCTCTTAAGTGATTACAATCATAATCCATTGTGTGCCTGTCTGCAACAGATCCATTTCTGCAAGCAGTTGAGTTTAATTGGGCCACAGCTGGTGTTGGCTGAGTACAGGGGAAGCAGGGGGGTGAGGGGAAGGGCTTTATTGACTCCACAGCTCTCTGTAAACTGAGGTTTCTCTCTTTGATGGTATCTGCCTTGTTTTGTTTAGTTCTGAACACTTACTCGGGGCTGCCAGCCCTGTAATCACAGTGTGGGGCTCATCACACAATCTGCTCAGAAATATGGGAGAAGTCGCCTCTTCCCATCACATGGATGGGTCCTGCCAGATCAACCATGTGGCATTTTTGCCCAAATTCTTCTATAGGGCCCTCCCCAGCTTTGAGCAGCAGATCTGCAGCTGCCTCCTGCTCCTTCCCTGGCCCCTGCCAGGCTGTGCCTTTTTATAAGCTACAAGAACATAAAATTTGGTGGGTGATTGGTTGATGATTTATGATCATGGTTTGTATTTTTGTTTAGGTTTTTGGGGGGGGGGTTAGTTCTGGGGTTAATTCTGTGGTTTTTTGGGAGTGGTTATGGAGTGATGATGACAGTTGGTTATTGCTTTTGATACTAGGAAATATAGAGGAAGGTTAATTGAAAGTGTGTCGATGACAAATGATTTGGATAACGTAGGGATATATGGTTTTATGGTTTAACCCCTCTGTCCTGGGGGCTGCAGGAGAAGGGATGGCATGTCCACAGCTCTGTGATTAACACCAGAGCCACCCTCCTGACTTCAGCATCTTCTGCCTCCACATCTGGACAGGGAAGGCTCCACCCAGACACACAAGATCTTCTGCAACCTCCAGCTGTGGATCTGAACAAAACACAGTGGCAGAGCCTGAAGTTTTCTGAGCTGTTTATTCAAGGGCTGTGGTGATGACCTCAAAGATCTTTCTGGGGTTTTATTGATTTTTTTAATGCTCTCTGCCAGGTGCAGTTTGGTGTGGGGTGTTAACTAAGAAATACTGTCCACACTGAAGCTCAACCCCAGCAAAGGCAAGAATACTGAACAGGATACAAGTCAGGCTGAAATTTTTATCTGCCTCCCCTTCCTTTCCTCTTTCTCTTGTAACCTTTTTATTCCCTCCCATCAAAGGAAGCCAAAGTTTATCTTTGGCTCTTTCCTCCCCTAGAACTCACATAGGTGTTGCACAGAGCATGGCTCACCCCACAGAACACTGTGATGAATTCCAGTCTTCATGATGTCACTCTGAATTTGATTTATTGATAGATTTTGGCCATGCTTAGCCTTCAGATCAACTCTCAGCTATAAATGTCCAAAGATCTCAGCTATAAATGTGGCTGTGGCTGCCCTCTGCAGCAATTCACATGGTGGTGATTCCACCAGCCTTTCGTGGCTGATTATCTGAGAAAGACCCTGCAGGGGCAATTTCAGACTCTCCAAGTGGCAAATCCTTTGCTGTGCTGATTTTCAGCCATGGCTGTGGTGGCAGTGCCCAGAGCCATGTGGCAGCAGAGGTGACATCTCTCTGTAGCTCAGGAATGACCCTGCAGTGAATGTCAGCAAGGCAAAGGTGTGAGAAATAATTGCCTGCTAAGGTGGGCAACTGTCACAGCTTGATCTGATGGTTCGTTTGTCAGACACTTCAAATTAATCTGCTGAGGTAGAATAAACCCCAGAGCAAGGCTTTCACCTTTGGGGATGCTTATTTACACATTTACACATGGATGTCATCAGGACTGCTCCTGGAGATGCCACTGGTGCCCCTTAGCAGGAGCTCAGAGAGGATGGGGTTAAAATCCAGATATTCCTTGGTGCTCCCTGAGAGAGCTGGATGGCCAGCAGAGGACCATGCACTGCACAAAGTCACCCTGAACTGCTCCTTCCCTCTTGCTCTGCTCACAGCCCTCCTACGAAGATCCCAAATAAGATTAATTACTCTCCCGTGAAGATCTTCCCTTCCAAACCTGCTGCTGAGTGATTCTCTCTTCACTTGAGCACACCTTCCCCTCTCTGCCTCATTTGTCACTTTGCCTCAATGCTTCACTGAGCTGCCCTAGACCCACTCCCCCAGAGCAGCTCTTCCATCCCCACCAAACCTCCTGGGTGCCTTCAAGTTGGTGAAAAACCTTTCATTAAATGAGGGCTGCAGATTCTTTGTCCTGGACCTTCATGAGATGAAGCAGCTCTCATCTCATTTTGTTATGGGGCACCAAAAATCCCAGCTTTGGCCCCAAGAGACGAAGAGCAGCATATACAACCTCTCACTCAGGCCAAGCCTGGGGCCACACCTCTCTGCTCTTTTTCAAATGCAGGCACTTTAAACCCTCCATTTTCTTGACTTCTGCAGCGAAATAAACACTTTAGCTTCTCTGGGAACCCTGTGCCAGGGCCTCACCACCCTCACAGGGAAGGATTTCTCCCTAATATCCAATCTGAACCTAATATCTGTCAGTTGAAGCCATACCCCCTTGTCCTGTCACTTCAAGCCCTTGGAAAAAGTCTTTCCCATCTTTCTTGTGGCTCCTTCAAGCACTGGAAGGCCAGGATTAAGTGACCCAAAGCCTTCTCTTCTCCAGGCTAAAATCCCAGTTCCTTTGGCCTTCCCCACAGGAAAGGAAACGTCAGGAACAGTTTGAAGAGCTGCAAGGATGGAAAGGGGAGAATGTCCCAGTGTGACCCCAGGGGAGGCTGGGGAGCTGCTGCCAAACTGAGGAGTCGAGCGAATCCTCTGAATTGGGGGCAGCAAACTGGGGCTGGGCTTGGTGAAGAGCCCAGGAATCAGCTGTGTGAGAGCCTCACAACGAGCTGCCATCATCCAGTTGGCTCTATTTTAGGTAAGAGAGCAAGGGAAATAATCTGGACTATTCATAGTTTCAGTGAGCATCTCTTGCAGTTACCATTTTAAATAAAACTTTTTTTTTTTTTCTCCCAGTGAAAAATTTTATTTTTTTCCCCAGTGAAAGTCTTTTCTAGTACGAAGATGCTGTGGAAAATAGAGACAATTTTGAGTTTACACCAGGTATAAATGCCCTGATTTCCAGCACTAAAATGTCACTGCAAGCATTTCATCTGCTGCTATAAATGTGTGATCCATCACTGAGGAAATCAGCACAGTTCAAGGCAGTAGTTACATTATTAAAACATGGAAGTGCTGTTGTGCCACAAACAACCACTGATGTGTATAAAGGAGACATTTTACTGCCATGATCTGTGTTCAAGGCTCCTGAAATAAATTAGATTTGCAGCATGTCATAATAGCAGTGGTTTGTAATACAGCACAGCTCTGTGTGTGTGTATTCTCATTTTCATAAGTGTCACTGGTGTATGCAAAGGAAAAAATTATTTGTTAACACTGATGAATATTTATTAGCAAATTCTCAATGAATATTTCACAGCAGAAGAGTTGCTCATATTCTTATTAATTAGGAAGAGGAATAATGCTGCCCTCTGAATGTTTTTGACATGCTGAGATGAGAAAGTCAAGGCAGTGGGTGGAATTCTGCCCTTGCAAAAGGAGCCAGTGGATGGGAAAAGCGAGTCCCACTGAGCCAAAAAATTACTGAAATGATGTCATATCCCATCCAACAAAACTGAGTCAGATAAAAGGCCAAGCCCAGATCTCTCAGGAGGCAGTGGGAGCAAAGGGAAAGGAGGGAAACTCAGATTAGTCCTGCATTCAGTGGGTGTAACAAGAGGTGGGAGTAGAGAATGACTCCCACTGTGTCTTTCACCTTAATTTATACCTTAATTTATACCTTCCTGGTACTTTCTTTTTTATGTGCTTCAGGAGGCCATTTTATAGAGTAACTAAAATAAAAAATCCGTGTTCTCCTGTAATTAAATTACGTAGTGGCAGCAGATATTGATCTCTCTTCCACACATGAAAATAAGTAGCTTTAAGTAAATTTAACGTGTTACATGGTTTAAAATTCAAGCAATTACATACTTGACAGGAAGTTAAAGTGCAGGATTTATATTTCTCATTTTGCTTTCACATAGGCCAGGCTTCCCAAGGTCCAGCAGAGTCTCACACTTGCAGGAGGAAATGTCTTGGAGGCAAAAGGGGACCTTTCTTTCTGTGACAGTGCTGGGTTTAGCCACTTTAACCTAAACAAGAAAGTCTCTGGGTTAATTATTCCTAGCAGCTTATGAATAAGAGAAATGGAAGCAAAAATAAGAGCTCTCTAGGTCCTCTTAGTCTTCTTCATGGTTTTTTTTTTTCTATTGCTTCAGTGAATTCCAGAGCCCTCCTGAATGTTCAAAATCACTCAATAGCAATGGGTAACACACCACACCATTTTAATTAAGCTTGGTGTGCACTGACCTTGAAATTGGATCAGAAGGCCTATTTACTGACAATGTTGTAGCTAAATTCAACAATTGATTTTCACTAGTTGTTCTGGAAATGCCAATGAGCAGCTCCATGTAATTTCAGCTGGTCACTGGAGACAGTGGGGCCCTTCAGAGAGCTATAAATGTGCTTAAGTGGGAAAAGATGGCCAAATATTTCTCTCTAACTAGCACAGGGGAAGAGAAACACTGATATCTTGATGTTGCATGCAGAGAATGTCAATAAAATGCCTCTTTTTAGTGTCTATCATTTGGACCATCAAATCCTTCCACAAGAATTAGCAGCACTGTGGCACTCACAGTTTTATTTCCAATTTACTGCTGGTAAATTGAGGCACCAACTGAATAAATAACTCGTCAAGATCAAATGGAAACACCATCACGTTGCAGAAATATTGAAGAGCTTTTGGTTTTTCTCCTTAAGACATCAGACTTCAGCTTTTATGACTAAATATTCCCTCTGCCATTGTAAATGCAGGTTAAGGCCACTGATATCTACGAGAAACATCAATTTAAATCTTGAGCAAACAAGATCACAGTCAGCTTTAATCTTGTGGTTCTTTTATGTAATACAGGATATATTCCTGCAGCTTGCTATCTTTTTCTTATCTCAGCTGGGATATTATAAAACACAGCAAATATTATTCCCTTTTCAAATGGACATTAGTGGTGTTGACTGAGGGATTTTATCTTACTCCTGATATATGTTTTCAAGAGGACAAACTGTTTTCAGGAAGGACAGAGAGTAGAAGTGATTTCTCTCCCTCTGCCTCCCCAGAGTTTCCTGCAGTTTTGTGTTTGCCCTCACTGGGATGGTGCTGCAGTTGTGTCAGAACCAGGACAATTGCATAATCCAACAAATTGAACATAAACCATCCCTCAGTGACAGCTGCCCAGTAATAAAGAGGTTTCCCTCAGAACCCAGGAGAATAATCTGACATTTATTACCCGTGGCAGTAAAAAAAAGTATGGCCCAGCTCTGCAAGTTTGGGTCACCATAATTGGAGGAAAAATTTCAAGCATTCCCCCAAAATAAAAATTCCTACTAATGCAAGTGCAGAGAGTGCAGCAGTCCTGCTGACTCATTCTTAGTGGGGTTTTTATTTTCACTTAAAAAGTAACTTTAATGCTCAGTAGAGATTGACCTGTGTGAACCATGTTAAAAATTTCTTAAGTGAAGTGGAAGACAGGAATGCAGAGTGAAAAACAATTTTTCTTTAAAGTGGGATCTTCTGTGGATTTTATTGGCTTTTTTTCACAACCTTATGACCTCCAAGACACAATTTCCTCCTGCCAGTGTTTGTTTCCAAGGATATATTTGCAAAGAGAAGTTCCATCACAATTAGTGCTATCTCTGTGCACCTCAGTTTTAGTAAAATATGAGGTTTTACAGACACAGCTCAAACCAGTGGATTTATAAAGAATATTGGCCCTGTTTGAACAACTGAACTGCTCCAACTGCAGCTTCCTCTGCTCGTGGAGATAAAACTGAGGGTCACTACTAAAGTCATGAACATTCCTCTGAAAATGAGTAGATTATTTAGCTGTTGGAAATACAAGTTGTGGCACCTGTTTTCATAGACCTTGATCCAAATTTGCACATGCAAGGAGTATTTGGCATCCAGGCACACTCAGGTTTCATGGCTTGTCAAATCCCTGAATGGGCCCAATACAGAGCTCACATTTTCTGTTAATTCACAGCACAAAAATTCCATCTCCTGAGTCCTTCACGTGCTGGTGTTCACCAGACAGACTGTAACCTTTAGCAAAGTAAGCATCCATTTTGGTTAATTAAAATGCCAGGGTCTTTCACCTTGTATTTTAGCATTTATCTACTCTATCATCCTTATCATAATGAGGTTAATTTAAAAGATTAAGTGAAGATTCTGAAGAAAAAAAGCACAGTATTTGAAGAAGATCAGAGGATAATTTTAAAAGCGGGTCTGTTTATTCAATTTTTCATCTGACCTTCAAGGCTTCTTGAGATCTTTGGAAACACAATCTTCCTTTTGTGTGTGTGTGTGTTCATGCCAGGGATGTTCCCTGAATCCAGCACACCTGCAGGTATTTAATAGCAGGCTGCAGAGAAAGCTGCTCTCCAGACCTGCCTTGCTCAGCTATAATACCCCTTCAAATCTGAAATTAAATCATTACAACTGCGTGATCACCCTAATTAGGCAAAGCAATTTCAGTGCTGTTACTTGAAGACTGCCAGCATTAGAAATGAAAGCTTTTTAACTAAAGTGGACCATAAAAGTATCAAGCTATAAAGTTTTTATTGGCATGGAGAAGTGCATTGCACACCCCAGTGTCTGAGGATTTGCTTGATTTTCAGATTATTCCTTAATGTTCATTTCATCTTGTCTACTTCTAAATGGCAATGAAATTTCAGAAACCATATTCAAAAACTTCAGAAACCATATTCAAAAACTTCAGAAACCATGTTCAAAATTTGCCTTTTTATTTTTTAAAATGCACATGGAAGTAACAAAGTGCATTTGATGTCTCTACATCACAGATTGATTTTAATTGCATTTTACACCCATACGTGTGTGTAAGGAATGTGTAAAGGTTTATTTTGCTAACTGAGCTTGGGCACAAGCAGTTCCAGCCTCCTGACACGCCCTGCTGGGAAGGCTTTTGAAGCTTCTCTGAGTCAGAATGCATTTGCTTGTGCACAGCACTGGGTTAATGGGGGTGTGTGACATCTCCAGGAAAAGTCTTTCACACAGAACTATTCTGAGCCAGAACAAAAAACCCAGCTCTCCCTGTGCCCACCTGAGTGCTCTGTGTCCAGGCCAACATCTTGTTTTGAGACCTCTTCTCCCCTTCATTTTACCCTCAGAGGTTTTAGAGCCCTCTTGAAGAGTGATTCTGTTACACGAGAATTCATCAGTGGAGGGGGTTTGTTTTCAGCATCTTCTCACTTTGGCACTAACTTAATGCCAGTTTCAGTGAACTGAAATACTCTCCACCATGTTTCCCTCATGCAGAGCACCTCAGTGTGCAGCTTTTGGTGTTTATGCCAGGATTCACTGGAGTGATCCTACAGGAAAACAAATCCCAGAGCCTAATGCAAACAGGCTGAGTGCTCGTATGGCTTGTGGGGAGTCAGGAATCACCTGTCACTGAAGCTTCAACACTCTGTGCAGATGACACTTCCACCCCCAGATCTGCAATTTCTTTCCTCTGAAGAGAGAATGTTGTTTTCTTGATTGAAATTGCTGTTGTTATTTCCATGTGCAGGCGAAGACAAGACACTTGGTGCGAAGGGAGGGTCTGGCAGTGCTGCTGTGGCCGTCTCCTGAGATGAATTTGCCTGTCCTGGCCCTGCTGGGATCAGCTTTCCCACCCACCATGTTCTGGAGCTGCCTCCCCCCAGCTCCTCAGCACAGAACGTGCTCTGTCTCAGCATCCTCTCACCAAGCTTCTCCTCAGAGCCTCCACCCACTGGGAAAATCACAGAATATTGGGGGTTTTCACCTGGGCTGCTCCTCAACATTCTCTCTTGGATTTCTCTGCAGCACCAGGCCTGTTTTTAATAGGAATTTGTTTTGCACATCATCTCTGGGTCTGTTTTCAGCAGTTTCCAAGATGGGAATCAGCCTCGTGCCCCGTTCAGAGCACAGCTGAGCTGGCTCAGTGTGTGCACCCCAAACAGATGGATCCTTTCCAGCCTGCAGCCAGGAGACATGGTGAGGATGCATTGATCCCATGGCTGGAAATCTGCTGATTTCTCCATGGAAAGCACCAGGAGGACCAGCACTGCTGCTGCCCTGCTTCCCTCTGCACAGGCAAAGCAGGAGGATGGAGGGGAGGAAGGACAAACGGGTGCTGTCCTCAGTGCACAGCACTCCTGCAGGCTTTTATCTGCTTTTATCTGCTTATTAATTGCAAGATGCATCTCTTTCACAGCTCTGTCCTCTGCTTTCCTGTGCTATCTGTGTTGAAAACTTTCTAGAGCATTACCCCTTTCCCTGGGCTTGGCTAATGAATAATGGTTGTCAGGAGAAAGTCTGGAAAAGGAGACACTAAAAACAAAGTTTCTTCCGTTCTTAAATTTGCTCTGTCAGCATCTCCAGATCTGAAAGCTTTGAAAGCTATCAACCCATTTTTTGGATCATTAGGCACTTTCAAAACAAAGCAATTACATTTTCACCAGAAGAGTGTTTTGAAGATTCCCACCTCTTAAATTATTTCACTTGCCTTGGCCCAGTGCTAGGCTGATGGGACTATTCTATAGGGGTGGAATTTTCTGCAAAAAAGCAATTTTGAAATGTATTTCAAACCATTTTCCATTGAGTATTATCTGCTTGTCACACAATGGAGAAATCAGTACCTTCATCAGGAGCTGCATTTCACAAGTGGGAGCTCTCCATTCTTTAATCTTTTCTTTTGAAACAGGAGGTCTGTTCAAACTCAGATGTCACCCCATGTCACATGGAAAAATCCCTACCTGTAAATCATAAGCTCCCTGGGAGCCAAAAAAAAAGGAATTTAGACCAAATATATCCACAAGTAGGAAAGTCAAACTGCTATAAAATAATCTGGCATTCCCAAACAGGCATCAATTAAACCACAAAAGGGAGAGTGAAAAGAAATTGGATTTAATTAGGTCTTGCATTGAAGTAATTCACTTTATCTTGAAGAAGGTGACCTGTTTACAGCTTCCACATCATCTTCAATATTCCTCCCATGCTCAGCTGAGTTTAATAAATGTGTCACTTGTTTAAGGAGCACAGAACAGATTTTGTGCAGAGCTTCTTGACATCCTGTCTGGGTGAAATGGGGCAAAGAACCCTTTGCATTTCATTTTTGCATTTTGTTGTTAAGAGAGAAGCAACATGGGCATGAAGGGAAAAGGCAAAAGGAGAGACATTGTAAAGCTTAACACTGATTATTTATTTGAGGGGAGATCAGAGTCTGAGTTGAAGAGGAAAAGGGTGAAGAATTTTCCAGGCAAGACAATTTCTAGTTGTAATAGGCACAAATGTGACCATCAATTATGAGAACTGAGGAATGGAACAGGACAGAGAACTTTACACTTTCTCTGGCTTCCCAATTTCCTGCTGATCTTTGCTCTCAGCAGATTTCTGAGAAAATCACTCTCCCTGTGCCATGGAGATGAGCTGGCTCTCCAAACATTAACTGCACCAAACACTTAACAACAATTATTGTGGAACTTTCAGATG